>NC_143153.1:2665864-2998168 GCF_041381405.1 Jatropha curcas | reverse complement strand
TTAAAGGAATTAACTTGACAAATGCTCCATTGATGGAATGAAGGTAAGAAAGTCGTAATCCCTCTAAGAAGCTGATTCGTTAACGGAATTAACTAGACAAATGGTCCACTGAAAGGAGGTTTAGCTATCCCACCACAGCTTTGGAGACGATGAGGGACTAAAGGTGACTAATTCCACATGCCCAATGAAGGTTTACTCATGCTTTAAACCACTATATAAAAAATTGATAGCTAATATTCCTAGTGTTTAATGTTTAATACTACTATCTCTGTTCCATAATACTTATTACATTTAAAATTTCAAGTATCTTAAAAAAACCGTTAAATTTATCTAAGTTACAATAAATTATTGAGTAGATTGACTTTATTATTCTTAATGTAATACTAATTATTTAAGAAAATCATTAGATTGAAATAATAATTATTGGTCATATATAAAGGGTAAACATGAAAAAAAAAAAAAATTTATTACTCCTTGAAACCACAAATGTAACAAGTATTTTAGAACAGAGTTAATATTATGGAACAGATGTAGTAGACTTTGAAAAATTTTCTAGTAGTTACTGCAATGATTATCAGGTATTAAAACATATAGTACTGAACAAGGCCTTAAGTCTTTATTATATTTGACATTTTTTTATCAAGACCCATCAAGAAATAAATTCTTCTAGAATTATTTCATTATGGATGAAGAATAATATAATATTCCACATCAGATACTATATGTTTATTTTCATTCTTGTCCTTACAATATCCATCAAAGCCATTGACACCATAATATCCATTAATGCAGCCACCCACCTATCTCCCTCTCAAATTAACAAACAAGGGATCATGTTGTCTCTTCACTGTACACAGCTAGAATGTGCTCAAGTATACTTTGCTCAAATGGCAAAATGAAATGAGGGAAACAGAAGCATATATTTGTAGCATGACTTCAAAATATGCTTACACATGTAATCAAAATGGGCAAATGGGATTTAAAAAGGCATAGGGGAGAGGACCCTAAATTTAATTTGCTTTGTCCTATTTCTTCTCTATGGTAGTCAATTCTGTAGATTTATGTGCTTTTAGCATATCTTCCCAACCTCTCTAGAATTGTCTTAGGATTGTGAGAATTGGATTCCTAGTCACTCTCATGAAGATTCAAATATTGCATGGAACTTTTCTACATATATTAATATGGCAGTTGAATAATTTTTGCCATTAAAGATTTTTTGTTTTCATGGTTACCAATACAAATGTCATACTTTAAAGTATCTAATGGGTATTATTTCCATATATATGTAGATGAAATGAAAATAATGCTCTCCGGCTATTATAACTTTTGAAACAATAATTTTTCAGAATTTAACTATTTAATAAGTGTTTTTTTAAAAAAATTATCCATAAGTGTTTAATTGATTTTATTTAATAGAAAAAGTTTACAATTGTCCAACAAGTGCAATTTTATAAATAAAAATATTACATCAATCAAAATAAAAATTAAAAGTGGTACAAAATTTCTTTTTTTTAAAAAAAAAAAAAAATTTATAAGTGTGAATTTATGTATTTGGGCATTGTTGTTTGTTAGTGATTTAGCAAGTTAGCATAGTTGAGGTCCTCGAGGCACGAGATGCTGGAGAGTGACTTAGATCACACTTTGCCCTAAAATGGATATTCAAATGAACTATGCTTATGCTATCCCTAATTTTGAATCCAGTTCAACGATTGATAGGTACACCTAAAGAGAATTCTTAGCATATCCCCTTTAGTGGTTTTTTTTTTTTTTTTTTTTTTTTGGTAATTGAGATTATATTCATGTATCATTCTAACACATCAGTATGAATTAAATTATCTAAACTTAAATTAAGAATTAATAATAATTAAAAATACATAAATTATGAAATAAGAGTAAATTATATCAATCGTCACCTAATTTTACACTTAGCCTTATTTAGATCACATAATTTCAATTTGTCATTTTTTAGTCACTTAACTTTAACTTTTATTTCAACGGAAGGTCACTCGTTAGAATTAGGTAATTAAAATAGCAGTATAACACTGAAAATTACATGTATCATAAGAAAAACATGATTACAAAGCATTATTAAAAAGAAAGGAAAGAATGCTAGAAAATATAAATGATAAGAGTGAAAACTTTTTATTTTCTAATTTTTTTTTAAAACTTGTTTCTTGCAAATGTCGTTATTTGTTAAATAAATTAATAGGCCGATTCCAAATTAATATATTAAGAGAAAATATAAATTTTTAAGATAAAACATTTTATTTTTGTTACTATATTAATATTTTCGATTTCAGTATTCCAGTGAGTCACCGTCCATTGAAACAAAATCAAAGTTTAACTATTGAAAATGACAAATTAAAGTGATGTGATCGTATGAATTGAAAGTAAAAGTTAGGTGACCATTAGTTTAACTTACTCCGTGAAACAACAAAATAAGAAGTTGAACTTTTTTTTTTTTTTTTTTTTTTTTGTGAAAGCACAATTATCAAAAATTTTTTTTTCTTTTAGAATACTTCAAAATTTCTAAAATAAGAGTGTTAGGTTTTGCATTCTTTATTTTCTATATTATGAGATAAATAATAATTGATAATTAATAAGCAATGAGATGAAACTAGAGGAGTACTATGTAGTCCTAAGATTAGACATAAATGAGTGGGAGTTGGTCAATAAATATATTTTCAAGACACTCCTCTGAAGCATACAAAAATTCAGTACAAATTTATCATTTGTGTATGTATAAATTGTATTAGTTTCTTGTCACATTATGGACAAAAAAACCCAAGGTATTTATCTCTAAAAAATAAAAATAAAATCCAAGGATTGTAACTCAGTTAACAATGCAAGCTAAGCATGTGAAAAGAGCTATTGAATTCGAATTCGATTCCCACTAAACACACTTGCAGGAAGTGGTGAAGAGTCTGACTATGACTAAGTCCCGAACCAAATTAGTCAATTTATAATAATAGAATCTGGATACCGGTGATTTAAAAAAAAAAAAATGATACCCTCTCAATGGTCCTTATGGTACATGTATATCTAACTCGAGATGCATGTGAAATGTACATCTCCACATCTTCTCTTCTAATAACTTATGAGGACCAAAGATTGGAGGTATATAATGGCATATGTCACCTATTAACTAATTTTGTCCTTCAATATTTTGGATGTTCTTCCATAATTTAATTCCTAATTTTGAAAATAGGAGGAGCCAAAATACACTTATTTTAAGAGAACCATTTTTTTTTTTTTCACTTAATGCTATAGATTTTAGGTTAGGTCTTTTTTTTTTTTTTTGAGTTTTTAATTATAATTTATTTTATTATTCTAAAAAAAGCTTACAAAACGGGGAAAAAACCCTCCCAAAATCGAATGGTTATGTAGTTCTGTGGGCTCCTCATTCATACTTCAACTGCGGCTTCAGCAAGCCCAATCTACAAAATCTTATCCGCTGTAGAACTTATCTCTTACTATTTTTTTTTTTTTAATTCATTGAAGACTTTTATGAGACGAAATAATACTGTGAACTACATAGCAGAGGGTAACCTTCTTCTTGACTTATCAAATTGGTCGAAATCTCTCACTTTTCATACAAGTAAGAAGATCTATCAGACCACCGCCTCATTGACAATGACTCTTACTATTTATTACTATTTATTGTATATATATTGAAAATCTGAATATAATTTTCTTTTGAACTATAGAGGGCCTTTTAATAAATTTATTTTTCAAAAATAAAATTTATATTCTCGTCCATATAAAAGTTGAAACCGTGTACCATTCTCAGTGAAAAGTTGGTGGAGTAGGTTTAATTTGAGAGTTTGCAAGTGTAGATAAGTTCGGCATGAGTAGTCAATTCAGTTGTATGGAGTACCATTTTCTTGCATCCATTGGGAAAGGTGATATAATTATTGGGACACCAACGACATACATGAAATTAGCACGTTTTTACATTTAGATCACTCAAAATAGGGGCCCATTTTCAACTCTATTGATTTTTCACCAATTCCATTTTTATTACTTTGTTCGTTATAGGTTAGGCTACAACGTGACAAAAGATATTCACGTAAATTTTAAAAATGAAAAAAAAAATTAATTATGCTCAAATAATTATGTGTTATATGTACATATATATGCAACATTATGGTATTTGCCATTTCTGATAAAAAGGTGAAATATATATATATATATATATATATATATATATATATATATAAATTGACATTTTTCCCTGTTTGGTTTTATATTTTCAAAATTATTACAAGGAGAGAAATTTTGTGGGTTACTTGTTTTTAAGAGAAGATTTATCTTTGCTGTATGTGCGAGTCTATTTATATATCAAATTTATTACACACAATATTTTAGTTTAAACGAATGTAATTCTAATTATATAATAAAAAAGTAAAATAATATTTTTTTAAAAATTTTTTTAATTAGTTCGGTATACAGAATGTACATAAATTTTATTTTTGTTCTTATCACTAATACAAGGAGTGAAAATTTTCAAATTTTCAAATTTAATTTCTTTTAATTTTTTATCGATTTAGTGAATTTAAGATAAAATACTCATGTATTGTGTAATCCATAATAATATTAATCACTGAACCACTCAATGTATTTATATGTATTTTCAATCCTACGTGTAAATAGTATTTTTGTTTTTGTTTGTGGTTGTCTTCAAACTTTTTTTTTTTTTAAATCCCACATTTTATATTAGGTGAGAGAAATACGTGGACGGTAGACCAAAGATGACGGGCAGCTGGTCCAAGCCGTACTCTAAACTTTGTGCTTGTGTCACTTTCTGGTCCGTATCTCGCCGCTAAACGTCAGAAATATTAAAGTAATAGCCTTTTTTTTAATATTTTTTACTTCTTCCGCCAAAGCCAAAAGGCAAGTGCGAAATACAATGAAGAATTTTATTATTTTTAGCTAGATTAAATAAAATTTACACAGTCTAAAAACGTATAATTTACACTATCAATTATTATTATTTTAAAATGATAAAGTGTCTTGTATTATAATTTACAAAAAAAAATAGTAATTAAAGTATGATTTCATTTGGAATTTTAGATATTAAAGTTGGAGGAAAAATTTTAAAATTCATAATTAGTAATTAAAGTGTAAATTTATGAAAAATTAATCTTTTATAATCAGTGAACGCGAATTGCGTTCTCTAACAAATTTTAAATATAAGCAGTGATTGAATCATAAATAAAAGTCAGAGAAAATGAAATTTTCTTTTAAAAAAAATTAAAAGGGCAAATTTAAAATACTTATTTTATAAGTGAAATTCAAAATTTTTAATATTCTAGAAAATATTTTTTTAAGAAAAAGAAAAAGAAAAAAAAAAAGAGTTAGGGAGGGAGTGCCACGCTTGACACCCTTCCTTTCATCATTGCTTATAAAATTTGGGAATACATTTCTAAAATCGTTAAAATCATTATTATTTAGAAGATCTTATTTGAATTGACATTTTAAATCTATATATAAATATATAAATTAAGAAAAAAAAATATATCCGTAATAACTTATTAAACTAAATTATATAAATTTGACATGTCATATTTGTCACAATAAAATTGATATTTACATTTTTGTCATATGTTTAAAAAAAAAAAAAAGAATTGAAACGTGGGCCCACATTACATGAACCGTCCATATATAAAAGTTCAACACGCTTTATCATTTCTTGCTTTCTCAAGTACACTAGCCAGCCATTGTTTGATGACTCAGATACAACACAGATTACCCATTTTCAATTCTAAAGAAAAAAAAAAGTCCCACTTTGCAATTTTCCTCTTTGGTCCAGGAAATTTATAACTTTATGACGCACTCTTAAGCTAAAATTAACACTAATCTTACATATTTGGTTGCTTTACAAAAAAAAAAAAAAAAAAAAAAACATTATTTTCAATTTTTGATTGTAGGTAAAAAAATAATTTTTATTTGTTAATTTGTATAAACTTTTTAAATATAAATAAAATTCAGTGCATAGCAAAAAAAGTAAAAAACTAAAAAAAAAAAAAAATCCATTCATAATATTTTATCCACGTGGCATGCAATACTAAGCAGATAAGATTAAAGATGTTGTTAATTGTTAGCTATTTATACGGTGGTTTAAATTATAAATATTTTAAAAAATATAATTGTTTAATTAAAAATGATAAAAAAAAAGATTAACTATTTAATTAGCTGAATTCAAAAAAAAAATGTTATAATTGTTAAAAATGGTAATTGA
Organism: Jatropha curcas; assembly: GCF_041381405.1. NCBI lineage: Eukaryota > Viridiplantae > Streptophyta > Magnoliopsida > Malpighiales > Euphorbiaceae > Jatropha > Jatropha curcas. Next base: position 2,991,927 of record NC_143153.1, on the reverse strand, counting down.
TTATGTGAAGTGCTAAACGTTAGAGTATTTAATATTTGATAAAAAACTCTCTCAACCCCTAAAATCAATAGATACATTTACCGATCGGTACAATTTATAGATGTGGAGTTTTGACACAAAAACGCTAAAAGTTAGCTTAAAAGTTATTGCATAAGAGAGTCTAAAAGCAGCATCTGTCGTAAGCTGCCTTAGGGCGGGCTCTACTGTCGTGGGTTGAGGACAATAACGATACAGTCCTGCAGTAAGAGGGCAGCGTCTCCCATCAATGCTCGGAGGATTAATGCGCCCTATGAAAATGTTTTAAATTAAGACGTTAACACCTGATTAGCGGTCCGAGCCGACAGAAACAATGATTAACACGCTTAATAGTGCTTTTTTTTCTTTTTTTTAAAATCTCCCGTTAGAAGACCAAATATTAAACAGATTGTCATAATTAAAAGAACATAACAGAATTTAGCAAAAAAAAATATGACAAAACTGGATGGGAAAATGAATTTTAGTATATGAAATGTTCGAGAGTTTCTAGTACTAACAGTAGCAGTAGCCACCAAACATAGTGTCAATGTTGGTCCATCAAACATTGATGAGTGGAAATAATTTATTATTATTATTTTTTTTTTTTTTGAAAATGAAATAATTTCATAAGATTAGCAAAATTAAGTAGGCATCAATAATATGATTTCAAACATCTAAGTTGAAGAGTGGTGGTTATAAGTTCCTTTCATGCAAAACCCCACAATTGAATATTAAGCTATTAAACCACGTTTAGACTTGACTGTTAGTATCAAATTCATTTTCAACTAAGTCCCACTTTGCAATTTTCCTCTTTGGTCCAGGAAATTTTTAACTTTATGACGCACTCTTAAGCTAAAAATTAACACTAATCTTACATATTTGGTTGCTTTACAAAAAAAACATTATTTTCAATTTTTGATTGTAGGTAAAAAAATAATTTTTATTTGTTAATTTGTATAAACTTTTTAAATATAAATAAAAATTAGTGCATAGCAAAAAAAAAAAGTAAAAAACTAAAAAAAAATCCCTTCATAATATTTTATCCGCGTGGCATGCAATACTAAGCAGATAAGACTAAGGACCTATTCAGCGTATTTGTCTCTATTAGGTGTTAATTATTAGCTATTTATAAGGTGGTTTAAATTATAAATATTTTAAAAAATATATAATTGTTTAATTTAAAATGATAAAAAAAGAGATTAACAGTTTAATTATCTGAATTTAGAAAAAAAAACAATGTTATAATTGTTAAAAATGGTAATTGATTATGTGAAGTGCTAAACGTTAGAATATTTAATATTTGATAAAAAAACTCTCTCGACCCCTAAAATCAACAGATGCATTTACCGAACGGTACAATTTATAGAGGTGGAGTTTTGATATAAAAACGCTAAAAGTTAGCTTAAAAGTTGTTGCAAAAGAGAGTCTAAAATCAGCATCTGTCGTAGGCTGCCTTAGGGCGGACTCTATTGTCGTGAGCTAAGGACAATAACGCTACGGTCCTGCAGTAAGAGGGCAGCGTCTCCCACCAATGCTTGGGGGATCAATGCGCCCTATGAAAAAGTCTTAAATTAAGACGTCAACACCTGATTAGCTGTCTGAGCTGACAGAAACTGTGAATAACACACCTGATAATGCTTTTTTTCTTTTTCTTTTTTTTTTAATCTCCCATTAGAAGACCAAATATGAAACAGATTGTCATAATTAAAAGAATATGACAGAATTTACCAAAAAAAAAATATGACAAAACTGGATGGGAAAATGAATTTTAGTATATGAAATGTTCGAGAGTTTCTAGTACTAACAGTAGCAGTAGCCACCAAACATAGTGTCAATGTTGGTCCATCAAACATTGATGAGTGGAAATTTTTTTTTTTTTTTTTTTTGAAAATGAAATAATTTCATAAGATTAGCCAAATTAAGTAGGCATCAATAATATGATTTCAAACATCTAAGTTGAAGAGTGGTAGTTATAATTAAGTTCGTTTCATGCAAAACCCCACAATTGAATATTAAGTTATTAAACCACGTTTAGACTTGACTGTTAGTATCAAATTCATTTTCAACTAATTCCTATTCCTTTTTTTTTTTTTTTTTTTTGGAGACATATAATTCATAAGGTGAGTACGTACAATTGTGGGACCCAATTCTTATGAAATTTTTAATTATCTTTCAATAAAAAATTTTGTTTTGTTGTCAAAGTCTATGATTTTATATTTAACTGACTATATTTGTCATTGTTACACTTACACTATAGTTAATTAGCTTTTAGCTTTTCTGTCCTTTTCTTTTTGTACAATTAACAAAGTTAATATTTAATCATTTATTTATCTATTAAATATTAATATTGATTGACTATCCACCAACGTCCATGGGTCACCAATCGTCAAATATCAATTATCCGCTGATATAAATAATTAAATCACGTTAGCTCTGTATTTAGAGATAAAATCTGTCTGAGAATATATTTTACACCAATTAAATACTTTTCATGCTGGCAACCGCGCGTTTATTAAAAAAAGATAAAATGATTCCATTTCATTTACACATACGCAATTTTTTAAAAAATAAAAAAATAACTTGGTTTTGTTGTTTTCTTCTCCTTAGTTTTTCATTAGGCTATGGGTCTCCTCTTTTCGGTTGCTGTGGTAATCTGAGAACTTATGGTCTAAAAAGATCTTACGGTCCAGTGATTTTTCGACGACGATGATGATTTTGCTCGACATGTCGAAGATTTGAAGCGAAGTTTTGATGTAAGAGAGGATGAAGATGACCACAAAAATGATGATAATAACAAGAATGGTAGTTCTGGTTCATTATCATTGAGGATGATTGGTAAAAAGCAAAAATGGCAAGAGGGTTTTGTAGATGCTGGTGATTTTGCATACTGTTCTGTTAAGAAGGCCTTTTGTTCAATGGTTTTTATGATCAGAGAGCTTCAAAATTATGCATTGTCGATAAGAGGTAGAGTTTACAGTGAAGATTTACAAGCTGTGGTTAATAAGTTTCAGAAGGAAATGAATGCTTCCTTTGTTTCGCTCTTTCAGCAAGTCTTTTCAAGAACTCCAAATCTTATGGTTTATGTTATGCTTCTTTTAGATAATTTATTTTCTTTCTTTCATTGTATTTAAACATAATAATAGAAAATACTTATGGAAGGAAAATTAACTATTCCTTATTATTTTCGTCCGTTATTTTATTTTCTCTCCTTTCCAAATAAAAGTTTAAAGTTAGTGCTACTATGAGGTGGCTAATTACTATTAATAGAATAAAAAAAATTATCTTCCACCTGGCAATTGGATGTTAAATTTTTACAAGTAAGTTTCCTTATTGTTGGTATTATTAATTCTTATCTTCTTTTGGGTTAATGGTCTTTAAAAGATTAACTAAAGGGTTAGCTTTTTTTTTTTTTTTATTAAAAAACATAAATTATGATTTATGAGTTGTTGTCTATATTATATGCATAAAGTAAGGAACAAGGTGGAGATCTAAAGGCATAGTTTACTTATGGTAATTATTTTTAAATTTTGTTATAAAAAGTAAATAGAAAAGCATTCATATCAATTTGAAGATGTTACTCTAATTCTAATCTAAAGAATAAATTTTGATACTTATGTGTTTTTAGCATATATTATAAATAATAATTATTTATGAATAATCAATAATTAAATTAGCAACTGAAGACTAATTATAAATTACTAACTCTGTTCCACAATACTTGTCACATTTAGAATTTCACATCTCTTAAGAAAATTATTAAATTTGTCTAAGTTACAATAAATTATTGAGTAAATTAATTATATCACCCTTAATTTAATACTAATTCTTTAAGAAAATTATTAAATTGAAATAATAATTATTAATCATATACAAAGGGTAAACATAGAAAAAAAAATATCTACTATTCCTCAATACTTATCTATTAGGAAAATGATAGGTAAAATTTACCATTCAAACTATAATAACCAGCTTTCCCTCAATAAGTGTGAAAATAAAAATAAATTTATTTTCATATGACGAATAAAGAATTTAACTTCCATAAAAATTTAACATATTTTTTGATTAAATAATTAAATAAATATAGTTAATTGAATGCTATTAATTGTTAATAAAAATAATCAGATTAAAAAAGTAACCAAACATTAGAAAATTACATATCCTGAAAAATGTTCATGAATAAATAAATATGTTCAACTTCCATATAAATAAATGGATAAGTACAAACAAATATAATATAATGGATAAAAATGTTCATGAATCAGACATAAACCTGAAAAATGTCAGATTTTTTTTAAAAAAATAATATATACTGATCATATTTTTCTTTATAAATTGTAGCCTAGCCTAACTTGTATGAGAAAAAAAAAAAAAAAAGAATGCTATTTCTTTTTTTTTTTTTTTACTATTTTTAACATAATTGTCAAAGACAACCTCTAATTGTGTCACGTGATAAAGTAGATTAGGTTCCTTAGTTCCCTATGGGGGACAAGTGTACGCCTAAAATCTCCCTTCTTTCCCAGTAACCAAACAAAGAGGGCTAATCAAATTTAATTTTAAATTGTTGTTCTGTTCATTTAAAAATATAAATAGTTTAAAATTTTTATATAAATATTAAAAAAATAATCAACTCTTTTAAATTATAATAAAGTTATTATCTTAAAATAAAGAATAACTTAAAAAATTATTTATTATATTAAAAAAATATTATTTATTAGTTTTAAAAATATTCAAAATTATTTATATTTTAAATAAAATAATAATAATAAAACGATTTATATTTTGAGATCGATACACGAGTACGAATGATAGAACAAAATGCAAAGTAAAATTACTTTGGTTGCCCATCCCTTCTATTTATGTAATGTTTTTGGGGCCCTTTTACCCTTCCAATTGGATATGGAGTTTAAGTAGCCATAAATGCCCATATTGCCCTTACTCACAAACCTCTAACACAGGTGTCCCCTCCACCATGAAACCTTTAAAAGAACAATGACCTCAAAAGCTTACCATTATGGCTTCTCACTCATACCCTCACTTGGAATCCACCAAATCATCACACCTGTCATCATGCCTAATACATCATCATCAATAAAATTATTGGTTAATCATATTATGAATTATCTTTAGGCTTAATCATCTTTATCATCATCAACTCTTCATAAATTATACAAAATATTTTATCAATTTAGTCTCCATTCACATGATACCATTGTTGTCTTTTAAAAAAATGACTTATTATTTTGAATTCTCTTAGAGAAATTAATTATAAAAGGTATAAAGGTTGATTTCTTATGATTAATTCAACAATAATGAGATCTTGTATGAGATTCAAAGTAGTGGTTAATAAGTTTTGAATTTTGAATTTTATAATTTTATGGAAAAACATTTGAATAATTTATAGATTTACCTTTTGATATCATGCTATACAAAGATAAAATTTAATAATCAAATCATTTGATATACTTTTATGGAGAAAAAAAACAATTAATGATTTATAGATATGCAATCTTTTTCATATCATATTATATAAAGGCAATATTCAAATAAGTGATAAATTATAATCCAATGACCTATAATAATACTAAATTAGTTTATATCAACATTGTTAATTTAGTCATTTATAATGTAATATGCTTAAATATATTTGATTATTTTCTAAAAAAACAGATTCAATGACATTATGTAAATTCTATTATGACTTATTAAACAATATATATATATATATATATATTTGGGATTCTTTTGACTAGGGATTCTCTAAGTAGCTTCTAACTTAATGGTCTTTGACCCTAAAAACCAAAAAGGATAAAATATAAGGCAAAAGCATATCCAAAAAAAAAAAAAAAAAATTACAATTACCAATATGGTAGGGGAGGGACTATGAAGATGAGCAATATGCAAAACCCAATTTGATTTTTGTATATTGAAATGGAATGTGTAAATCTAATATATAAATATATTTTTTAAAACATTCTTTGAGTTCTCCTCATCAAGATCTCATCCTCTACTACCATACTAAATTACTAAATTACCACACACATTCCTATGCACATGTAAAATGATAATATTCTTATGATTACCAAATTATATTCTCTCTCTATCTACATGTATTTCATTCATTCACTCTCTCTAGTGCTTGCTTTGTGTATTATATATAGCAGCAAAGCTAAAGTAGTAGGACCAAAAATACTAATAAAATAAAAAAATTTTTGATCTTTGATTTTAATATCTTCCATTTTCGGCATAACACACACACACACACACACACACCACCATTGCAATAGCCCAAAGCCAAATACTATTATTAATATTTATATACAAAAAGGAGAGAGAGGAAGAAGAGATCTCTTTCTCTTTCTCTATCTTCTATCTCTGTCTCTCTATATTTTCTTCATGTTTGTTGTAGCTCATTGTGGAAGAGTTGGTTAGTGTTGGGTTTGTTAGGCTTCTCTCTTTCTCTGTTTAAGGAGGTGTGGTGTGGGTTGTTTCAGAGGAAGAGCAGAGAAGAAGAGCTAGGCGTGGAGGTGTAGAAGAGGTAGCTATCAATCACAGGCTTGCCTCGGCAATCGTCACCGTTTATTGAAAAACGATTTTCAAGGTAAGTATTTTTTTGGTGTTTTCTCAACTGGGTTGTTTCCAGATTTTGAGATTTTGCGTCCCATCTCTTTGTCTCTTTGTGTTTTTTTGTTTCTCTCTCTAAGATAACATTGGGAGAGACGCGCACACACAGTGAAAGATACATACAAAACCCAAAACGCAAAACAATTCTTCTTTATCTATCTCTCTATCTCTATCTCTATATATCGTTCGCTTTCTTTGTCTCTTCGTGTAGCGTGTTGATAAAACTCTGTTTTTTTCCATGTGCAATGTGTCTGCAGATTCCATCTCCAAAGAGCTATAGTTCCATCCGTTGATTACCCAGAAGATGAAATGCCCTTCTTTACACGATTTGATCTCTCCTCTTCTTGTTGCTACTTGTTATTAGCTAGTGTTATAACACCACCGACTCGCTCATTTCAATCATCAACTCACCATTTTGAATAATGGGTATTGCCTTCTTGCTTGATAATAACGTCACGCTATCGACCCACTCCATTTTGAAGGCAATTCAAGGCTTGCCTGTATTGGAGCTAGCCTCTATTTGCATTAATTTGACGCTTTTTCTCGTCTTTCTCTTTATAATATCTGCCAGACAAATATTTGTTTGCGTTGGCCGGATTAGATTCATTAAGGATGATACGTCAGTTGCTAATTCAAGCCCAATTCGACGGACTAGTGCTGATGGAGAGATTCGAGAGGTTATAATCGGTAGTGGATTTAAGTTGGTTTTACTTTGTTGTTTCTATGTTTTGTTTTTACAATTTTTGGTGTTGGGGTTTGATGGTATTGCTTTGATTAGAGAGGCTGTTAATGGGAAAGTTGTGGATTGGTCTATAATTGCTTTACCTGCTGCCCAAGGTGTAGCTTGGTTTGTGTTAAGTTTTTCAGCACTTCATTGTAAATTTAAGGCGTCTGAGAAATTCACACTATTGTTGAGGGTGTGGTGGGTTTTCTCATTTTTGATTTGTTTATGTACTTTGTATGTGGATGGGAAGAGTTTTCTGATTGAAGGTGTGAACCACTTGAGTTCTCATGTTGTGGTGAATCTTGCTGCAACTCCGGCTCTTGCTTTTCTATGTTTTGTAGCAATTAGAGGTATTACTGGAATACAAATTTGTAGGAATTCTGATCTTCAAGAGCCATTACTTCTTGAAGAAGAGGCAGGATGTCTTAAGGTCACTCCATATAGTGATGCTGGGTTATTTAGCTTGGCTACTCTTTCATGGTTAAACCCACTACTCTCTATTGGTGCAAAAAGACCACTTGAGCTTAAGGACATACCCCTTCTTGCTCCTAAAGATCGGGCCAAGACTAATTATAAAGTTTTGAATTCAAATTGGGAAAAATTGAAGGCAGACAAGCCTTCAGAGCAGCCTTCTTTAGCTTGGGCAATTCTCAAGTCATTCTGGAAGGAAGCGGCTTGCAATGCCATATTTGCCTTGGTGAATACTCTTGTTTCATATGTGGGTCCATACATGATTAGCTACTTTGTTGAATATTTAGGGGGGAAAGAGACTTTCCCCCATGAGGGATATATTCTTGCTGGGATATTCTTCTCAGCCAAGCTTGTGGAGACCTTAACAACCCGGCAATGGTATCTTGGTGTTGACATTTTGGGTATGCATGTGAGATCGGCTTTGACAGCAATGGTGTACCGAAAAGGACTCAGGCTCCCAAGTTTGGCCAAGCAAAGTCACACTAATGGAGAAATTGTTAATTATATGGCAGTTGATGTCCAGAGAATAGGGGATTACTCCTGGTATCTCCATGACATATGGATGCTTCCCCTGCAAATAATTCTTGCACTTGCAATTTTGTTTAAAAATGTTGGAATTGCTGCTGTTGCAACTTTAGTTGCCACCATTATCTCCATCATTGTTACTGTCCCCCTGGCTAAGATACAAGAAGAATATCAAGACAAATTAATGGCTGCTAAAGATGATAGGATGAGGAGGACTTCTGAGTGTCTGAAGAATATGAGGATTATGAAGTTGCAAGCTTGGGAGGACAGGTATCGAGTGAAGCTGGAGGAAATGCGAGATGTGGAGTTCAGATGGCTCCGCAAAGCCCTTTATTCTCAAGCTTTTATAACATTCATTTTCTGGAGCTCTCCTATATTTGTTGCAGCTGTTACTTTTGGTACTTCAATATTGCTGGGTGGTAAGCTTACAGCAGGAGGTGTTCTTTCTGCTTTGGCCACCTTCAGAATCCTACAAGAACCACTCCGGAATTTCCCTGATTTGGTGTCAATGATGGCCCAGACAAAAGTTTCTCTTGATCGAATTTCTGGATTCCTACTGGAGGAAGATTTGCAGGAAGATGCAACCATTGTTCTGCCACGAGGCATGTCAAACATGGCAATAGAAATTAAAGATGGTGAGTTCAGCTGGGAACCCTCTTCTTCAAAGCCTACTTTATCAGGCATACAAATCAAGGTGCAAAAAGGGATGCGTGTAGCTGTTTGTGGCACGGTTGGCGCTGGAAAGTCGAGCTTTCTTTCTTGTATCCTTGGGGAGATTCCTAAAATCTCTGGTGAAGTACGTTAGTTTATGGATCTAATATATATATATATATATAATTAATGTTATTTTGTGGTCAACTGCAATTGTTTCTTTTGTCTACTATTGAGAATTGAAAATTCCTGAATCTGTTCTCTCTTTTCTGTCCCAGGTAAGAGTTTGTGGCTCTGCTGCTTACGTGTCCCAGTCAGCATGGATACAATCTGGAAATGTTGAGGAAAATATTCTTTTTGGCAGTCCAATGGATAAAGCAAAGTACAAAAATGTTATCCATGCTTGTTCGCTGAAAAAAGACTTGGAACTTTTCTCACATGGTGATCAGACCATCATTGGTGATAGAGGTATAAATTTGAGTGGTGGCCAGAAGCAGCGGGTACAGCTTGCAAGGGCTTTATATCAAGATGCAGACATTTATTTACTTGATGATCCCTTCAGTGCTGTTGATGCACATACTGGTTCAGAACTGTTCAAGGTTAGGCTTGCTCAATGTATCAACATAATGCTCTTCGTAATTAATGTAATTTGGCTGAACGTAATGATATGGAACTGCAGGAATACATAATGACGGCACTAGCAACTAAGACTGTGATTTTTGTGACCCATCAAGTTGAATATTTGCCTGCCACTGACTTAATACTGGTATGGAATTGCTTTCACATTTTATTTTTGTATATTGCTTCAGTATTATCAAGCCTACCTCAGGGTTCTATATCTTGCATCTTAATGAGACTGCTCTTTTTCTTTTTTAGTTGCTTTTTGTAGCCACCAACTTATTCTGTTATCGTGTTCATTAGTTTTGTAGTTGCATGTTAATGTTGCTTTCAATCAGTGTGCTAGCATTTCTCTCTCTCCGTATTTTTGTTGATTTTTTATTTAGACTCTTATTTTGTGTTGTTCTAAATTTCTAACAATTGTTATTTAATGGCAAATAAGATAATTGATTCCCAGTGCATCCATATACAGGAAAAGTGGTAATATCCATCAACTCAAGGAGTTGATTTTTCTCCATGACAATTGCGAATGCTGATGGTTGGTTTGGATGTACGTGGACTCACTTTGATCCCAGAAAATTTAATCAATCTTAATTTTCATTTCTTCAGGTTCTCAAGGAAGGGCGCATTATACAGGCTGGGAAATATGATGATCTGTTACAAGCAGGAACTGATTTTAAAACTTTGGTTTCAGCTTATCATGAAGCAATTGGATCTATGGATATCCCAAGTCACTCATCTGATGATTCAGATGAGAGTTTGCCTGTGGATGTCTCTGTTGTATTTAATAAAAAATGTGATGCAACTGCAAGTAATATTGACAGTTTGGCAAAGGAAGTACAAGAGAGTGCATCAGCCTCTGATCAAAAAGCAATTAAAGAGAAAAAGAAGGCAAAACGGTCAAGGAAAAAGCAGCTTGTTCAGGAAGAGGAAAGGGTGCGAGGGAGAGTCAGCATGAAGGTGTACTTGTCATATATGGCTGCAGCATATAAAGGCTTACTAATTCCCCTAATAATCCTTGCACAAACATTGTTTCAATTTCTTCAAATAGCTAGTAATTGGTGGATGGCTTGGGCAAATCCCCAAACTGAAGGAGATCTTCCTAGAGTGAATCCTATGTTACTCCTTGGTGTTTATATGGCCCTTGCTTTTGGGAGCTCATGGTTTATATTTGTGAGGGCTGTTCTGGTTGCTACATTTGGCCTGGCAGCTGCACAGAAATTGTTTTTGAAAATGCTTAGATCTGTGTTTCGAGCACCGATGTCTTTCTTTGACTCTACCCCAGCTGGACGTGTATTGAATCGGGTAAGTTTATTTGTTTTCTTTGGACTTACATACACTCTCTATATTCTATGTATATAGATTGCAGTTGATTATATTCTTTTTCTTTTACTCCCTTGCATTCTCTCTCTCTCTCTCTCTCTCTCTCGTTCTTTCTGTGTCTTTATCTAATGTCAATTATGTATGACCTTACAGGTGTCTATAGATCAAAGTGTTGTGGATCTTGATATACCTTTTAGACTTGGTGGGTTTGCTTCAACCACGATACAGCTTTTTGGAATAGTTGGTGTCATGACAAAAGTTACCTGGCAAGTTTTGCTTCTTGTTGTTCCAATGGCTGTTGCTTGCTTGTGGATGCAGGTGATTAATTAGTTTTTGCCCTTGAAAATGTTTCTGTTGGTTTGCGGATAAAAGTTGAGGAATGAAATGATGTTAATGTGTGTTTATGCGAGTTACTTCTGAATATTATTACTATCATTCACTGAATGCTTGTGTTATTATGATTGGCAATGAATAGATTACTGCTATAGGCTGCAATATCTAACATTACTTCTCTGTCATGTATTTGCAACAAGCCTTTTATTGATAGACCACCAAAACCATCATGTGGCTGTTGGAGTTTGTACCTCTCTATTTTCACTTACTACTTAGTTTCTAAATGACTAGTAAAACTATATTTCTTTTGCTTTCACTCAATGTTGTCTTTACACCCTTTGGATGTCATGTTTTTATCATTTGTAAATGAAATAACCATTGCATATAAATTATATTTTTATTGTTGCTCAAACTGAAGTGTTTTGGAATGGATCTTTTTTCACTATTTTAAACCACATTATCTGTGTCCATATAGCTTGAACTGTTTCAACCACAAATTGTGTTAAACACATTATCTGTTAAATCTTTGGGTTAAATGATATTGAAAGATATGTCAACTCATTATTGGTATGCTTGTATGCAGAAATACTACATGGCTTCATCAAGGGAACTGGTTCGCATTGTCAGTATCCAGAAATCTCCTATCATCCATCTTTTTGGCGAGTCAATTGCTGGAGCATCCACGATAAGAGGCTTTAGGCAAGAAAAAAGGTTCATGAAGAGGAATCTTTATCTTCTTGATTGTTTTGCCCGTCCTTTCTTCTGTAGTCTTGCTGCTATTGAATGGCTTTGCCTGCGCATGGAATTACTTTCAACCTTTGTATTTGCTTTCTGCATGATTTTGCTGGTTAGCTTTCCCCAAGGAAGTATTGATCCAAGTAAGTACATCATTTCTACTGTACTTCACATGTATACTTGAGAAACTTTATATACAGTGATAAGTTATATTGATGTTTCAAGCTATAATTTTCATCTTGAAGCAAGGGTAAGCTTATTGCTGAAATTGTTTGGAGGTGGATACAAGATAAATAATAAAACAAAGTAACTTCTTTAATCTATAAATTCATGCTGTTCCTAACCATGGTTGTTTGTTCTTGTACAGGCATGGCAGGCCTGGCTGTAACTTATGGCCTTAATTTAAATGCACGCCTATCAAGGTGGATACTCAGCTTTTGCAAACTAGAAAACAAAATTATTTCTATAGAAAGAATTTATCAATACAGCCAAATTCCAAGTGAAGCTCCATTAGTTATTGAGGGTTCCCGTCCAGCACCCTCATGGCCTGAGAATGGAACAATTGATCTGATTGATTTGAAGGTATGAAGCTCAGGTTCATTTCTTCAGGCACAAGCATACACCCTGCCTTGATGAAACAATTAACTTCTTTGAATTTGTACTGTTTGATTTGTTAGTTTGTCCTTGGATGGCTTATACCAAACTTTGAGTCTATTTGCAGTCTTGGGTCTTGGGTAACGCACATTTGCTGTCTGGATCAGGTTCCATGCTAAGTCATAAACTGTATGTGCCTATAATCTGGTTTCAGACCTTAAAACATTAGCACTACATTCTCCTTGATTTGGAGCATTCAACCTTTGCATCAAGGAACTGGAGTTTTGGAGTTAATCGGTCTTATTAGACATTATTTATCTTTAATTCTGGGACTGATTCAATTATCTATTGGCCATGACTTTATCATGTTTGTTTTGTAACACGCTAGATTCTCTATCTTGCGAAGAAAAATGAATATAAAATTTGGTTTCTCATGTGCATGATATTTTTGGAGAAAAATAATGGAGGCAAGATAATCTGTCTGATTCATACATATGGAAATTGGTTCTAAAATTGCTGACCATTTGTTTCTATTCTGAAGGTTCGTTATGGTGAGAATCTTCCTATGGTGCTTCATGGGGTATCATGCACCTTTCCCGGTGGAAAGAAAATTGGAATTGTGGGACGAACTGGAAGTGGTAAATCCACACTGATCCAAGCACTATTTCGGTTAATTGAACCTGCTGAAGGGAGAATCTTTATAGACAACATTGATATTTGTACTATTGGCCTCCATGATCTTCGTAGCCGTTTGAGTATCATACCGCAGGATCCTACTTTATTTGAAGGGACAATTAGGCGGAATCTTGATCCCCTTGAAGAGCGAACAGATCAGGAAATTTGGCAGGTCTTATTCCCTTGTTTTGTTCTCCTTTTTTCATTTCCGTGCTTATCTACAACAATTTAACTTGACCTGGATTTTGAATTTTGAAATGAAAGATTTGAAACGAAACTTTATAGTGATTTTTACATTATTAAATTTGCTAGGTCTCAAGCTAGCTAAGCATAGTTAGAAATGGTTATAAACTTCTTTTTAGATCTGTAAGTAATTATCTTTTGCAAGTCAAATTACATCATTTTCAGAAAAAAAAACCCTTTCCTCAGATATTAATTACTCAATTTCCCATCTTTTAACTTTATTTTGCCAATTAATTCCTTAATAAACAATTCTTATTGTATGGAAAACTTTCTGATAATGTGCTAAGAACTCCGCTGTTTGCCACAGGCTCTTGATAAATCCCAGCTTGGGGAGAAAGTCCGCAATAAAGAACAAAAGCTTGATACACCAGGTATGTAGCTGGCGGCTCAGCATACTGGATAATGTGGTCTTGATTTTGTATCTCTTGTTACTAACTGATTGATTTGTGTTCAAATGCATAACTTTCAGTGCTAGATAATGGGGATAATTGGAGTGTAGGGGAACGGCAACTCGTTGCCCTAGGTCGGGCTTTGCTCAAGCAGGCTAGAATATTAGTGTTGGATGAAGCTACAGCATCAGTGGATACAGCTACGGACAATCTTATCCAGAAAATTATCCGGAAAGAGTTTAAGAATTGCACTGTTTGCACAGTTGCACATCGTATCCATACTATCATTGACAGTGATCTAGTTTTGGTACTCAGTGACGGTGCGTACCAATAATTCGTTCTTTCTTGGTATGCCATAACACAATTGACATATTATGCTGAGGTTTTTCATTTAGGCAGAGTTGTCAATCATGGTTTTAGATCTTTCAACATATTTGTTGAATTTTTAAGAGTTGAAATGTTACTCAAAAGATGTAGTCAGAAGACCTTATATGGTCGAGCTTCAGTCACAACACAATTGTTGGAAATGTTTTAAGATCGTCACATCATATGCCTACTATTCTGTTTATTTATTTTACCTGTAATAAACTCCGTTTTGAACCTTTTCAAAAGTAGATATAACACAATTTTGCATTTTGTAATATGACACTTTATGTAAATTCCCATGAATATTTTTCTGTACTTCTTCATCTAGTTCTTATGTAACCTTTTCTACTTTTATGTGCTTTTGCAGGTCGAGTTGCAGAGTTTGATTCTCCAGTTCGGTTGTTAGAAGATAAATCATCCATGTTTGCAAAGCTGGTAGCGGAGCATGTGACAAGGTCAACAAGCGGCATACCAGACTTTTGATCAGATGGTATGCTGAAAATACTTTGGGTGAGAGGCAGGAAGAGCAGATTGAGGTCCACGAGCAAAGTGGATGCTGCTGCTGCTGCTGCATTCGGCGGACGGGAATTGAAAACAGGAAGGATTAAGGTGCAAGCTTCGATTCTTGCATGATCCCTATAGTTTCAAGTTCAAGGGAGAATCCATGCTTGGTTGGCATAATTTGTATCAGAAAATAAGTTGGTAATAATCACACGAGAAGGGGAAAAAAAAAAGAAAGAAAATTGTGGGTCTAAATTCGTTCGATGATGTGCAATAAAATTAGTGGTTAGATTAGGGCAGGCTTCTGTTTTTGTGTAGGAAAATTGTAGAGCTAAACTAGTCAATGCCCATCCCACTTCATTCTAGTGGCATAATTCAGTTTTAGACTAGAAATTTTGGATGCCAGAAATTTCTTCTACTATTGTTTCTCTTTATTTCTTCACTTTCTGCTTCCCATTATATATATTGACATGCATGGTTATTCCTAATTCAATCTCTCAGATGATGTAGACCAATATGAAGCTTTAACACTTGCTTCAAATTTGCAACAGATAAAAGCAGTAAAGATTATGTTTAAGCTAGTGGGTCTCTTAAGCTTCTTTTCTTAGCTAAGGAAGGATATTTCCAGGTCAAGCAAACAGAATTGCTAAGGTGGCCTGTTCATATGCTAGATTTAATCTTTTCAATATTATTAAATAAGAATTGATTTTGAATTTGTAGCCAAACCTTATTAGTTTTAGTATAATTTTGATTTAATCTAAATATAACCAATTCTATATCATTGAAATATAATATTTTTATATATTATTGTTTTCTTAAAATATAGAATAAGTATGAATTAAAGATCTGTTTGGTAAAATTAATTATTTTGATAGCTGTTTAAATTAGAGTTTCATCGAATGTTCATCCACGATTCCCTTATTCTAAACACTAGTATGCCACTAAATGCTATATGAATAGCTATTGTAGAACATGTCTTAAATATAAATTATGTGAAATTTTAATTTTTTAATACTAAATAAAAATTGTGTTTGATACGTGTCCTAAATATAAATTCTGTGAAATTTTAATTTTTTAATATTAAATAAAAATTATGTTTGATATTTTAATTAGGGCTATAAATAAGTCGAGCTTGAGTGAATTAATTTCTAACCTAAGTATTGGTATCCGGACTCGAAATTTACCGAACAAGAATGACATCATTTTTATATCAGTTTAATTAATTTTAGCTTATTAATCTAGTTTGTGACTGCCAATTAGGAGTAGTTTGGTTGATCTTCTCACTTATAGGAGGAGTGGAAGGTTTCGAGTGTGAGTCCTCATTTTCACCAATTTAGTGAGCCCTGCAGTGTTATTTCTATTTTAAGAAGTAATAAATGATATTTTTTCTAATATTATCATTATTTACATTAAATATAATACCTACATTTACAAATAACTCTTGGTTTGAGATAGAGCATAATTCGATCAAATTACATTAAGCTTTTGTTGAGTCCAACCTCCAACAACTAATGCTCATTTTCGTTATTTGGTTGTAATATTGAGAATAAGTTAAAAATATTAAAGTTTTTATCTCACAAGATTATAAAAAATATTAATAATAATATAAATTTTATAATTCATAAAATTTATTGTTAAATATGAGAAGAATGTAAAAAAATATATATATATAAATTATGAAAGTTGCCAATGGCCGGTGGTGGTGGCTGCTGGTGGCTGGTGGTGGGGCTAGTGGTGGTTCGATGGTAAATGGTGACTGATAGTAGTGACTACGATGATTAATAAATTTAAAAATATGAATTTATAAGATTTTTCAATGATTAATAAATTAAAAAAATATGGATCTATAAGATTTTTCAATATTCCGAAAATATTTTACTTTTTCGAAAATGTGAAGTTATTTTCTTTAAAAAATGATTTAATTTTTCTTTGATTAGAAAATTATTTTGCATTGACTTATTTTCTTAAGCTCCCTAAACAATGAAAAATTGTGAAAAATATTTTCCTGGAAGTTATTTTATGGAAACAAAAGTAGCTTAAATTGATTTACGACCCTATCCTTGGCTCACGAATTTGATTCAACTGAATTTACCCGGAAAGGAAGAGCCCATACCCGCTTTTACAATCCAGACTGGTCCATACTGGCCCATCGCAATAATCCACGAGAAACGACCCAAATGCAAATCTCTCTACTCTGTCTCGTAAGCCTACACTCTCTCTCTCTCTCTCTCCCCCTCCCTCCCTCCCTCTGTAACCGAGAACGATGCAGGCGATTTCAAGGCGATTAGGGCAACAGGCTCACAATCCCGCAGCTTCAATCGCTTCTCTCAAATCAATTTATCCGCTCTGTAATGCTCGATTTTCTCTTCATTTTTAGGGTTTTTTCGTTATCATTTTTATGCGTTTGCATAATGTGATCTAAATTTGCCATTTCATTGCTTTTTGCAGATTATGGAACTGATCATCCGCGTTATGGATCTACTCTCACTCCCAAAGGCGTGGGCCACCTTGTTCGCAAAGGCACTGGTGGAAGATCTTCGGTTAGGTAAATTTTCTGCTTCATTTCTCCATGACTTCCTGTTTGGTTGAATTGAAAACCTAGGGAAATGAAGACACATTCGTGTAGCTGAAAGAAAATTGTAATACTGACAATCTTTCAGCTGAAATAAAATTGTAACTCTTTTTCTTATTTGCTAATTGAATTCTTTTTTCTATAATTTGGTCAATGAAAGTATTTTATGGCTTAGTATAGTAGGTAGGGAAATTTCTTTCAAAAGGAAAACAAATGTTGCTTCCCTTTTTTGGTATTTTTTTCTTTTGTTTCCTTGGTAAACAAGTCCTAGTTCCCCTATTGAATTAGTAAAATATTACATTTTTTTTCAGTGGCATCATTGCTACAGTATTTGGAGCTACAGGGTTCCTGGGTCGATATGTTGTTCAACAACTTGGTGAGCTGAAAGCATTTAATATCATATTACACCTGCACTTTGAAGTCACCACTAGTTAAGTGGTTTTTCGTGTGCTTTTATTGATTGTGTAATTTTTATTCCAGCTAAAATGGGAACTCAAGTGTTAGTTCCTTTCCGAGGTTCTGAGGATTCTCATCGCCATCTCAAATTGATGGGTGATTTGGGTCAGGTAGAGTAGTTTCTTAATCCAGTTGAAATCTGACTTGAAGGAGAGCTTGTCATTTTGCATTTATTTATTTTGCAAGGACATCTTTTCTTTATAATGTGTTTCTTTTCCCATTTTTTCTGTTCAGATCGTTCCGATGTTATACAATCCAAGAGATGAAAATTCAATTAAAGCTGTTATGGCAAAGGCCAATGTTGTTATTAATCTTATTGGTAATATTTTTCATTTGTGACATACCTAAGCTTTCTAATCCAAGTGTGAAAAATTATTCATATTTATTGACATCTTTTGGCAGGAAGGGAGTATGAGACAAGAAACTACAGCTTTGAAGAAGTGAACCATGGTATGGCCGAACAACTTGCAATGGTAGGTTCCTCCAATTTTATGTCAAATAACGATAGCTTGTGTGTTGGCTCCTTGATGATCTTGAATATGGATTTTGAGCAAGTTTTGTGCTTATCATGTTAAAAAAAAAAAAAAAAAAAAGTTACGTGTTTGCTGGAGATCACTTTGTTTTTTTGTGAATTCATATTTTGATTTGTTTTCTGTTATTTATTTATATGTTCATTTTGATTTATTTATGCTTTAGTGATGAGTCAGCCTCTAATTGTATGTTTGATTGTATATGTTTTCCTTACTATTTTATGTGTATTTATAAGCTCCTATATTATTTCATATAACGTACATGCAAATTGCATGTATATTTGGCTGCATTTGCTTATTAGTTAATTTCGATGCTTTTCCGGACCAAATTAACTATGGGATATACTGTTCCCTCTTTTTGTTGAGTGGATAACTTGTTTCAAATTCTACTCGAGTTGTGTTTGTTGTTGACCTGTGTATCAAAATACCTAAAATATTGAATAGCATAATTGGTAATGCCCAATTTAGTGACTGGAATTGGAATAATTAAGGGGATATTGCAAGGTTAGCAGTTCAAATTTGACTCATGGTTGTGAATTATAGAGGGAATAAGACTGGATGTGAACATATAGTAAGTACTCTATATCATAGATTGCTACATGGTACCTTAATTAATGAGCAGTGAAGTGCAGAGTTAGCATTTAAAATTTTGGTACATCATTATGTGCCAGAGAGGAAAATGGGGTTGGTGGTTCTCAATTCTTATAGTTATTTCCTTGGAGGAATTCTTCATTACAACGTTAACAACAATCCTGTCTTCTGATGATTTTAAATTCAATTGGATTGAAACATAGCTGATCCCAAGCTTGGATAATGAGGGTTGTGGCAGGTAATGTATGGCATAAGATGTTGTCATGATAATATGGACTGTAACTTAGTGGTGAAGGAATTCCCTATATTCTAGGGGTTTCAAATTTCAAGTTAAACAAAAAATTGGATTATATGCTTTACAATTTCAGTAAGCTGAAGGAAACTAAGAAAGGTTGAGTTGATTAGATCTAGTAGAAGTTCTGTGAAGTAATCAATTTTTGATTCCTAGGTTCCATTATATAATATGGGGAGAGTGGGTAGTTTAATTCACTAGGTCAAGGCAGGATGGTTGAAATAAAAAGCATGATTTTGCTTCTAAGTTGAAGGTGGTGTTCTTCACGAGACAGTGAAAATTGAGTAATGAATAAACATTTCCTCAACAAAATGAATGAAGCACACATGAGGGTTTTAAATCGGATGTGAAATAGAAAAGAAAGTATTTGCATTCAAAGAAAGGTTAAGTTGGCTATGGCATAGGCATCTATTGGAAATCAGTTGAAGGTTGATTGAGATAGTTTTACCTGTTGCTGTGCAGAATTTCAAATACACAGGTTTGGAAGATTGGGCACATCCAAGTTATGCAATGAAGAAATGAGAATTAGAATAAGGATCAGAGTCTATATGTCCCAATATTACAACATACTGATTTGAGATGCAAAATTTTAGGGTGGTGAATTCATATTCACATTATATCAGCCCAACATAGCCGTTATGTTCCAATATGTGATGGCCGAAAACAAGCTGTACCCCTTTATTCTAAGCAAAGGAAGAGAAGAAAAAGGAAGGAGGGGGAAAAAGGAAAGGAGTGCAGATACTGGAGTTGGGTGGAAGATGCTCTTTCTTTCCTTTCCTTGGTTTTTGCTAATCTTTTTTTTTTCTTTCCCCGATGCTTGCATTCTGGTCTGAAACAATCGATAGTGTGCATTGCATGATACCCTTGTATGTAGACAAATAGATTTCATTATTTTATGATCATTTTCTGGTCTTATGTGTTTAGTTTTTCTTTTCCTAACATCAATAGATCAGCATCTGATCTTGCATGTTACAATAATTAGAATTGATAGTGTGCATTGTTTGATACCCTTGTATGTAGACAAATAGAATTCATTATTTTATGATCATTTTCTGGTCTCATGTATTTAGTTGTTCTTTTCCTAACATCTATAGATCAGCATCTGATCTTGCATGTTACAATAATTAGAAGGTAAATGTATCATGTTGAACTTACGGTTGTGCAGATTGCCAAAGAACACGGAGGCATCATGAGATATATTCAAGTTTCGTGCTTGGGAGCATCTGCTTCATCTCCGTCAAGAATGTTAAGAGCCAAAGCTGCTGCAGAGGAAGCTGTATTAAGAGAAATACCTGAGGTAACATATATTTTTGGTTTGCTAGGTGACTAGTTCCTTCCTCAAACCTTTTTCTCCCTGCTTTTGTAATTAGCAAAATACTATTGTGGAGAGTATTTTGTTGAAAAAGGACATGAAAGACGTAGGGACTTTTGAAGCTTTTTCTTTAACTTTATATCCTACAGTGGAACCAAATATGAAATATGATGATATGTTGAGGATCCTGCATTATGACTATCATAAATTGAGAAATTTTTTTCCCTATTTATGTTATATATGGTAGACAGGAGGGAGAGAATAGGTAATATAGAAAAGGGAAAGGAATGAAGAAAAAGATTAAGAAGAAAAATGATGACACGAGTTTTTGACACAAATGAAGTTATTATTTTGAAAGAAAGCTCCTTTTGATATCCTTTCCATTCCTATCTCTTTCTTCAGACCATGATGAAGTTACTTCCACTCTCTTTGTTACCTGGTGACTTTCCCTATACATAACAGAGGGTAAAGGTGATTGTGCTAGAACTCTTGTTTTTGAAAGTGTCAAAGCTTAATTGAGTATTGTCAAAATATGCCGGTTTCCCTTGATGGTTTTTGGATTTACATCAGTTGGTTTCCAAGTGGCTCACGAGTATATTATATTTATGATAGTATTATTTTCAATTGTCTTTGTTGGAAGTGCTGCTTAACGCACCTTCTTCAGTATAAAGTGATAATTATTAAAACAAAGTTTGCTTTTTAAACCAGAAAACCAGAGAGGAGTTTTTATTTTTTTATGCTTAAGAGTTGGGATTGAGTGGTGATCTAATGTGGAATTGCCGAATTTGTTACTTTTGTCTTTTTTTCTTTTTTTTTTTTTCTTTTTTGTAAATTTTTCCTGGAGGTATTGAGAGTCACTTTTTCTCTGATTATGTTCAATTGGTTTCAATTTGCTACAAGTTATTTCTTATTGATGTTTGTTACAACATTCCTTTTTAACCTTTTCCCTGTATGTTATGTTATTCAGACTCTGGAGCTGATGGCCTTTTAGGAACCCATAAAAAGAAACCTTCTGAAGATCTTAAAAAAAAAAGTGAAATACATTTGAACAAAGTTAAGGCCTTTACTATTTAATGAGTGCATGCAAGATGCATTTTAAGTGTGTAATTTTTGAAAATCCCAGGGAAGGGGCACAGCCCAATCACATTTAGGAAAATAGCCTTCTTAAGTAGACTCAGAGAATACAAAAAATTTGTACAATGAGAGATGAACATTTAGTTAGTGATTAAGATCAGAGAAGCTCTGTTTCAGTGTTCCTTCCCCTTAAATCTTGTATTGCTAAGTTTGACCTTTCTTGTGGTCCTTATCAATTCTGGCTTTAAGAGCTAAATTCCTAACAGATACCAACTTCTGTAGGCCACAGTATTGAAACCTGCTGTGATGATTGGTACAGAGGATCGAATTTTGAACCGGTGGGCACATTTTGCAAAAAAATATTCATTTCTTCCACTATTTGGAGATGGATCTACCAAGTATGTCTTTTTGGTTTTATTTTTTTACTGCACGTGGAGAGAACATTATAATTGTCATTGTGGATGTTTCTTAACAGTGGCTTCTTTGCAGAATCCAACCAGTATACGTTGTTGATGTTGCTGCTGCTGTTATTGCAGCATTGAAAGATGATGGGACCAGCATGGGAAAAGTTTATGAGCTTGGAGGGCCTGAAATCTTTACTGTGCATGAATTGGTAACTTCTCTCACATTTTGCATTGTTTTGTTTTTCCTGCAATGCTTGATGATGTTACTGAAGTCTATTTGTACTGCAGGCGGAACTTATGTTTGACACGATTCGTGAATGGCCTCGCTATGTGAAAATTCCCTTCCCCATTGCAAAGGTAAATATTTGACTTGGTGTGGTTGGAAATTAACTTATTTGCAGAAATAAAAAATCATTTAAAATATGCAATCAACAACTCAATTATGCCCTTGATATCCTGTTGCTATTTTAGTGCATTCTAAAGGAATATTTTTTCTAAATTTTAAATGAAGAAAAACAGGCTGTTTTTCTTTCCAAATTTGTTCACATGAATTTTTGTTTGCATGTTTGTGGGCGACTTATCAAAATCACTTTTCAACTTGTAAATTGTACGGTTGTATGATCCCAGCGTAATAAAGCGTGTCCAATTGTATCAAAATTGCAATCTGCACTTGAAAAACCCATATAAAGGCCCCAGAACTGTGTTTTTTAATTGTATTAAGGATTCCAAAATGAACAATTCTGTCTCTCTTTCTAAGGAATGTAGTTTTTTATTTTAAGTCTATTAGTGTTGTAATGTTACATTTTCTTTTATGTTTGATATTATGGACTTGGCTTATTAGGTTAGGGTGAGGGAGCAAATATTACTAGAACCAATAAGGATTGTATTTTTTATAGTGTGACGCTTGTTGTGCAATATGTGGGAGACAATCTTATATGTCTTTGGTCATCATTTAAGTTCTCGTTGGAAAAATGCTTTTTGACAACTTTGTGGATCTCTGGTTGCTAGCATCAGTTGACACGTGGTTGCTAGTATTTTGTTGTTTGATTTGAAAGTAATTTTATTTGCACATATGGATCGAATGGTTTCAGGCACTTGCAATGCCACGAGAAGTATTACTTAACAAGGTTCCATTTCCATTACCCACACCCAACATTTTGAATTTGGATGAGATAAATGCCCTTTCTGTGGATACAGTGGTGTCAAAAGATGGTAAGATAATAGGTCAAGGCATTTGGAACTTGTTCTTGCTTCATTCCTTATCTCAATCTATTCATATTAATATTCCTTGATTTCTGTTCTGGCTTGCAGCTTTAACATTCCATGATCTTGGGATTGTGCCACATAAGTTGAAGGGATACCCTGTTGAGTTTCTTATCTCATATCGCAAGGGTGGCCCACAATTCGGTTCTACAGTTAGTGAAAGGGTATCCCCAGATTCTTTTCCATAAGTTCTTGGAATCTTTCTTTTCCAAATGTTTCTGGTCCACTGCCTGTTTGAGAAATTTGGAATGCATAGGCGATGGCCTTCTGTTCTTTGAGAAAATGGAAAGACTTGGAACTCGTGAATCTTGTCTCTCTTGCTGATGATGGAAGAGATTATATTTATCTCAATAACCATGCATAATGATTGGGATACCTGATTGATGCTTTTTGAAAATCCCATCTTTATATGTTGTATTGTATTGTGGGATCACTAATAAGTTCCGAGCCTTCGCATCATAGATTTTGAAAGCTTAACCAGTTTCTATGCACTCACTCTAGGAAACAATAATGAAGTGGATCATCCTTAATAGCTTCTAAATTGTCTGATCGGTAGACGTATTACTTTTGTAATTATGCATTAAAAAGAAAAAGAATCAAGTCCTTACTGCAGACCCCTAAATCTTGGGAGTTCATTGCAGGTGTAAGAAACTGGAGTTTGTTTCATTATTGCTTTTAGCCATTTTGTTTTATCAAATTCCGTTCATTGGAGTTAGAAATAATATCCATTTTCATTCAATACTAGAGAGACAGTCTTGATTGAGATTGAAATTGAAATTGCAATTTATCAGACAACTGGATAGAGTGATATTTTCATTCCCTTATCTGGTCACAACTCGCATCTCTCCATACGAAGCTAAAATGTTGAAGGATCTGATCTGATTTGGTATTAAGTGCATGAAAGTATGGTCTATTATGCTGAGAATGACTTGCCCTAGTTTTGGCACCAAAGTTTAGGGATTTGATTTGGGTACATAGAGATTGAAAGGGGGAGTAATGGAAGAAATTTGCAGTTGTAAACAATGGTTCATAAGAAGATTATAAAAGAAGAAATCCATGTACTTGTTGGGTTAGAAGGTACTCGATTAGTGGGACTATGCCTGCTTAAAAATGCTTCAAAAATTCATTTAAATTACAGTCTAGGGCTACTTAAGCACAGCACTAAATTGATCCTTGTCAATCTCTTTGGTGGTAATTTGATATGATGCATAGACATGTGCTCATTTCCAAATGTCTTCAACAACACGAGAAAGAAATGGTAGATTGAGTCTCAAGTCATTCCTCCTAGAGGATATTACTTTTCTCTGTAGCATAAGAAAGGTTCAATATTACATAACTCAGATTACAAGTAAAGAAGAAACCAACCACTCATAAATGTTCCTCTCTCGCAACAACAATAGCTTTTGCCACTATCAGCCCTATCTCTAAGATCAAATCATGGAACCAGAAAGAAGCTATGGCTGTTTCGATAATGTCGACTTGAAGGGAAGAAATGTCGGAGCTGCAATGATGATCCGCCGCCATGGAAATCCTACAGGTGAGCCACAAGATAGTTACTGCATCAACATTTATATAAACAACAACATTCAAGGGGTAAACAATTCTATATTGCTTGGAAGTGAAATAAAAATGAAAAATCCTAGTGTTAACCTATTTTTGGAAGACATGAAGATGGGTAAAAAATTGAAAGAATCATCAAAGAAGAAGAAAAGATCAAATAAAAAGGTGGGTTCATTAGGCTCTAAACTGGGGCTTACTAGCATATTTGTTGCATCTATGTTATTACTCCTCTTATTTGTAACTTTGTCATTATCTTGAAATACCTAATCTTGCATAAATTTTCCTTTTTGGGTGTCCTGAGTTGAGCCAAGTCATACTTATATATTTGTTAACTTAACTTTCTAAGTAGCTTGAATAGTATAGTCAATGCCCTTGGCTAGTTGACATTTGTTGTACTTGTATCCATCCCATCCATCAAAGTCTTTCTTCCAATTGTTTCATTTGAAAGTTCTCTTTTCCATTATATATAATAATTAACCCATTAAACAATTCAGTAGGTTAACCTCAATATCTTCTTATATCCCACAATTATTATACAATACACGTGGCAAACACCCCTTTCTCCTGGGAGTGTATGATTAAATTCTCTCTTGTCCACTTGCATAGAAATGTCACTGTGTGATCATAAAATAAAATGGGGATTCCAAAACATGTTAGTGGTTGCCCACTCTTTAAGATCCACTGTACTGTGCTCTAAATTGCCATATATAACCTTCCCTACATGTATGGTTGTTGCACTTACACATAATGTTTGTCTCTACTCAGAAAAAACTACATCTCTTTGATAAAGATTTCTTATGTATTATTTCAGACATTACCACATGTATATGTTCAACCCTAAAATGGACTTCTCTTCTGGTTTTTATAGCAAGAAAGAAGCCCTTTTATTGAAAAAATCTACATCTGGAGGCATATATAAGATTGATGCCACAACTAATTTACTATTATTACTAGTCTAATTCTAGCACAACGGCAGGTTAATTATAGAAATTATATTACTACTACTTTTGATATCAATAGCTTACTTTAATAAATGATTTATATAAGTTATTAAAAACAATTGGAAAAACCAATCCAGTTGGTCTTTCCACGTTTTGCAGAAGATGCAGAGAGTGAAAGATATCCTCTCTCCATCACAAGAGAGAGGTATCACCAATTTGAACATTATAAATTCAAAGGACTGAGCTTTTAAATATTATAACCTTTTAAGTCCAATTTTAGAAAAATAACCAATTAACTACCATTAATCTACAACCAAAAGGATTTGAACATTAGGGTTATTGTTGCGACTTTTACAATGTTTTGTTTATTGTTATTTCGTTATTTGAACACTAATACATGTCGAGATATAAATTTCCTCTTTAGTAAATGGAATAATTTTAAAATTATCAAAATGAATTTTTTGAAAGACTATAAAAGTGAATAGAGGCTCTCTAATAGACAATACAACTCTATTATGTCAGTTCGACTGAATTAAGGTTTTTATATAAAAATATAGAAGCTTGCTGATTCATTCGTATTTCATATTTGTATTATATATTTTTAATGAAAATTCTACTTTTTTTTAACAAAAAAATAAAAAAGGTATGGATTATTTAATACCAATCAACATGTTTTGGATTAGATGAAAAGAAGAGGCAAAGAGGTACATTATTGATGAATTGGTAGATTATAATTAATCTACTTAGAAAAGGAGATTCCATCTTTACAAAGATGTAAGATTGGAATCTAACTTTTCCACTTCTTTAATAAAAATATAACTATTATTAATATTGCTTTTATGTCCAAAATTATTGTATAGTTCTACTAATTGAGCCCTTGATTGTGTAAAAAGAAGAGCATTTGTTCAACACAATGATGAGAGGAGGAAAAAAGAAATACAAAAAGCAAGACTATAATAAAAATTAAAAAGAAAAATCAACTAAAACTAAAAGGCCTTATGATGAAGTAAAGATTAATAGGTAATTATGAAGTATATAAGATACTAATGTCCAATGATACTCATTCTATAACTCTATGAAATGTCATTTATAGACATAACAACTTGTGCATATTACCTTCTTGGGTTATGCTTTTGATTCAATTTGAGCAGGATTACCCCACTAAATTCCTAGTTAAATAATTAATTATAATATTTGCCCCACTATTCTTTTTTTTTAAAAAAAAAAATAAAAAGAGTCAATGCATATATTAATTTTAAAATATTGATTAATAAATAATAAAAAAGTTTCATTGTACCGATCAGGTGATTGATTGATTAAGTTAGCTACTTATCGTTCCTAAAAGGTTACTTAAAAGAAAACAAAATATATAATATATTTCCTTCGTGTCATTTTAAGAGCCGCGTCTCATTTTTGGATTAATTTTAAATTTTAATCGCTAAGATTTGAAATGACATTATAAAAAATTTTATGAGGCTTTTTATAATTACCCAAATAATTAAATCCAGAAATACTGTTTTCTTTTAGAATGAAAAATAATGTTATTTATTGTAATTCTATTAACCAGAAAATTTTCATTTTGGTTTATTTTCCTAATTTTATTCTTGAGTTGGAAATGGTGCTATATGCAAATGTAAGATGCAAGCAAAGGGAAAAGGAATCGAATCGGCCTCACGGTAAGGATCATGTTCCTATCTCACATGTAAATAAAACCATGGCCGCACTCTTCTAGACGGCACCACCTGCGCCTTTGCCACTAATTGGACAAATGTTGTTAGGGTTTATTCCAAATCTATCGAAAATCACAACCTTGTAATTTTCAATTGTGGAATTTCATGTTTCTGTTCTTTTTTTTATTATTTTTAATTTATCAATATTCACCTTTGTATATTCTTATCAAATCTTATTTAACAAAAATATTGTTTTATTTAGAACATTTTTAAAATAGTTTACAAGAACTGAAATTAAATTTTCTTTCAAAACAATTTTCATAATTTTAACTTCATAATCCATTGACTGAAATAAATACTACACAAAATAAATACAATTACCTTCGTTCCATAATACTTATCACATTTAAGAAAATATTTTATTTCAAAATACTTGTCACATTTATGATCGCAAAGAATGATAATTTTTTTTCTTATGTTTACCATTTGCATATGATCAATAATTATTACTTCAATTTAATATTTTTTTTAGAAAATTATTATTAAATTAAAAGTAATATAGTTAATTTACTCAATAATTTAATGTAACTTAGATAAATTCAACTGTTTCTAAGAATGTGAAATTCCAAATGTGATTATGAAACAGAGGTAGTAAATTTTTAAGAGACGAAAACTGATATATTCATTATTAAAATTGTAGTGATTTTAATTGGGATGGTTCCAATCAGGTTATATTAAAACTAATTTAAACAGTTTTATTTATTTGTATCCTTAGCATACCATTAATAAATACTCTCTGTCTTATAATAATATGAATTGTTCAATTTTCACACAGATTAAAAATTAAAAATACATAATAATTGTTATCCCTTATTTCATCATATAATTCTTTCATCAAATTAAAAATAGTTATAGGTTTATATATATATATATAAACTCTATATTTGGATCATAAGGAAATATGATAAGTTTGAAAATTGGAAAGGAAAATATAATAATTTTCCTTTCCTTCAAGAGAATATATAAATTTGAAAGGAAGTAAAAATATATAAGGAATATAAACACCAAGTTCACATGCTATTTTGTATTTTATGGGAGGAAATTATGATAAAAAAAATTGAAATTACAAGTTTACATTTATTTATTGTATTTATGTTCGAAAATGTGAAGGCTAAACTCATAATTTTACTATTTATAAAATTATTTTCCTTCATTAATTATTTCCCTCTCACATATCCAAATAATGACAAGAGAAAATAAAATTATTTCCTTCTATATTTACCAAATTTATTATGTTTCTAATCCTAATTTATTTTTTATATTTATTAATTCCTATAAATTACTTTCTTTTGTCTACTTTTATTAGTCGTTAAAAGTTTTTACCTGATGATTACAGAAGTAATAAAATTACCTAAATACTCTTTAATTTGACTTAATTAATCTTTATTTCACTTAATTATTCCAATCTCAATAATATGTTCTCTATTAATATGGCACTAAAATTAAAAGAGAAAAAAAAAAAAAAAACAGTTCTAAGAAATTATAGACAATGGTTATTGTAATTATTCAATATAATTGAAGAAAAATTAAAATTTTAATTATATATATACACGCGCGACACATTACTTTTATATGCAAATAAAAAAAAAACCAAATGCGTATATTTTATGTAAGATATTTCGTGGTATATTTAATTTTAATTCAATGCATTAAATATTTTAACTTATAAAATTATATTGTTAAATAATTTCAACTTCAAATGTTTTCTATTGAAATTTTAACTTATAAAATTAAATTAATTAAATAATAGTTAGATGATTAAAAAATTAAAATTAAAATTAAAATATTATATATATCAAATTAATGTTTTATGTGTAAAAATAAAAAATATTAAAAAATTATTATCGGGTGAGAAAATACGTAGAATTTTTAAAATTTCCTAACTTTACCGATATGATTGGTTTCTATTTTTCACGTGTACCACCGAACTTTGTTGGTGTGCCTGTAAAATTTAGTTAACTACCGTAAATTTGCATAAAATATATCGGTAAATTTATATATTCGCCATAAAAAATTCATTTTTGGAATGTAAGATCGCCTCTTTTTTACCTGTTATATAATCCACGTGTACGATCAGAAACTCTCCAAATGAATTAATTAGATTGAATCACGGCGATCAATGTCACAGGATTCAACAGAATTAACAATTTCCAGACGTAAATTCTCCTTTCTCAAAAAGAATTAATAATGCAACGCAATGGCAGGAGCATGATTTCACCTTCATTGTGCGACACGTCATCCCTATATTCCTACGTGGCATGATCCTACCGGCTACCGACAACAGCAACCCTCGGCGCACATAGCTAACGTGCACCATTTTTGTCACCTCTGTCTTATTTTACGCGTTCTGTTTCTCTTTCTCCCGCTGTCTAAGCTAAGAGAGCTCTCGTCTCTCTCTCTCTCTCTCTCTCTCTAAGCACAAATCTAACCTCTGTAAGTTTTTCTGTGCGTCTCCCAATAAGTTCTTTCTCGAATTCGTTTCAATCGTTTCTTCTTTTGATTCGCCAATAGAGTTCTCTTCTCTTTTCTCTTTTTGGCCTAAAGATCCGCAATGAATTGCTCGATTACAGTGATTCCTCGTGATTCGTGCTGATTCAATCTGTAATTCCATTTCTTTGACGCTATTTCATTTTTGTTCCGGTATATTTGCTCGCTTAATCGCTGAAACAGTTAAGATCTCTGAAGTATTTTCGCAACTCAAGGTACTAACCATAGCTTAGCAGTTACATTTTAGTAATTTTTCTGGTTTTAGGGTTTTGGCTGATTGTTGTTATTTTGCGGTTACAATGGTTTAATTTGGAACTCGGTTTCTTGCTTTAACATGGGATTTTGATTTTGGAGTCTAGGATACTCTAATGAGACGCCGCTCTGCGGCGACGGCCCCTTTTGAACAAATGGAGAAAGGGCCTGGTAAAAATCAACAGAATCGTCTTTGTTTATTGGCATCTCTCTCTGCTTTTTTTTGGCTTCTGTTATTGTACTTTCATTTTGTTGTGTTAGGAAGCAGTAATGTTGATGATACTGTTAAATTAGAGTCTCATCCACTAAATCCTGAATCGACCCCTGCTTTTCTAACTGATGCCCGTTTGACAAATAACCCATTGAGAACTACCCCTTTAATAGATGCCTCGTCAAAAAATGCCTCAACTAGCAGTGGCAGTAAAAAGAGAGAGAATTTCCAGTTTATGAGGGCTTTGAGAACTATAGAGAATAAGAGTGATCCTTGTGGAGGAAAGTATATATATGTCCATGATTTGCCTCCTAGGTTCAATGAGGATATGTTGAAGGAGTGTAGGAGTTTGAGTCTTTGGACTAATATGTGCAAGTTTACTAGTAACGCTGGGATGGGACCCCCACTGGAGAATGTTGAAGGGGTCTTTTCAAATACGGGGTGGTATGCCACAAACCAGTTTGCGGTGGATGTGATATTCAGTAATAGAATGAAGCAGTATGAGTGCTTGACAAATGATTCTTCCCTTGCCGCAGCAATTTTTGTGCCATTTTATGCAGGGTTTGATATTGCTAGATATCTTTGGGGATATAATATCTCTAGGAGAGATGCTGCATCTCTTGATTTGGTCAATTGGCTTATGAAAAGGCCAGAGTGGGGGATTATGGGAGGGAGGGATCATTTTTTGGTGGCAGGGAGGATAACATGGGATTTCAGGAGGTTATCCGATGAAGAATCGGATTGGGGCAATAAGCTACTGTTTTTGCCAGCTGCAAAGAATATGTCGATGCTTGTGGTCGAATCAAGTCCATGGAATGCGAATGACTTTGGCATTCCTTATCCAACCTATTTTCATCCTGCAAAGGATGATGATGTGTTTATTTGGCAAGATAGGATGAGGAATTTAGAAAGAAAATGGCTTTTCTCTTTTGCTGGGGCACCACGCCCTGATAACCCGAAATCAATTAGAGGGCAGATCATAGATCAGTGTAAGCACTCAAAGGTCTGCAAGTTGTTGGAATGTGATTTTGGGGAGAGCAAATGTCATTCTCCCAGCAGTATAATGCAAATGTTTCAGAGCTCCCTTTTCTGCTTACAACCTCAGGGCGATTCATACACACGAAGGTCAGCTTTTGATTCGATGTTGGCAGGTTGTATTCCTGTCTTCTTCCATCCTGGCTCAGCTTATACGCAATATACTTGGCATCTACCCAAGAATTTTACTACTTATTCAGTGTTTATTCCAGAGGATGATATCCGGAAAAGAAATGTCAGCATAGAGGAACGGCTTAGTCAGATTTCTCCTGAGCAAGTGAAGATCATGAGAGAGAAAGTTATTAGTCTCATCCCAGGGCTTATATATGCTGATCCTCGCTCAAAATTGGAGACATTGAAGGATGCTTTTGATGTTGCTGTCCAAGCAGTTATTGACAAAGTCACAAGGTTGAGGAGGAACATTATTGAAGGCCGTACAGAATATGATAATTTTGTGGAGGAAAACAGTTGGAAATATGCTTTATTGGACGAAGGACAACGTGAGGTAGGAGCTCATGAATGGGATCCCTTTTTTTCAAAACCAAAGGACGGCAATGGCGATTCTGGTGGTTCCTCTGCAGAAGTTGCAAAAAACTCGTGGAAGAACGAGCAGAGAGGTCAATCATGAGATCTAGGTGATAGCATAGCAACAGAAGTTAGTAATTATTACTGTACAACAACTGCGTACAACAAGACCTTGGCTTTGATAGGTCAGGTATGGACCCTTGCGAGGGCCTTGCAATGAAAAATTTGTAGAGTTCATAATGGCCCAGTTCCTTGTTTTGTCAAACAGAAACACGGGCTCATCATATTCTCTGCTTCTAATATACTTCTTATAATGAAAGTTTTACCCCTTTGCATTTTGTATTTTTCTTGGCAATTCTTTCTATTGTATTGTAGCTGCTGAGATAATATCTTTTTGTTTCTTTTCTGATCTTTTTTGCATAGAAGGAATTATAATAAAAATGAGTGTTTTATATTTTTATCCTAGAGCTATTTGTTTCTTTTCCAATCCTTGAAGTATGTTCTATACAGCTTAAGCTTTTTAGTGTAGTACTTGAGGATCGAATATACTTTTATATGCTTTTGCCTACTTGCATTCATCCTATTCTACGCCACCATAAAAGCTATTGCATTAATCCATAGTTGTCATGTCTAACTATCTTTTTTTTTTTTTTTTTTTTCTTTTTTTTGAGTATTCCATGTCTAACTATCTGAATGCTCGAGATTTCTCACTTTTTATTTTTGGTCTATTGTCTATTAATTAACATGGGCTTAGAGTTCATTCAGGCGAGGTATTTAGGTTCATTATCTTGTGTTATTGCATATTGTGTTGCATTTGCTCACAGGAAGCATTACTGCAAAATTCTTTTGAAGTTTGTTGAACAAAAAAGCGGACGTGTCGTCATATTATGGACAGAGAGCAACTTTTTTGTACATGAGTTGTCCAAAGTGTACCCAGCAGTTGTGAAATTTCTGCAAGCTGTGTGCTCTGTTCAACACGGAAATGTTATCAGCACATGTGAAAGATGCTATAGTGGGTACAGAACATACACTGGTTTGTTGAATTGGCTTTTAGTATTTGAGGTCTTCAAGAACTCTCTAAGCCAAGAAAGGCGGGGAGCTTTGAAATTTTTTTTGAAAAAAATTGAAATTAGCTGGCATGCAAATGTTCATGTCTGTGTGAAAGGGCAAAATGAAAACCAATTTCCCGTTTGTTTTTCTCTGGCTGAAATTTTGTCTGTCACCGGTGGCATGGAACACCCCACCCCCCACCGCACCGCCAAACAGAAGGGAGCCTCCACTGTCAGAGAAGCAGATAGGGATTTTGAGTAGTTTTATCGAGATCAGAAACTAATTATGCAAAAGCTTGCTATTGATTTGCTGGAAATTATTGTCTTAACTTGTAAGTATGATTGAACAAATTGTTAAAATTTATTTTCAAGATAAATTTTATTTTTTGTAATTATAAAATCTTTCAAACAAATAAATAATGATTCATCTACGGGATTCACCTACGGATTTATAATTTTAAACTGTGACTAAATCTCAAACTGGATTAGGTTATCCTAATAACAAAGTCCAGTATAGGTAATAACAAAAAAATAATAATAATAATAAATAAACAACAATTCTAAGCCTACCAAACTTGGGTGTAGAGTCTACTCCGAAGCGGGGGCACCAGTGATGTTTATCTTTTAACTCCTTGTTCATTGGAAAGTGAAATAGAGCTGCTATAGGCATTTAATTTTTGAAGTCCAGCCCAAGCCCATTTCGAAGGGGATGCAATCCACATACACACTCCAACCTCAATCCACTCAAAACTCACTTTGGTTTCTGCTAAGGTTTCTATTTCTGGTGACATGAAAAATTTATTTTTCAACCGCCAAATGTATATAATTTATTTATATATTTTATGTAAAAAAATCTTGTAGCATTCTAAATTCTAAATTTTACGAAGAACTTATTATCCTCGTAAAGATAAACTTTAATAAATATTAGATACATCCCTAAGCCAGAAGAATTTTTTTTTTTTCATATATTTAGTTTTTATACATAAAATATTCATTTGTGTGGTTATTGCAATTTTTTTAAAAAAATATTTTTTACATTTTCAACCGTCAAATAGATATTAATTGATCTAAATTTAAAAATTGAAGCATTTCATAGAAAAATTTGCAAATTAAATTGTTTAAAATGTATAATTTTATAAGCTTCAACATTTAACTGGTCAAAGTAAAAATTGAAGGTGTCACAATATTTTTTTTTAAGTAAAGCACATATATAAATTACTGCATTTAGTCATTATTCAACTAAACTGATCCTTCTTTTATCATCTTTGTCTCTAATACCTAATAGAATTTAATTAATTTTCAAAAATCTCTCTCTTCATAAAATTATTACTACATTCATTAAAATAATAGTTAATTATAATCCAATCCAAGATTTAAAAGAATGACTCTTTTTATCCTCTTTGTTCCTCTAATGTTCAGTACAATTAATTTTCATAAATATATTGCGTCATAAAGAATGGTGAGAAAATCAATATATGCAGCGACGCACAAGCTGCACGGGAAGAAGGGAGCCATGGAGTGCAAACATAGAGCTGTGAGCATAAATGCACTTTGAACAAAGCATTAAATAACAGAAAGGACCATCTCTCTTGCTTCTTCCTTCATTCTTCTTTTCCCAGTCCACTTTTCTCTCTCTTATTTCTTGAGGAAAAAAAAAATCTCTTTCAAGACAAGACGAGGACAATCTCAAGGACAACCTGAACACAACACAAAAAAGATTCAAAGGTTTTCAATCTTTTAAGAATCCTACAAAAATTCTATTAAAGCTTTCCCATAACATCTCGTGAAACAAAGACGAAATATTTTCAGCTCCTCAATAAGCCAGAGCTCTATCTCTCTCTCTCTCTCTCTCTAAACAAAAGATCCTCGTGATGCAGAGCTCTTAAATTTCACGAGTTTCATATTCTTTCACTCAGAGAGCGCAGAAATGCTTAGCCTAACACAGTTTTTTGAATTCTCTCCAACTCCTTCAAATACTCTCCAATTCTTTCCAAGAATCATGCATTTTCCATCTTCAAGCATCACTTCAATCTTAAGTTATCCATGGAAGCCAAAACTAACCTTTTCTTTTCCATTATTTTCTTTAACTTTCTTTCTCTCCAAGCCAACACTCTACAAACCTACATAGTTCAGCTCCACCCACATGGCATAACAAGATCTTCCTTCTCCTCCAAGTTTCACTGGCATCTATCCTTTCTTGAACAAACTGTTTCCTCCGTAGAAGACTACTCTTCTCGGCTTCTTTACTCTTATCGTTCTGCCATGGAAGGTTTTGCAGCTCAACTCTCTGAATCGGAGCTCGAGTCATTGCAGAAGTTGCCTGATGTTATTGCAGTTAGGCCAGATAGGAGAATACAAGTTCACACCACTTATTCTTACAAGTTCTTGGGACTTAATCCTAATGGTGCAGATGCTTGGTATAAGTCTAAGTTTGGTCGCGGGATGATTATTGGGGTTCTTGACACTGGAGTTTGGCCAGAGAGTCCAAGTTTCAATGACCAAGGAATGCCACCAGTTCCTAAGAAGTGGAGAGGTGTTTGCCAAGAAGGGCAAGATTTTAATTCTTCTAATTGTAACAAGAAACTCATTGGTGCAAGGTTCTTCACTAAAGGTCACCGTGTAGCATCTGCTTCATCATCAAACATTATTCAAGAATATGCGTCTCCAAGAGATTCTCATGGGCATGGAACTCACACATCATCCACTGCAGCAGGAGCTGCAGTCCCAATGGCAAGTGTTCTTGGTAATGGAGCTGGTATTGCACGAGGGATGGCTCCTGGTGCACATATTGCAGTGTACAAAGTTTGCTGGGTCAATGGCTGTTACAGCTCAGATATACTAGCTGCAATGGATGTTGCAATCAGAGATGGTGTTGATGTACTTTCCCTTTCTTTGGGAGGCTTTCCATTGCCACTTTTTGCAGATAGCATAGCAATTGGCAGTTTTCGAGCAGTAGAGCATGGAATTTCAGTTATATGTGCAGCAGGAAACAATGGTCCTCTCCAGAACTCAGTTGCCAATGAAGCTCCTTGGATTGATACCATTGGTGCAAGCACACTAGATCGAAAATTTCCCGCCATAGTTCAATTAGCTAATGGAAAATTCCTTTATGGAGAATCCATGTACCCAGGTAACCAGTTTTCAAAGACCGTAAAAGAGCTTGAACTAGTTTATGTAACTGGTGGGGACACAGGAAGTGAATTTTGCTTCAGAGGCTCTCTCCCAAAAGCAAAAGTACATGGCAAAATGGTGGTTTGTGATCGAGGTGTCAATGGAAGGGCAGAAAAAGGACTAGCTGTGAAAGAAGCTGGTGGAGCTGCAATGATATTGGCCAATACAGAAATCAACCTTGAGGAAGACTCGGTGGATGTTCATGTATTGCCTGCAACATTAATTGGTTTTGCAGAATCAGTGCGCTTGAAAGCTTACATAAACTCTACCATTAAACCAAGAGCTCGAGTATTATTTGGCGGAACTGTCATTGGGAGATCCAGAGCACCAGCAGTAGCTCAGTTTTCAGCCAGAGGTCCAAGTTTAACTAACCCTTCAATCCTCAAACCAGATGTAATTGCGCCTGGAGTAAATATCATTGCAGCATGGCCTCAAAACTTAGGCCCCACTGGTCTTCCAGAAGATTCTAGAAGAGTAAATTTCACTGTCATGTCGGGGACATCCATGGCTTGTCCCCATGTCAGTGGAATTGCTGCCCTCATCCGCTCAGCTCATCCCAGATGGACCCCTGCTGCTGTTAAATCTGCAATAATGACTACTGCAGATGTAACTGACCATTCAGGAAATCCAATAATGGATGGTAACAAAACAGCAAGTGTTTTTGCAATCGGAGCAGGGCATGTAAACCCAGAAAGAGCCATCAGTCCAGGATTGATATATGATATCAAGCCAGCTGACTACGTAATTCACCTATGCACACTTGGATATACAAGATCAGAAATTTTCACCATCACACATAGGAATGTTAGCTGCAATGAGCTATTGCGGATGAATAAGGGTTTCAGCCTCAATTACCCTTCCATTTCTGTTATTTTCAAGCATGGAATGACAAGCAAGATGATCAAGCGGCAACTGACAAATGTGGGGAGTCCTAATTCCATCTACTCAGTGGAAGTAATGGCTCCTGAAGGAGTCAAAGTGAGAGTAAAACCTCAAAAACTTCTTTTCAAACACATAAATCAAAGTTTGAGTTACAAAGTGTGGTTCACATCCAGGAAGACAATAAGAAGAGAGCAACAGAGCTTTGCACAAGGGCATTTGACATGGGTGCACTCTCAAAATAATTTTTACAGGACTAGAAGCCCCATTTCAGTGACTTGGAAGTATAAGTAGGAGAGTTACAGCATCGCTGATGGTTATGAACCAAATGGTCTAGTCTTTTGTTCATCATTGATGTAGATTCAGAGGAATTGAAATCACATAGAGTTGAAATGGTTGAATTTAAAGATCGGCTACTTAGCTACATTTTATTCAGAGAAATAAAGCTTTATTCTCTTTCCCTCAAACAAAGACATGCATGAATTGGCATACTGCAGAGATGGAAATTCAAACATAGACTAACTTCTCTACCAATTTGATTCTCCAATGAATAGAACAAAATGCTACCATTTACATATATGAGAATCGATACAATCAATAACAAGGAAAAATGTTCAACGTGTCCTTACTTGAGTAGCTAAATGTGAAGTGCAGCAGCTGGCAAGCTAGTTCATATTGACCAACTAAAATCTTTCTTAAAAATAAGACTACACATAATGCAGGAAAAAAAAATTGCAGGACATGAGCCATCTTGCTTGTACGTTTATATAATGGAAGAGTTAAAATTGTACATCACTAAGAACTGCAAAAATTTGTTAAAGAGAGGAGGAATATGGTGGTTACAACCATCCTGTGTGCACATTAATGGAGATGTTGAGGTTTTCCTTTACTAAAAAAGACAAAGCCAATAAGGTGAAAGCTGCAAAATCGAAAGAGACATACATTGCCTTATTTTTTGATGAACTGTAAGCCATTTGCATTAGCATATCGCTCCATGAATCTCATGAATCTGTCCCACTCACGAGGAGTACGCATGACGTATTTTGCCTCAATTAGAGCTGGCTTTCCATTTACAAATTTAGCATTAACATCAACTGATTGGAGAACTCCTTCCTCATCAATCATGTAAAAACCAGTTATATCACCAAGTTCACCAGAAGAGTCAAAAACAGAAGGCTGGTCAAAGGTGAAAATGGCCATACCATTTGTACCATCTCTTGACTTGGTTAGCCTTACATCTGGTATCGTTTGTTCATCAGTTCCTTGGACAAATTGGATTGTTGGTTTGACCATCATTGTTATAAATCTCGATGCTTTATTATGCCTAATTGAAGCCAAACGAGAATGGGGCAGGCAGAAAGACTGGCCATTGAATGAGGATCGGACACCACAATGGACAGGCGAAGACACTGAGCCTACAAAACAATACAGGCATTGTATTTCAGTTACCAGCCATTATAAAAACTAGTCTATCAAATCATTTAGTGAGTGGCTAAATTCTTGTTCTCTTATTTTCACAAAAATTTAGCTTACACGTAATTGATATTAACATGAAAAAGAAGTAAACTATTTCTTTAAGGCTTGAAATCCGAAATGCTTCCATAGCCTAATAATAGTGATTCTTGAACACTACATTTTTCCATGTTGCTTAATAGATGAAAGATGCCAAGAACTTCCATTTCTCATGTTATAATAAGGGGTACGATACAGTCATTTTTCTAAAATTCCCAACTGTCTCACTTTCTGCACCAATCCAAAGATCAAATAATTTCGCATAAAATAAGTTCATTACTCTTTTATAAACATCAGGGTAATCAACTAATCAAATTAATCTAAAGAAAGAAGGAAACTTTATGTAATTGATGAACTCCAAAAAGTTAAATAAAAGGATTAGCTTATAATCAAAAGAATTCCAAAAAAAGAAAAAAAAAAAAAAGAAAAGAGAAGAAATTCATGAACCTATATGTAATTAACAACAAATTTACTCCTGAGCACAGTTCTAATGCCAATAAAAGAATTTAAATAGTACCCAGTTGGTGAAAGTAGAAGTACCTAGGAAAGAGCGTGGTTGGTGCAAATAATGTGAGACCGGAGAGGCCAATGCAAGAGATTGCAGAGCTGCCATTGAGTGAAGATATGGAAGAGAAAGAGAGAAAAATGAAAGAAGAGGGACTTGCTTATAAAAGAGAATTTGGTGTGGCTTTGGGACAAGATGGTGTGTAAAAACGACAGCCATTCACTTAAACAGGGACATTCTTAGCATCATCACAAGGATTGGTAGCAAAACGATGTAGTGATAGATATCAGACTTAGGTTGTCATGCAGAGCTGGAATATCTAACAACTGACACGTGGCGTTCCATGTTGTTTTGGGCCAAAATTAATGGGCCTTAATTCTTCAGATATTTCAATTTGAATATTGGATTCGCAATTAATTGGGCCTTTCAGGGCTGATTGGTCGCCGAGAAAAGGCAAGAAAACAACGGAATTACCAGGATTGTAAACGAAGCCGTAGAGGAACAAAAAATCCTTATTGAGGGTCAAAGTTGCAATCTTTTCCACGAAAGCGTCGACAATCATGCACCCTCTTGTACCAAATCATACACCACCTAACTTGGAACAACTCTTTTTTTTGTTTTTTTTTTTCGTCTCATGTCTCGTTGACAATAAATAAACAAATGTTATTGAAAAATTAAATTATTTCATTTTATCATAATGCATTGAACATCCTGAGATTTTCATTGTACATTTAATTTGGAAAGGAAAGAAATTAGTACCATTGTTACTCAAAATTGAGAAAAAGAAAATATAACATTAATGATATTCACGTTCTAGCATTATTGATTAAGTGGTGCAATGAATATATTTGGTTGTTTGATTTATATTTTTAATTTATTAGTTTTAATTTAACGTGTATAATGTAAATATATTGAAAATATACAAAAATAATACGTAGCATTTTAAAAAAATATATTTTTTTTGTTAAATATGGATTTTTCATTATGGAAAAAGAAATGGAAAAAAAGAGAAAAGAGCATTAGAATAAGTCGTTTAATATAAAGAAAATGTTGTATGTGAAATTGACCAAGTGTAAGCCAATTAGGGTTTGAATGATAATATAGAGGGGACCAAAATGTGTAATAAATACATAAACAAATAAAATGTGACATTAGGTGCTTTTTTTTTTTTTTTAATTTTGACATTGTCAAAAATAATATTTGTGGAAAATGAAAATGATAATTAAAGTAAATAACAAATATTCAAAGGATTAAAAAAGCTAAATAAGTCTATATTGTGCCATATGGATGTTGATCGTACGGAATACACAAATTAATGTTCAATTTCTCATTTTTAATTCACACATATATTTCTTTTAATATTAGGAAAGAGAATTGGAATTGAGATGTTTATTAAAGTTTTATATAATTTTATTTTTTAAATTAACTCCTTAATTATTCTAATTTATGTAATATCTATATTTGCAAATATATATCACTAATCTCTTACACTCCATTTGTTTTGAAAACTATTTTTTTTTATTTTTCTCATTTTTTAATGTTTATGTAAAAAAAAAATAAATCAATGAAAAATATTTTTTTTATGAATGAAAACTAAATATTTTTTAAAAAATAATAATTTATATTTTCAAAAGATAAAATTATTTTATAACTTTGAGTAAATAGAAAGAGATTCTTTAATAAAAAAGAATTTAGTTCAGATGTATGATATTTATTCAAAAGTTTTCATAACTTAATCATGTACGATGCACTTATTAAATAATTTATAATGAACTAAAATTGATTATCATTTACTCTGATTGCATCTACGGTTTTTTGAATAATGTAATATTTTACGACAAATAAATTTTTATTAGATTACTAATCATTAGTACTCACTATAAATTATTTTTTATCCATTTTTTTTCAGATACAACAATAAATTAATTAAAAAAATAAGTTTTTGCAAATATGAATATTCTTTGAGTCTACAAGTTAAAAATGTTAATGTTTTCAAATAATTTTTTAATATTGTAAACAAATAATAGAAAATAAATTCTTTGAATTAATATATCTTCTCCGCCAACCCGTGACAATAAGTACAAAGATTTGACTTTGGCAGTTTGAGTTACGAGTTACGACACTCCTCTTTATTTCCAAAAGCCGAGTGACGGACTCAGTCTTCCAATTCCGATCCCACCATGACCCACGTCCTGACCGCCGGCCCACCTTTTCTGTTTTACATTAAATTCTCAATTTTCCTGCAAACTTGGACTTTTTTTATGTATATACGCTTTCTCTAAAACCAAAACGTAAGCAGCAATCCATTCACCAACTCTGTTTTCAAAAATTTTCTTCGTTTCTGGTATTCAGTCCAAATCTTCAAGCGCTAGCTATCCATCCCTTACTTTAAACCAATCTGAAGAAATCACTGAAAGAAGACGTCTTTTGACCAAAGATGCCTGAGATGGGAGCACTGGATGAAGGAGGAATAGCCAGGCGGTTTTGGATCAAGTCGAAAAAATACTTATTCTTTGCTATGTACAGTCCTTACTTTGCTAGCTTGGCCTCTGGTAATTTGGACTCTTGCTCTTTTCTCCGTTGTATTTCTCAAGATGTCCATTTTCTCAAAGCATTCGCTCAAGCGTAAGCATTCGCTTAATTTTAAATATTGTTTTTATCAATTTTTGTTAATTAGATGAATGTAATTTAATGACTAAATTGTTATTTACTTCCATAATTTTCAGATATGAATTGGCTGAAGAATGTGCAGACGATGAGGAAGACAAGAGCGCGATTCGCAAGTTAAGAAAACGCGTCAAAAACAAGCTTAAGAACTACGACGCTATTGTCCATGTATGCTTCCTAATATCAATTCCCACTTTTTCTTTTTCTTTGTTTTTTCTTCAAATTATGAACTTTCTTGAGCATGAGAGAGTCCTGAATATACTGATGTTGATCTTTGACTCTTGCTTGCTCCACTAAATCTAACACTGTCAAAATGGGTTATTGAATTTGTGGGGTTTCTAATTTGAATCGAATTTTCAAAACTACCCGTCAATTTTGTTACGAATGAACTTTTGATTCTGAATTTGTCCAAACATTGGCAGAGGTCCAGAGGAGATTTGACGTCTCAATAATTATGCTCTTCAGTTTATTCGCACCATAAAAATGCAGTCTTGGCATTTTTCTATGATCTATCATCTTGATTTTCTTTGTTTATATTTGAGTGATTGGCAAGTGATACCCTATTGTATACATTTATTTAATAAAAAT
Organism: Jatropha curcas; assembly: GCF_041381405.1. Classification (NCBI taxonomy): domain Eukaryota; kingdom Viridiplantae; phylum Streptophyta; class Magnoliopsida; order Malpighiales; family Euphorbiaceae; genus Jatropha; species Jatropha curcas. The sequence goes on along the minus strand of NC_143153.1, from coordinate 2,949,537 downwards.
GTGTTTATGGATTTAGGCTGTTCATGTCTGTGTCCAATGCTAGTGGTTACAGGGAAATGGATAAAAACTGAACTGTATTCGTATTTGCATTATATACTCAAGCAAATTATGTACAGGAATGGGGCTTTGAACCTCCAGCGGATAGGACTTCTCTCCTTGCCACCCAAAAGTATATAGATTTTTTGCTGGCAACAGCCTCAGGAAAAGTTGAAGGAGAAAAATTTCCTGGTAAAATTGCAACTCCTTTTGAGAGGATAAAACTTGCTGCTTACACTCTTGGTGCTATGGCGCCTAGCATGTTGCTGCATGCCTCTATAACTAAAGAGATACAGCAAATTCTTGATCCTGATGATAGCAGTCACATTTACAAGAAGTGGATTGACTACTATTACTCTGAAGGCTTTGAGGTTTGTTAGATTACTGTGCATTTTACTTTCTAACTTGGCTTTTTCTCTGCAAGAACTACGAAGAATGCTTAGCTTATTGATTAAGAATTTCCTTGCCACTTAACCCGTTTATTTGCTGATTTCAGGCTGCAGCTCTGCAACTAGAAGACATGCTGGATAAACTTAGCATCTGTTTGACAAGCGAAGAACTTGATGTCTTAGAAAGACTATACCTTCAGGCTATGAAACTTAAAGTGGATTTTTTCGCTACGCAACAAATTGTCCAGAAAACATTAGTGCCTTTGTCTAGGTTGCAAGGCCCTGATGATTTCCACCTTACTGTATTTTGTGATTTTGACATGACATGTATTGCTGTTGATTCCTCTGCTGTTTTAGCTGAGATTGCAATTATAAGAGCACCAAAGATTGATCTCAATGGATCTGAAACCCAACTCACTCATATGCCATCAGCTGATTTGAGGAGCACATGGAGTGTTCTTTCGGCCCAGTATGTGGAAGAGCATGATCAATGCATAGAAAGCATCATTCCTGCCGAACCAGGTTTACTAACCCTTTTCAGTTGAATCTTTTAGTTTTATGCCTTCTAGCTTTAAGATGGTACAGCCATTACTGAGATAACATGTCTATGGAATGTTTCCTTCTGTTGCAGCGGAAAAATTTAATTACGAAGGTCTAAGCAAAGCTCTTGAACAACTAGCGGATTTTGAGAAAAGGGCAAATTCAAGAGTGATTCAGTCAGGAGTACTGAAGGGTTTAAATCTAGAGGATATAAAGCGGGCTGGTCAACAACTCATCTTTCAAGATGGTTGTAGAGGGTTTTTCCAAAAGATTGTTAGAAATGAAAATGTAAAAGCTGATGTCCATATCCTTTCATACTGTTGGTGCGGTGATCTCATTAGATCAGCTTTCTCATCAGGTACTCCTTGTTAGATTATAATATATTATTCTTTTCCATTTCACTTATACTTGATCATTGTCAGTGTGTTTATGACTGCATTGCACCATCGTAGTGTGCTCATAAGTTCATGCATTAGCTGTACAAGTTAATAGTGACAAAATGCAAATTCAAGTGAATTGACAGAATAACCATCAACGCAAGTCTTAGACATCATGAAAGGGATAGGGATTCTCTTTTTTTTTTTTTTTTTTTTTTTTTTTTTTTTTTTTTTTTTTTCAGAAGTTTAATTTTACTGATCTAGCCGAATAGCACTCCTCAGCTAGTTAGTGAATGTCATATTTTTGCTATGGCAGCTTCCCTTCCTTGACCATAGTTGATTGAGGTTTACATCACTGTTGGATTAGAGGCACTTCAAAGTTGAAAATAAAATATAGCAGCGTTTGCCATTTGTAATCAAATTGTAGACTGATGTTTCTGGTTCAAAGGCTGCATATAAACCTACCAGCGCAGTTTGGCATAGATAAACACTATAGTTTTGAATGTTTAGATCTTCTTGGTTTTAAAAGATGAATTATTTGGTGTTTAATCAGTTAATAATATTTGTATACATTAGAAATGCTGCTGGTGCAAGAGTTTGTTTCCTTTTCTTTCTCCATCTTTGTTCTTTAAGTTGAAAATATTTTTTCGACAATAATCTTGAGTTTGTTTCCTATGAACAGAAGATCTAAATGTTCTGCAAGTACATTCAAATGAATTGGCTTATGAAAAAGATATTTCAACTGGAGAAATTGTTAGGTCAGTGGAGTGCCCAATGGAAAAGCTTCAAACTTTAAACAACATCTTGAATGACCGGAATACTGATAGCCAACAGTTGACTGTCTATATTGGAGGATCAGTCGGTGACCTGCTTTGCTTGCTTAAAGCAGATATCGGTATTGTGATTGGTTCAAGTCCAAGCCTAAGGAGACTGGGTGATCATTTTGGCATCTCTTTTGTTCCATTATTTTCTGGTATGGTAAAGAAGCAGAAGGAACTTGTTGATGGTGTCTCTCCTAACTGGAAGGGGCTGCCAGGTATTCTGTATACAGTCTCTAGTTGGGCAGAGATACATGCATGCATTCTGGGGTCATAATTTATGATCTATTTCTTAATATCTTGTTAGAATAAACATAAACTGCATATAAGTATATATATAGAGTATAGACAGTGGCTAACTTTTATCGTAAGGCCACAGGCGAAACCCTTATTCTTTTTCACTTTAGGGACTGCCATAAAGAAATACAGGTATACTGTAGTTAGCATCACAAGAGTCAAGTTACATACAAGAAGCCCACTCATTCATTGTTCTTCTGCAATTTTCTTGAAGCTGCTGCTTGCCTTTGAACGTAAGTTCTTCGAGCATGGATATTTCACGGTTATCATTTACTGGTAGGGACGAGAAAGAGGTGGAGTTATCATAAATTAAGGTCTGTAATTGTATGGTTTGTTTTGATGTTTGGTTTATTTATTTGATTCTTTTTCGCATTTTCTTGCACATCGATTGTATTATGATCTAAAACAATTGGAAACATGTATTAACCGTTGTCATTTTATTGATGGGTTGCCATTTGTATCTCTCTTCCAATTCCTTATTGCCTTCAATATATATATATATATATATATATATGTTTAGTTTTTCTAACATTCAAAAAGGAAGCAGTAAAATATTGAAAATCTAGAAGTTGATGATTCCACATTGTCTTGCTCACTGGACGTATTTTTCTTTAAGGTAAGCGACATTAGGTAGGAAAAGCGACAAGTTGAAAACAGAGGCTTTTTTCTTTTCAAATCTCGATCTGCTACCAACCATCTATTAAAAGAAGAAACCAATTTTACAAAAACAATTAACAAACTGAGAAAATTTATGCCGGCTAAAACAATTTATGCCGACTAAATAGATTTGAGTATCAGAAGGAGAATTAAGCAAGCAACGACTAAGATAAAGCTACCATCTTTTTCTTTATGCTTCTTCTCCGCTTCCCCTTACTATTATTACATAAAGATTTAACCTCATTTGTGTAGGCATCAATTAGACCAAACCCAGAACAGATTACACTCTTTAATTCAAACCAATCTGAAGCATTACCGTATCCTTCATCTGTGTTCAAATGAGAAAGCTTTTGTTCAGTTCCAAGAGATTGAGCTCCAATCTTGGCATTTAGAACCCTAATTGCTGATCCAACACAAAATGTTATTCCCATTACTTCGAAGTAACTAACTAGCCCTCTGTCAATCCCACATAGTAATTGATATCGTAGATTCGAATACAATCCAGCATTGATCCCAGCACCAATTGCATTGGCACCCATATCACTCATATTTGAAATTATCAATTCTCTGTTCTCCTTATCTTTAGAAGAAGAAATTAGTAATGTTGACAAACCAATTTGAGCTGTTCTTGCAGCAGCACCAAGAGTGAACAAATTAATAGCCTTATAAAAATAAGAAATTGCTCTTCTTTGCGAATTAAACTCCTTAAGCCAATAACTCTTTTCAAAAACATTGTTAGGCAATTTTATGAGATTATGTAGCCGTTGAAATCCAAATCACCTCCCCAACGATAACAGGAGCTAAAGACCAAACGACAAAAAGCATTACATGCAACAATAGTGGCTGCATTTATAATAACCAAATTCCATTCTTTTTCAAATTCTCAATCCCTTTTTGCTTTGTGTCTGACCAAAGAGAAAACCCAAGTGAGTTAAAAGCTTCCAGAAACAGTTTATAAGGCAAAATGGGTCTGCTATCATTTTTCCACTAAGATCCCTAGATAAATCCTCTGGTAAGGTCCTGCATAAAACCCTAGCCATGCTAGGCCTTGCATTGAACCAAAGAAACCTTGTAAATTGAGCGGAACTTGACATTCCCATTGTATAAGCCAGTTTAAGCCCCAAAGGCAAGTCCTTTATTGGTTTCATCCACTCACTAGAACCAGCATCAACACACTCTTTATCGAAAATCTCCGGTGGCAAACCTTTTAAGCTAAAAATCACAAACGGGTCATCATTGCCACCGTGGCCACCATCATCATCTGGGTCAATAATATTCCAATTATACTCATCATCATCATCACTTCCACCGCCACCACGGCCGCCAGTTCCGCTGATTCGTCTCTTACCGCCCCCATCACCACCAGAATGCAGTTAAAGGTTCAAATTTTATTGCATGATCATGTGATAGGTCAAGTGGGGCCTGCTCAAGAGTCAACATCCCGTGTCCAAAAGTACCATGTTTACCTCTCATTGAAGCAGTAATGACGGATGAGAGCGCAAGAGGTATCGTTAATGTTGAAGAACGTCGTTTAAAATACATGACCAGCCATTTATTGGTAGCCTCGTGATAGTCGAACGACGGGTCGCCTTATCAACGAACTAGAATACAATAGGAAGGATTCGCGCAACAGAGAAAAGTGTTCAGGATTCTTAGAAGGCCAATTAAAGAGCGCCACGTCTATCCCTAATAAAATGGACTTAGGCCCATTTGGTTGATGTTAGTTTGGGCTTCAAAGTAAAACCTAAAATAAAGATGTGGTGGTGATATGGACTAAAAGAGATTCCATTAGTTAGCCCAGTTTACTTTTGTTTTTCTTTTTTTAAAACAATTTGCCGTTTATTTGGGGTTTTTTTGACAAATATAATGCTCTTCAAAAAAAATTATTTTTCAATCTACTATCAAACCAAAACTATTTATTGATATAATATTTATCCTGTCATGGAGAGAGGGTATTACACTGAAATCAATAACTCAATTGGTGGTTTCAGGACAATATAAAAAGTAACTCACACTTATAAACAGTTAGCAAAAAGTAATTATATATATATAAAAAAAAATTTTATTCCCTCCGTTCCATTTTATTTACTTGTTATTTCTTTTTTGGATGTTTCAAAATATTTGCAAGGTTTCTAAATTTATATATGTAAATAATTATTTTCTCTATAATAACATTTATGATTGTTCGTTAAATGAAGCACTTTTATTAACATCTTAATGAGTTAAGGGTGAAAAAAAGGCAAAATAACTTTTATTGGCTAAATTTTTAATATGCTTATTTTGTCAAACCATGCAAACAAAATGGGACGGATAGAGTATTTTATATTTAGACCATCAATTCAACCAGTGGTTTCAATAATAAATAAAAATTTCAAATTGTCGCTTGTCAAATTGCCACTAAAACACACAATCCATTCGGTGGTCTTAGTGTAATAATAAGACGTGACCATTAATCAGCAATAAGTACACAGAAAAATAGTATTTTGTTAAGAGTCTACCAGGTTAACTAATAGTTTCAATAAAAAAATATTTATTTACTCAAAATATTTTTTCATCAAAACCCATATTTTTACACAAAAATCTACTTTTTGTTAACTAGTAGTCACATCCCATAGTTACGCTAATCACTTAATGATCGTGTGTTTTAGTGATAATGCAATTTGTCTTAACTTAAAATTTTTAGTGACTATGTTAATTAATAAGATTACTATTTCAATCTTTTTTAATATGTTAGCTAAGAATAGTCTAATTTTAATTATGAAACTATATTAGAGAAATATTAATTATTTATCATATCAACAATTTGAATGAACTAGTCTCCAAAATTAAAATAATATTAATATACTAATTAGAACAAAATTAAAGTACAATAATGAAATAATATAATTAACTAACAAGTGATTAAATTAATATAAATAAACAACATCCTAAGACAAACTTTATTTAAAAAAAAAAAGTCCAATAGTGTAAGAAATTCTAAATTGAAATCTAAAAATTAAGTAATTTATAGAAAATGAAATTAAAATCCTAATTAAGTAATAAGTAAAGGGAAGTGAGCAATTAATATATATAAAAGAATAGAAATATGGGCAAAAAAACATATGCATGTGAGACACGTGCAATCATCTTATAAGAGCACCTATTTTACCCATCTTTGTATGACCATTTTTGCCCTTTGGCATAAAACTTCATGTGGGCCATGTCATTCCCTTTCACTCCCACCATCCCCTAAAAATGGTTTTTAATAAAATAAAGTATTTTATTTATTTTCTCTCTCTAATAATAGTATGAAAAGATGAGGAAGGAGGAGCTAGGATGCACTTTTCCTATGAAGTTGCTCTCTCTCTCTCTCACATGGCCTCCATCATCTCCTGCTTTTTATTAGGCAGAAAAATAAGCACTAATTCTACTATTTTACTTATAAAAAATAATTAGTGATTTCACATGTGTGCATGTGAAATTGGACATCATATTCCTTATCTATGTTATTGTTTTTCCCTTTCTTTAAGAAAACAAAAAAATATATCCCAACTAGGAATTGATTATGTGCATGACTTCCCTTCTATTTCCTTTTCTTTTTTCTTTTTATTTTTTTATTTTTTAGTTTTGAAGAAGGAGATCGGAACATGGATTTATTATCAAGTCGTATATGCACTTGCCATTAGACTATGTATTGTCACTCCCAAATGTCATATTTGCCTACAATATTAATTTGTGCATGTCTTGTTTATCTATTTTTTTGACAAATTTTGTAAATTAAAAAAAGGGGTTTTTGGATTTTGGAAGCATGACTTTTTTTTCACACCAAAGGGTATTTCTTTATGGATTAAACAATGCACATAGAAAATTTTAAGAAAGAGTGTTTATAAAAGAATCAAATTACTTATTTAGGAAAATAAATTATTTTTTACTTCTAATAAGTTTAAGCTTCTAAATTAAGTGATATGTTGAACTCTAATTGGATATATTGATTTCAATGTTAATAAGTTTTTTCCTGAATTCTAAATGGTCAATGCTCTTAAGGAGCGCCCCAAACACAAAAATTGGTGTTGCCCACATCAAATATAGATCAAAAAATTCCAAACAAAAGGATAAGAAATCAAAAGAACATGGTGATTTTGCCTTGTTTGTCTGTTAGGGTTACCATAGAACATGGAAAGATTCCATCTTACTCAATGATCATAACGAAAAATAACTAACCTACTCTCAAAAGTTTTATTTTAATTTAATCCCCACTTAATTAATTAATTAATTAATCAAATATTAATGGTGCTGAACTGTGTTTGTCTTAAAAAAAATATTAATTATGACAGAGTACTTCCTCCATACTTCCTCTACTCTAGTAAATCATATGAGCTTTATTGGAAATCATCACATGCACATCAATACCATGATTTCCAAATTCTTGTCATAACTCATAAACCCACAGAAAAAAAAAAAAAATAATAATTACTATAAAAGAAAAGAAAATTCTTGTCATACTTAGAAGTTACTCTTCAACAATTAATCCCAAAATTAATCATTTTGAGCATAAATGTAACTTAGGGTTCCAGCTCAACTAAAGTATTAGTACTTGAAAAACAGCTTTTTTAACAATAATTTACTAGCAGCTTTTGAAAGGTTGCACAGACCAGTAGATCTTGAAAAATATTAACTTAATTACCAACTATGTATAGAAAGATCTCAAGTATAAATTCAAATACACCAATGTAACTCATTCATGTCAGTAGATAGATCAATCAAGTATCAGTTCACTTCTAGTTCTAAAAGTTTAACTATGAAAATTCACATCCACTATTTTACTTGGTAACTAAAGATAAAAATGGGTAAGAAAGAAGAAAAAGGAATTAGTATCTCTAAGTATATATATATATATATATATATGGGTTTGCACCACGTGTTGTTCCCACCCGCTTACGTAGACGGTACTAATCTACGCTTAGACCGGGGATGACATTCAGGTAAAACCCCCTCGAAGACTCGAAATGATGAGGAGTTTTCTTAAACAAATAGAAATGTGAACATAAGGAACCCTTTATTTAGAAATCAGTAAAATAAGAGCTTACTTCAATAATTCAAGTTGACAATTACTCTAACAGAAGAAGTAGAAGAAATGCGTTAAGTAGTAAGAAACACATTCCCCATCCATGTTTAATGTCGGAGAGACTTCCAATGAGTCCAAAAACTTCCTCTTCATTACTTGTTGATTAATAGCTGTTGCAGAATCCAAGACCTCACGAGCTCTCCAATAATTAAACTAATCACGCATTAAGTTTCTTTATTATTTATATACCTACTCTTACTCATTAACCACTCTTTCTTTCCAATTCTCCCCATATACTTTTGTCACACACCCTTTAGTTTTCTTTCTCTTTCTCTGTCTCTTTACACTAGAAATTGAGTGAAAATGGAAGAGAAGTAAAAAACTTACTCGAATATCGATGAGGAAAGGCAATATGGAGTTGAAAATCTTGATTTTCTTCTTCTGTTGTTGCTGCATTGGCTCTTGTTCACTTCTTTCTGCTGCTGCTTTGAAAGATGAAGTGTCGGTTCTTCTATCGATAAAATCTAGTCTTTTAGATCCTTTAAAGAAGCTTCATGATTGGAAATTGACTAATGGTACTTCTCATTGCAACTGGACTGGAGTTCGGTGCAATTCTCATGGTGTTGTTGAAAGGCTTGATCTATCTAACATGAATCTTAGTGGCAGTATATCAGATTCTATCCAACAACTACAAAGCCTTACTTCTCTCAACTTATGTTGCAATGAGTTCTCTTCATCGCTGACAAAAGCAATCTCTAATCTTACTTCACTAAAAAGCATTGATGTGAGTCAAAATTTTTTTACTGGTAACTTTCCAGTTGGTCTTGGAAGAATTGCAGGTTTGATTTTGCTAAATGGTTCAAGCAACAATTTCTCAGGATTTATTCCTGAGGATATTGGAAATGCGAGTTTACTTGAAATGCTTGATCTTAGAGGAAGTTTCTTTGAGGGTTCTATTCCAAAATCTTTCAAGAATTTGCAAAAGCTGAAGTTTCTTGGCCTTTCTGGAAACAATCTCACCGGCAAAATACCTGCAGAGTTAGGGCAGCTTTCTTCACTAGAAAGGATAATAATTGGGTACAACGAGTTCGAAGGTGGGATTCCAAAAGAGTTTGGAAACCTTACCAATCTGAAGTATCTGGATTTGGCAGTTGGGAATCTTGGTGGTGAGATTCCTGCTGAATTAGGGAGGATTAAGGTACTTGAGACAGTTTTCTTGTATCAGAACAACTTTGAAGGCAAGATTCCTGATTCAATTGGCAATATGACTTCTCTGCAACTGCTAGATCTTTCTGATAACATTTTATCAGGAGAAATTCCAGCTGAGATTTCTGAATTGAAAAATTTGCAGCTCTTGAATCTCATGTGCAACCATTTATCAGGTCTAGTACCAGCTGGACTTGGGGGTTTGACTCAATTACAGATTCTTGAGCTGTGGAACAATTCACTATCAGGTCCATTGCCCAGTGATCTCGGTAAGAATTCTGCATTACAGTGGCTGGATATATCGTCTAATTCATTTTCCGGTGAGATTCCAGCCGGCTTGTGCAATGGTGGCAATCTCACCAAGCTTATTCTGTTCAACAATGCATTCTCAGGTCAAATTCCTTTAACCTTGTCGACTTGTTTTTCCCTTGTTCGTGTTCGTATGCAGAATAATTTTATTTCCGGGACAATTCCAATAGGGCTAGGAAAACTTGCAAAGCTTCAAAGATTAGAGTTGGCAAATAATAGTCTTATTGGTCAAATCCCAAATGATCTTGCTTATTCTTTATCACTTACTTTTATTGATCTCTCTAGAAACCAACTTAAATCTTCTCTTCCTTCCACAATTCTTTCAATTCCAAATCTGCAAACATTTATGGCCTCAAGTAATAACTTAGAAGGTGGAATACCAGACCAGTTTCAGGATTGTCCTTCACTTTCTGTTCTTGATCTCTTCTCAAACCATTTCTCTGGAACTATTCCAGCTAGCATTGCTTCCTGTCAGAAATTAGTAAAACTGGATCTAAAGAACAATAATTTGAGTGGGGAAATCCCAAAAGCAATTGCAATGATGTCTGCATTGGCAATTCTTGATCTGTCAAACAATTCCTTAACTGGAGGAATACCAGAAAATTTTGGTACCTCACCTGCATTAGAAGTGCTAAATGTTTCATATAACAGACTAGAAGGTCCTCTACCTGCAAATGGTGTTCTAAGAACAATCAATACAGATGATCTTATAGGCAATGCAGGTCTCTGTGGCGGTGTCCTGCCTCCCTGCAACCAGAATTCAATAATTGAATCACAGCAGAAAGGGGTGCGCATAAAGCACATTATTGCAGCGTGGTTAATAGGAATTTTATCACTTTTAGCAGTTGTAATCGGGTTAATTAGCGCTCGATCTCTCTATAAAAGATGGTATTTGAACGGAAGTTGCTTTAAAGAAAGTTTTGAAGGGGGTAAAGGAGATTGGCCTTGGAGATTGATGCAATTCCAGAGGCTTGGTTTCACTAGTTCAGACATTCTAGCTTGTGTGAAGGAATCAAATGTGATTGGCATGGGAGCAACTGGGACAGTTTACAAGGCTGAAATGACACGGTTAAACACAGTTGTAGCAGTAAAAAAGATATGGAGATCAGGAACAGACATTGAAACGGGAAGCAGCAATGACTTTGTTGGAGAAGTCAATCTCCTAGGGAAGCTAAGGCATCGAAACATTGTTCGGTTGTTAGGCTTTCTGCATAATAATATTGACATGATGATAATATATGAGTATATGCACAATGGCAGCCTTGGAGAAGCATTACATGGTAAACAAGCAGGGAGATTGCTGGTAGACTGGGTTTCGCGATATAATATAGCAGTTGGAGTGGCACAAGGACTTGCTTATCTGCATCATGATTGTCACCCTTCGGTTATTCACCGTGACATCAAGCCGAATAACATACTGCTTGATGCAAATCTTGAGGCAAGAATTGCTGATTTTGGATTGGCAAGGATGATGATCAGAAAGAATGAGACAGTTTCAATGGTAGCTGGATCATATGGATATATTGCCCCAGGTAAAGTTTCAAACCATTCTCATAAAGTATGATTTCTCTTTTAGTTGCAGAAACTATATTGAAACTGCTCTTTCTAAATAGTATCATTTGGAGTTGAAAAAAGAAGTTTTCGGGTGTTTAGATATTTGAAAACTTTTAGAATTAGATATGAGAAATTCACTTCAAATACAAACTTCAATAACCTCTGATAAACATTTTATAATATAATGCTTTGTCATTTGGCAGAATATGGATACACCTTGAAGGTGGATGAGAAGATTGACATTTATAGCTATGGAGTAGTTCTACTAGAACTCCTAACCGGAAAGCGACCACTAGATCCAGAGTTTGGAGAATCCATCGACATTGTTGAATGGATTCGAAGAATGATTAGGGATAACAAACCTTTAGAAGAATCACTAGACGACAGTGTAGGTAATTGCAAGCATGTGCAAGAAGAGATGCTACTAGTCCTTAGAATAGCACTTCTTTGCACAGCTAAGCTCCCCAAGGACAGACCATCCATGAGGGATGTGATAACAATGCTATGCGAGGCAAAGCCACGCAGAAAATGCGGCAGCAATAGCAGTGGATATGACAGTAACATAGAGAAGCCAGTCTTTAGCACTTCACCTGTAAATGGCCTTATATAGGGACAAAAAATAAAGTTCCCTCCGGCATTAATTTGTTTAATTCTTGTTTTGTATGTAGTCTTTTGTTAATAAGTATAACCATTCACTGCCATCCCAGTATATGATATTTCATTCTCCAAGCAAATAAAATACTCATTTTTGAATTGCAAGTAAACATACAGCAACCACAAGCAGCAGCAATTCAGATAAACAGTAACAAATATGAGAGGATGTGCCACATTTGAAATACTAGGAATTTGCCCATAAATTCCATATATTTAAGAATACTTCAGCATAAGCAAAGAAAATATTTTGTAAGACCTCGCAAATATAAACTAAGATTCTCAAGGAGAAACTTTCTTAGCATTCATATGCATGAGAAAGCAATTAAGCACTCTGGGATTTACAAGATCGGTAACAGCATTTGCCGATTATGCAAGTATGCATGTGTATATTACACCAAAAAGTAAAGTGGTAGTATCTTTCAAAAAGTGTGGTGAGCATTTTCAAAAGTAAAACAAGAATGAACAAATTGCATGATATGATAATACAGCAACCAAAAAACCAACATGAAGCCTTAGAAAAAAACCATTCATTACTTTTCAAAATGCTTTCATTATTATCTATTTTCTTCTTTGTATATCACTCTTCAAGCCATAACTGTCTTCATCTTACTCAAATTTAATGGGGAAAGTTAGATAGGCCTGCTTCTCTGTCTCCCATTCCTTTGTTGCAACCTTGGAGCTACAGAGTAAGAATTTAGCTTCACATAATTAGTACATGAAATGTGGGTTCAAATGTGAATCAGAATGTTGATTTCATGTTTGTTTACCAAGTCCAGTTGCCTCAGATGTCCTCATGATTCTGAGCCTCTTGACAGAGCCAAGGAACATCCTGAATGCAAAAATCCAAATTGAAAAGGAATAAGAAAATTAATTTGACTATCAATATCAAATCAAACAAATTCACTCAAAAGAAGACAGAAAATGCTGAAGAATTAGTTTATCAAGAAAGTATAAAAGAAAACCTACATGCCTTCTTCCCCTTTTTTATATTTATATTTTGTTGTGTCACAATTCCTTATTCCTCATGTGTGGGTGTGATAATATCTTTATTTTTCATGGGCCCTAGGCCTAAGGATAAAAAACATTTGCTCTACAAGCTAGAATCTATTGACTTGCATAGTGAAGTTTTTTTGGAATCAGATCAAATTATCTAATTGCTATAATTTTTTGCTGGCTGATAAGGCGTTGGCTTTTAGGCTCTGAAATATTTTCAGAATTTTATTATGTACAATGCATTAACATAAATCCATGGATGTATGTGTTGCATGGTTGATACATACCCCCAAGGAACATCACCAACAAGCATCCAATCCCCTTCCTTATCCTCATAAGTGAGCATAAACTCAGATGAACCATCCAGCAATTTTGGGCGTCTTGCAGGATCTGCCATTATATTATGCTCTGTTGCACTTGACCCTAATTACATATAGAATGCCGCCGTTAATATTTACCAATCTACAGTGGTTAGATGTAATAGAAATACATTGAACAGCCTTAGCCACCATTACTGATACAAGCACAGCTAAGCCATTTTAGAATTTTTATCTGGGTAATATTTGTCAACTCTTTAAGGTCCCCTATCCAGACTTATAATATATAGCTGCAATTTCTCAAGAAACTTAAATTTTAGGAATCAGAATATGCAGAAGCTTGTAATGAAAGATTAAACATTTTTCTCACATGCAAAAAGCAATCAGATGGATGGTTCCATTTCCCATCAATATCTATATCAAGAACTATAAAATAAAACATCCAAATTATTACTTGTTAGTCTAACAAGTATTGTTGTTCCAGGTTAATTATCAACAGAAGCATACAAATTCTAGACCGAGGGAGTACAATAACATGAAACTCTTGGAAGAACAAAAACACCAGTAAGTTCCAGCTCACAATACTTTTTAACTCTTAATTCAGTCCTTAAGCGAGTTGTTAACCTGTCATTTGGACAATTGACAAGAAAAGGATAGGAAACACTTACTAATTGCATTGATGGTTGGACTGGGTCGGAGGAACATATCTTCCAAACTTTGGGCTAAGGCCTCATAGCAGCCATGAGAATTCAGATCAACCTTTCTTCCTATAGGTATTCCATCCATATTCACCTTGACAAAGAGTGAAGTCCTAACCTTGGAAGTATTGTTGTTCATATTGCTTCCATTATTAGCCTTCTCCACCACAGTATTCTTGCATTTAGTTTTCCCTATCATTGAGTTAAATTCTTCAGTGGCCAATGACTTTGGCTGGTTAACCATGGTGTTCATTCTATATGCTCTTATTGGAGGCCATCCAACTACTTGACTGCTTCAATATTGAAAAAAATAAAAAAATTAAAAAAATTAAAAAAAAATTTAACATCAGAGATAAGTTAATGAATGCATCTATCAAAAAGAAAAACCTATGTGGGAAAGTCACCAAGAACAAGGATGAGAACAAAATCTTTTCATAAGACATTTATATAAGTGTTAGCTCAACTTTTTAAAAGTTAGTTTAGCTGACAGGGGCTGAAGCAGATAGGTTTATATATAAATATTACTCATAAATCATATTAAGAGGAAAAGACGTAGAGGCTTAATCACACAGCTCCCAACTTTGAAAGTTTCCTCAACTGCTTTGCATTATTTAATCTAGGGGGAACATGAGGTATTTTGGATGATTAAATAGAACACAAGTTACAACATTGCTCAGAGAAGAAAAGTGTTCTGACAGTGAAATCCAAAAGAAGCGTTACCACCTAATACAAAAAAGGTCCAACAAACAATTGTACATCATGACTATAGTCATTAGGATTACCAGCATAAGTGATTGGCTCAAATAAGAGTGTAGCTTGTCCCATGGAAGGGTGGGTATGACCTATGGGTAAGAAACAAGTTCCTTTTTCCTTTTCTTTTTCTTTTTTGGGCAAAAGAACAATAAAGCTAAGCGATCCCGGTTATGAGATAGAACAAGATGTCACATGAACCACGAGTTCAGAAGAAATGCAAAAGAAGCATGAAAATCTTTCATATACACGAGCATGTTTTTGCACTTGTTTATTATACCGACATCAATTACTATCAACATAAAGTGGAACCTTTCTAACTTAATAATTCTCATCACATGGTCTGAGTAACACCCTTTCTCTAAGCTGGTAAATACAATACCTTTCCAAAACCTCAATAATCTTATGCAGAACGAAGAAGCAAACATCGCACTGGAGTTTCTAACAGCTCCACCTCCATCCCTCTCTTTTTCATCGCTTGCAATTATACAATTTCTTAAACTTTCCTTCCTACATGACGAACCTATTAACTCTTGATACAGCAATCCTAACTAGAATTCAAATTTCTGAAGAATTTATTCCTTAATACATATTAATAAATAATATATTATTTTCTCAAATTGGAAAAAAATAAATTAAGAAAAAATACTAAAAGGCAAACATGCAATTTGAATTTCAAAGATGATATTCAAGTTATATAAAGACATTCCTCAAAACCTTGTTTGCAGGTTGGTTTAGTTCAGTTTGGTTTATCCATCTTTTTAGATCTACCTTTGATTTGCAATTTTTGGAAACAGGTTCACTTCTATGCATTTGAGAAGGCTGGATACAATGGGAATGAGTGTGAGGCACTAAAGACTGCTTTAAATTTATAGATCTCTTTTAATGTTGTATTTATATGTATTACACATGATCTAACAGTCTTCATCATGTAAATTGATAATGTTATAGATTTTAAATTGCTTTTTGCTATAAACAATATATATATATATATATATATATATATATATATATATATATATATATATATATATATATATATTCCTAATACACACAATGCATATTAATAATCCAAAGTTTCAAACTTAATTCTTCCAATGCTCTTTCAAGGTTGGATCAATTAGTTGGAGTCTCAAAATGAATTGAATAGAGAACATTTTGAAAAATCTAACAAAAAAAAAAAAAAAAAAAAAAAAAGAAAGCATATCTAAAGCACAACTATTTACTGGTAACACCATAATCATATAGATTTTATTGGCCTAGCTGCCTGGGGGGTGGTTAAGGTTTGGCTGAAGATCCTAGATTTGAACTTGTTGGTTTCGTCGTATACAAAAAGCTGAAAAAAATATTCATCAAGACATGGCTACAAAGTTTATTAAGGTGATCTCTGGTGGGTAAACAAATAGCTTCTGGGAACCTTTAGCCTTTGCTGACCATTTGTTCAAGAACCTCATTAATATCGAAGCTCACAAGTTATTCTCTGTCCTCATTCATTTTAAAATAAAGACTACTTTTTTTAGGAGAAAATATTTCAATTAGGTGCATTTATTAGATCCATTAAATTCAAAATTAGATAATCAACAAAATAACCTAATGTAAGAAACAAACAACCTAATCTTCTAATATAATAAAATTGAAAAGAGGAAACTTGTGAGACAGTATAGTAATGATCTTATTTGTTTTACAACAATTATCTTCAAGTTAAAACACTTGGATCATTATAAGCCTACATGAAGAATATAAAATCATCCTCCAATAAAACAAGACACAAATATTTGAAAACAACCAATCAATTATATATATAATAATATAAATAATATATCCAGATATAATTGAGGCTGAAATGATGATACCTAGAAGCAGCACCATTAGGGGCAGAAACAGAATCAGCACTCCTCTTGGTCCCAGCCGTAGCATTAACTCTACTCAAAGTAGAAGAAGAAGAAGACGTTGAAGAAGAAGAAGACGCAGAAACAACAGAAGGCAAATCCTTAGCCGTTAAAATCCTCGCATACTGATTACCCTTAACTGTATGTTGAGCTTTAAAACCACCAATACACAATCCAAGACCCAGCTCGAGCTCAGACTCATCTGGGCTAGAAGAATCCTCCGATGACATAGCGGTGGCGTTATCCTCCCTGGACACCGTCGACATAGAGCCACTTACACCGCTGCCGCCACCAAAAACACCTTGCATTCAAAAGAATTGAAATTGAAAGAGAGAAAGAAGATAGTTTTGATAGTATTTGAGAAGGAATGGAAATTGGATTAATTGAGTTTGGAGCAGAAGGGGAAGACAAAGTAGTAAATGGGAAAGGTGAGGTTTGGTGCGGTGGACGAAGAGAGAGATTGTGGGTCCTACCTGTCTGGTTTTATGCGTCCTCTTTTCATCAATATTTTCTCCAACTTCTTTCTTTTTGCCTCCTCCTCCTATTTCTCGTCCTGATATTTTCAATTTATCGCCTTACGTTTTAATCATAAAATGATAGTATAAAAAAATTATAATAAACTAATCTTTTCTTAGATATATTTTCACATATTAACACATATTAAATTTATTTAAATATTAAATATAGATTAAAAATATTTTCATTTTTTAATAAAATGAGAATATAATTTTTATGCAAAATACCTCAAAATTAAAGAAGTTTTGATAGCATAATTATATAAAATTATAAAAGAATTATGAAATTAATTAACACTAGTAAACATAACTTAATTATTTTATCATGTTCTATGTTTATTTTTTTCTTTTAGCTTTACTCTCTTTATTGCATAAAAAATAATTAAGAATAACCTTTTCAAATTTTTTGATTTGCTCAAAATAATAAAAGGGCAACTGAAAATTGAATGCAAAACATTATAATTTCTATTAAGATTTGCAAAAGAACAAATATTCAAATTATTATATAATTTCAACATTTAAATTTTGATTAATAAACTTAATAGGTTGTAACCACATGTTGGAGAGAGTAGAGGGCATACCTTTTCCAAAATAAAGCAAACAAACCCTCTTGTTCCTCTTAAATCAACATGTTAAGAAAGAGAAAAAGAGCTTCAACTTGCAAAGATAATCTTTTTATTATGTCTGTCTATTTGTTCATGCTCTTTTTTTTAGCTTTTGTTGATTGGGACAGTTGGATTTTTACTTATTTATTAGTAAGTTAATAATCTTTCTTTGCTTAATTTTCATCATTTTAAATAAAAAATGAAAAAGCACTGCTTTCTTTATTTTTTCTAATTTTTTTTCAATTTACTCTTACTAATTCTTTATAAATATTCATTTTGTTTGCTTGATTTAACAAAACACGTATATTAAAAATTTATCGAACAAAAATTATTTTGCCATTTTTTATCTTTAACTAATTAAGATATTAATAAAACTTATTCATTCAATGAAGGATCATGGAAGGTTATTATTGGAAAATAATTATTTATATGTATAAATTTAGATACTTTGTAAATATTTTGGAGCATACAAAAAATGAATAACAAGCAAATAAAATAGGAGGAAGGGAGTATTATTTTCCTAAAATTTAAATTTTTTATTTATTTTTGTGCAATTTCAAAGTGAAAGGAGCAAGTGTTTGTATTTTCAATACAACATTAATTTTTCTCTAAGAGGTGAGATGAATACTAAAAACCATTTTCTTTTAATCAGAAGTTTGAAATTTGAGATTCAAGTATAAAATTCTTTTAAACATTCTAGAAAAATTTTTTTACTACCTCTGTTTCATAATATTTGTTACATTTAAAATTTCACATCCCTTTAAGAAAATCATTAAATTTTTCTCATCCCTTTAAGAAAATCATTAAATTTTTCTAAATTACAATAAATTATTGAGTAAATTGACTATATTACATTTAATTTAATAGTAAGTCTCTAAAAAACTAAAAATTAAAGTAATAATTATTGATAATATACAAAAAATGAATACGGTAAAAATTATTTATTACTTTTTAAAATTATAAATGTAAAAAATATTTTAAAATAAATTAATTTATTAAATATAATAAATATTATAAAAGGGAGGTAAATTATTATTTTATTTATGGATTTGCAAAGTCGAATTCTAATAGATCGAGTCAGTTCATTGAGCCCAAAATATCATATTTCGACCAATTTATCGCGATAAATACATGTCTGCAAGAGTTATTAACCAGAATGAATAAAAAAACATATAGAAACTTCCGCGTACAGAAGCGGGTCCCAGTTCTTTTCCGTGGATATAGAAAAGTGGGACCCATTACTACAAGCTCCAAACGACAAGCCGACAAGGTGGGACCGACCATGATGGGGCTCGACACGTAGGAGTTAGGACCGCAAAGGGACCCGCACAGGTAATCAAGTAACACTTCCGGCCACCGATATACTCGATTTTAATGGCGACAGCTCACCCGATGAAAACTTTCACCAACGGAATATCCAAGCAAGAATTATTATTGATTATATACTATCCTAACGCTTTCAGGTCCGTGATTAATACAACGCTTTCGAGTCCGCAACCCTAATAAGGAAAAAGGGGGACAATTGGAAATTTTGGTCTTGGTCTTTTGTGGTAGTATAATTTTTGGGAAAGCTAACTAACCTCTTTAAGACAATATTTCATATTCTCTGTATTAATTTTTTTTTTTTACTTTATTTATCCATTTAATCACAGTAAAACATTATAACAATATTACGTGAAGATAATATATAAGGTCAAATTTTATTCCAATCAAGTCAAATCATTAATTTTTAAAATTATAAATTTCTATTTAAGGAAGGGGGTCATGAGAACGACGGCGTAGGGAGGATTGTCGAGCGAAGGGGGAACACAGTCCACGGTTTGACGGCTTTTTCGTAATTACAGAAAAAATTTGGGGGTAAGAACGAGAGAAAGTTGTCTATTTAATGTAGGTGGTATTATTAGATACGAGCAAATCATTTTATGCTGCCACGCCTCTTCTGCTCCTTCGCTGACACGTAACAGTTAATTGTTTCAAGTTTCAACGCTGCAGGATTTTGTGTTTGTGATCCTCTGCCTTGTGGTTGTTCCACGATGTGTTGTCTCCATATAAAAAATCTTGGTGTGACCAAAATTAATTAAATTTAAAATAAAATAATTTCTTTTTACTTATGTAATTAGAAAAAAATCCGATAATTAACAAAAAGAAAATTCATAATTTCTTTTGGTACTTTGAATTTATTTTCAAGGAAAGAAGACTACTTTAAAATAATTTATTTATTTTAAAATAATGGTAAAAAAAAAAAGTAGAGAGAGAGAGAGTCACGTAATGAAAAATCAAATGCTTGTTCTTTTCAGAATCAAATGGAAAAAATGAGTATGTACCTAAAATGGCATACAAATCATAAATGCTATTTATTTCATTACAACTGTTCTTTCTTTCCTTTTAGTGCTGCAAATCAAGGCTTACCATTACCAAGCACTTACTGCCTGTATACCTGCTTTTCTTCCATAAGAGCTAACAAGGTAAAGGGGACCCTGCTCTGCTCTGCTCCCTCCAATCCCAATAAAATAAAAATTCATATTTAACCTTTTTAATCAATTTAACCTCCCGAACTTATTTTGATATTTATAAATTAATGAATTGATTCAATTTAAGTGGAATACTTAGATTAAACTTTTTAAAATATGTGTTTCATTTCTTGTTTATTCATAAGAGATGCCAAATGCTCTTTTACTGTTTACAATCCATCTTCATCCCTAAACTATTATTTGCTCTTCAATCTCTGTAATCCCTTGCAATTAAATCCTATCTGAAACAAGGGGAGCAAAATGAATAACAAATACCGTCTGTCGTAAAAGTTTTGGACCAGGTTTAACATTATTAATGAGCACATAACATCAAACTTGAGTTGTATCCTAGCGAAGGAAGGAACGATACTTGTGTGGGGAAAAAAATATTTGAAAACTGATACTTGTTCATTTGCTTGCCAGCTTTTGAGGTTCACGCGGGCAAGCCGTGCATGCCTTGCAATCTTCAGGAGGATAGTTTTCGGAAAGATTAATCCGCTGCGTTTGCTGCTTCTCTTCATTACCAGGAACATGAAGGAGAGCTTCCATTACTAGGATTTCCCAGTCCCGAGGAAGGAAGAACGAAAACCAATTGTCATCTGTTCGAAAAATGTCATTTACTTGTTAGTTTAAGAGAGCGAATTTTTCTTTGACTAGATATGTTCTATAAAAGCTCTAGAAAAGCAAATGAAATCACTGGAAGATGTTATTTTTTAACTCGAAGCAAAAGGATGGTAATATCCATGGGGAGGGAGGAAGAAAAAGAAAAGCTGCTCAACACATGGCAAAAGTAATCATGAGGAGAAGACCAATTCACGAAATTTTCCAGGATTAGACAATTTGCTTAAAAGCACAAGGGTAGCTCATCTAATAGATACAGCAAATTATTATCAAGAGTTGTAAAGGAAGAAATCAAACATAAAGCAAACGAAAGGGAAGATACATAAATAAAGCACAAACCTCCATTTCGAACTGCCTTCAATTGGAGGACACCATTGCCACGTGGTCCAGACACAGGAAATGTGCAAGACACAGAATGCCTTTTATGCGCTACTGCAAGAGATGCATTGTACCATGGACCTTTAACAATTGGTTCCCCAATAACATCTTTGATTGCCTGATTCATACTGGCTTTCTCCATGGCCTTGCTGAAAATTTTAGAATGAATGATGAATATGCTAATCATGAAAGAAATGTGATACAAGGTATCACTTAACCACCCAGACTTCAAATATTAAAAGTAATTTTATTAAATTATTGAATTGCTCAACTTGTCAATATCCAAGAAGGTCATGATTCAACAATCCTTTCTCTAGAAAAGATCACTTACAGTATTTAACATCATATAATGGCTTCAATCAACAAGTTTCATATAAGAAAAAGAGACGTAAAGCAAAATGGGCAACTATTGATGGATGTAATGTTGATGGTGCCTATTAATTGATATCTAGCTTAGGGGACGGAAAAAAGGAAGCCTTCTGTTTGTTGCAGCAGACATCGAGAGGCCATGCTAAAGTGAAATTTAGCTTTCAACGATTAAATATTTAGGTTTTCTATAACAAGAAGCTTTCCTCTGAGAATGTGAAATAAAGTATAAAACATATGATGTCCGAATGCCCAAAATTTCAAATTTTCTAATAAATATGTCACAATTGATCCCAAGAAAAATCAAATGAGAAACAAATTGAATTTCCCACATCCAGGGGAAATCCCTTGCTGCATCACATGCTTAATAAACACATTAAACTTTCTTACTGTCATCAGGATCAGAAAAGCAAATATTAAACCAACCAAACTGAAAAAAGGAGCCACTATGGCACTATCTAATTACTGTTCCAGCCTTCTTCTAGGTCCTAAGAAGGGAAGGGAACTCTTTTTTGAGCAACTTTGCATAAGCAATTCTATGCAGAATTGCTATGCGACCTAGAACCCACAACCCCTTAGTCGCAGATTCAAAACTCTTCACGGCACCATATAATGACCTTTACCGTCCATCAGAGTTAATAATTACCGTCACATGTGCATTAAATCATATAAATGCTATACCATTTTGGACATAAGAATATATCTTGAGCATCCCAGTTAAATTATAAGTTTTGAAGTTTGTCTTCTTTAATTTAAGATTCTTATATTTTATATTAATTATTTAGGAAGTATTCAGTTTCTTCTTTATTAAGAATTCTTACTTAATAGAATATTGGCTAATTAGAAATACTTTTCAGTGCAGAATTATGATTTATCCTAAGTAGTATAAATAGGACAACAATAGTCAGTTTGTGTATTCTATTCTTTTCTTCAATTCAGAATTTTAATAATAAATGTTTTCTTTAAAACCATTTATCTTATTTTGTTCCAACAATCATCCTATTCTAGCCCTAATTGCTGAAAATTAATTCCCCTAAATTCTTCCCCTACGTGTAGAATTTTTTTCCCTAGCATCAATTACACTGCATCTGATTGTTAGTTTAACTGAGTTCTTATATCAAAATGCAGAAGTAGAGAGAATATTCGTAGGTCGAGGATAACATATATTATAATCAGTGGGTATATGATGCTTAGTTATAACCACAAAAAATTACTTGTCTTGGTGACAGCATAAATACAGATTGGATGGAGTCAAGAATAGACTAATTGCTCTTCATTTTGCAACTAACTAGGAAAAAAATAAATTGCTTAAGCTACAGTTGACTTTATATTTTGATACTGAGCTGAAGTAGGAGAGAAAGACAGGTTGCAGCCAAGCGGGATAAATTTCATATTCAGCCTGTTATCGAATCCTTGGGATACTATCAAGCATATACAAGATCACAAATAACGAGCATTTCTAGTGCCAATCATCTAATCCAGTCCTCATTTTTGTTAAAAAAGAAACAGTATGAATTACAAAAACAAACAATTCAAACCTATATAATCAAATTCAAAGCACAAGATGATCCATTCATTATATAAACATATGCATACACTGACTTGCCAAGGCTCGTCCATAATTTAATTTCGAAATCTAATATCCCGATAAAGGGTCAGTCTCAAAAATAACAAGTCACATTTCATGATCTTATTCAAGCAAGAAACCAAAATTATCAAAAATTGAAGTGTACATAATAAAAGCACCCAAAATACAAAATGAACAGACCTGCTGCAACCTTGGTATATGGCAAGATCATCAAGAGCACTCAAAGCAACACCACCGGTGGTAGTAATTAACAGAAAAGATATAGCCTTTCGACCAAATGATCTACCCTTTTCTTCATCCACGGGTTTAGCGGTACTGAGCAGCAAAAATAAATTATATTCAGTATCTTCTTACGAAAAATAATGGGTGCGAGGATTCAAGATGACTCGAATCTATAATTTGCTTAATA
Organism: Jatropha curcas; assembly: GCF_041381405.1. Taxonomy (NCBI): domain Eukaryota; kingdom Viridiplantae; phylum Streptophyta; class Magnoliopsida; order Malpighiales; family Euphorbiaceae; genus Jatropha; species Jatropha curcas. The sequence goes on along the minus strand of NC_143153.1, from coordinate 2,926,017 downwards.
ATAGAAAATTCAAAAAGAAATTACTCTCTGGTTAAGAGATTACCTGGAAAGCTGTGAAGATGGAGGGCTCCTGAAGAAGGAGACCAGCCTTCTTCCTAACATCTCTCTTTGTTTAATTGAACTTTTTCGTTACCGCCGCTTCCCAGCTCGATGGCTGAGTTGATATCCAAGGAAAGGATGGAATAAATCACGAGTCGACCCGCTCCGACTCCAACCATTTTTACTTCTATTTGGGTCGGGTCTGATTTGCCGCCAGAATCCTAAAATAACTTTGACTTGTGAAGTAAATATTAATTAGAGATGATCTTTGTAAAATTTAATTTCATATAATTCTACAATATTTAATAAAATCTTATTAAGTTTGATAAAATTTGTTAATAATTTTAAAATAATAACATTATAAATTTAACTGGTCTCTTAATCCAGTGATAAAGTGAATGTTAAAATTTGAATTTAAATTATTACTCAAATTCTTCTCTCTAGTGCAAAAAAAAAAAAAAATAATAATAATAATATTGAAATTAATTTTGTAATTAATATGGGATTATAAGAGCATTATTTTTTCTTTGCAAAAAATTAATATTTCAGTGAATTAATGAGCTAGATGCATAATTAATGCAAAAAAGTCTTTTTTTTTTTTTTTTTGAGCCAACTATTTTTATTTTTGTTTAATAGCAAATAGGGAATGAATTTTCAATTTATTGAAATTTTTATTTGAGTATAAATAAATTTTCTATTGCCTTCCGAACTAGTATTTTACAATATTTTACTCCAAAGCCACTATAGAACTGAACAATCAAGTCCACACCACACTGAATTAGGAGACTCCTAAGTCCTAATAGTTCTATATGCACAAAAACTTACAGCATACAAATACAAATACTTCCTTCTTTTTCTCTCTACAAGAAAAAAAAAAGTTCAACTTGAGAGGAAACCAATGCTTGTCTTCTTCCTCGTCTCATCCATCCTTCAGGATGAAAATTCCACTGTACCATACAACCCAGAAGACTATTGTCTCAGACGCCATGCCCGATTCGATCACACCAATAACTCTGGTTTATATATGCATTTCCAAACCATGTCCTACTGAACCAACTCAAAGAATTGATGAACTTAGACTAATAACTCTGGTTTATAATCCATTGAATTGCTATACAACAATAAGACATGCATATATAAACATGTATAGGCCGTGGGTTTGATGATTCTCTAGCCGTGTAATTCAAACATGTAAGGAACAAAAACCTAACCTCTTTCATCTCCCAGCCAATTATTCTTTTCCTTTGGTCCGGTAGGACCTTCTTCCCCATAAAGCTCTACTGGAAGCTTGTAAAATACATTTTCTGCAGAATATCTAAGCATAACAGGTAAAAGGTTAATTACCCTATCCAACTCATTCCTTGAGTTGTACACAATTTTTGGACCCCATTCTCTCATAAACTGCAGCCAACCAGGCTCAACTAAATCCCCTCCTGTTATATATTCAGCTGCCACAATTTCGTAATGGGTGCTTGAATCCACATATAAATTACTACGAGCTGCATCATTCCTTATTCCAATCCCAAGTTTTGCAGATCCCTGGATGTAGGTCCCGGGATGAGGATAGCTTGCATGTCCACTTTTGGATGAATAAACAATAGGTTTATTGTCCTCTATGTACTCTAAATCAAAAGCCTCAACCCATTCACCACCACTATGCTGAGAGAAATACATACTCCATAGCTCCCCACTAAAGTTGCATATGCGGAGAGTGAAATGCTCCCAGTCACCTACATGCTGCCCAATCTTGCTAAGGCCAACACTTAGAGGTCCAACTTTAAGAGTAGCTGGACCATTAAAAGGACAAAATACCCACATCGCAATATCAGTGAAAGTTCCACCATTTGCAGGCTTCACATGAACGTAAAGTTTTGCACTTTCCAAGTTTCCATATTTCACAGTCTCCCTGCGATCATCATTAGGCAAGTCTATCCAAAATGCTCTATCATTTGTCCCACCTGCTGGCAAATTAGAGCCGCTAACATCAATGGGTTCACCTTTCAAGTCACCAGCTTTATATAACAGCGCTCCACTTTTGAAAAACCATAAGACAGAAGATGGCAAGTAGACCTCATCAGGATGAAAGAAAACTCTGGGCCCATAGCGGTTGATGAGTGCATGAATCTGTTCAAGATTTGGCATGCCATGTAATTCAGGATTTGAATTCCTTAAGCACACTATACTCAGTTCCTCTCCAGATGTCCAGTTGCTACTGCAGAAAAATGTGCCAACTGAAACACCCTTCCCCATTATTCCTCGATGGCTGGGTCTTGTGCTCCAAACTTGAAAAGGAAATGTTGAAAATTTAGAATATAGATTAAAAATTGGGCGATAAGCTTGACATTCCTCTGTCAGGTCTGCTCTAATACACCTCACGTCATCCAATTCTGGCTTTTCTGGTTTATTGGTTACTAAATAGCCCAACGGCTTATAACCTTCAGGAGGCTGAGGCAGCCAGAAGAAACCACATCCATGAGAATTTTCCTCATTTCCGTCATAGGAACTCCAGACTAATGTATAATCAAGGGGCTTTTGTAGAGCAGATGACTTGACACAACAGCCAAAACTAGAGGCTTCTTTCTCAGGAAAATCCACCTCCCTTGCCACAAGAAGAGAACCTCTTAAGGGCTTATCACTAGGTTGGCAGTGGTGACCAAGGCAATAAAATCCATCAGGCACTCCCACAGGTTGATAGAAGGTAACACCTTTCTTCTTGTCCTGTGAAAGATTGCACGTCCAAATCAACTCAAACCTGGCGATTTTAATAACTTCAATTTCCCCTAAACTTATCCTTCCAGTTGCAAATCCTTGGCCTGAAGATGTACATAAGATTAAAATTTTCTAACGGAGGCAAAGTTAAAGCACATGGGTAAAGACAAACCCATTAAAAGTAAACTAAATTTGACGCTCAAAGGATCCATCTTCAACAATTTTATATTTATTTAAAATCTAAGAGCATATTCTACCTTGAAATAAGTTCGAGGGTTCAATTATATATTCTAAACATAGACAACGATAAAATCCAAAAGGGTACAAAATATTAAGAATGCTCCTGTAAATTTCACAATAGCTACAATAACTAATTAAATATCCAAGTTTGCAAGCAATGCTTATAGATTAAACACCATAACAGGAGAATTTATTGGTTCTGTCAGTGTAGCTATTGTAATAAATATGAGTACAGAAACTGCCAAGACTTACTACTGTGCTTTCTTGCAGTATGCAAAATTTCATGGTTTGTATCACCAAGGATTATGTTCAAGTTGGAGATTTGGTCTCAAAACTAGAGGCAGCATTGATTTTGAGAAGAATATTTAATATGAAAAACAGAATAAAACAAAGGAGAAAAGGAAGGGGAGTTTGATACTGGATAGAGCTTCCATATGATTTCACTAAAGACAAATACTGATAGCAAGGATACAACAAAAGCAGACAATTAGAAACTACGTGCAATGAAATTCTTCATATATGACAAGGCATAAAAACTCCTACTAAACCACAATACAAATATGCACAAGAATAATACAAAACCAGCAGCAAATGCACACAGCAAGAAACTTCAGGATAAAGTTAGCGCAAATATCTATAAACATTTTGCCAAAATACCAAAAGCCAAGGTTTAGAAGTTATCATTCCATTTATCTGAAATAAATATGCATTAGGACAGATAAGAAAAGAAAGTTCAAAAATGCATTAGAACAAAGATCTATAAATTATTTGCATTAATAAATGTAGAAAAGGGTAAAAAACATAAAAGTAAAAATCTGTAGCTGTAGTTACCAATCATGTTATCTGAAACAAGAAGTGAACAGTAGGAATATTAGATACAGTTTGCAGAAAGAAAACACCTTTAGTTTCTAGAAATCCTTTGCAAGGAAATAGAAGGACCAAAAATATATAAATAGGTGATTAGGAACAAATAATGGAGTATCTAAACAGAATAGATAGATTCCGCTTAAGAAGCCTCTTTATTCTGCAACAATCATGTGAAAACAAAAAATCAAAGTGCCAATTGTTCATGCCGCAAAGTTTGAAACCACCTCAATTCAAAGTCAGCACATTTAAAGAATAATTAATGACTAGAATACACGAAATCAAATTATAATATTCAAAACAATACAAAAGAACATCAACTAATTCAAGATAACTACTTTATTTAAATTGTAGAAGCTGGCAATTGTACAGGAACTGTTATCTTCTCTTTAATAAAGCCAAACTAAAAAAACTAAAACTAGACCACCAACCCAACTTAAAAACAATAATATGCGCATGAAATGGCCGAAATAATAGGGAACCTTATTTTACAGTACTATTGTTAAAGAAAATCTAAATGAGAGATGGAAAATCACCGATTAAGTACATGATCGATCAGCTTCCATTTTCCAGGTAACACAGCAAAAAATTTATAACAGAAGTAGATAATCTACCAACAGAATTAAAACGGATGACCCATGATCCATCTTCGAGCGCAGAGGGTATAATACAAAATGCATAATCCAACAACCACAAGAACACTCCCATTAATGGTGAAAAGGCGAAACCCAAGAATCCATCAATTACCCATTAAGATTAAGAACAAAATTCTTAAAATTTAAAGAAATAAAAGAACATGTTGATTAAAATAGAGGTACCTGGAGGCCAATCAGATAGAGGAGAAGGAAGACAGAAGGTGCTTGGTTCAGATGGAAAGAAATTGTCAATTCTCTTCCAATAGAAACACTTGCAACCAAACATTATTATGTTAGAGAAAGAACCAATCCTCCTCAAGAAAGGTGAAATGGAACGGAGAAGTCTCTGTAAAGAGACTGAAGATGTAGGATTGTAAGCTGGTGAGCATATTCTAAGATCGTCAGAGATTGGAGGAGGGTTGTCGGTCGATTTGTGGGGCCCTTCGGGTATATCATTCTGTTTCTATATCAATAATTTGGGAAGGGCATTGGTTATTTTGTCGAAGTTCTTTGTTGATGACTTTGGTCTTTGGTTTTTGTATTTCTTTATTTTTCAGAAAATGACAGAAAAAAAAGTGTGACCTAATTAAAAGGGAGAGGTTGGATTTTTCGTATCAACTTAAGTGCGATACATTATTTATTTAAAAATCACTCTAATTTTACACTAAATAAAAAAAAATCCAATTTAAGTCAATAATAATATTTTAATAAAGCAATAATTGGTATCGGTTGAAAATATTAAAAATTCTTATTTTTTTGTCAAAAAATTGGTCATTTTTTATTCTTTAAAAAAATAAATACAAACCATAAACTCCATTTTCATGCACAAAGTACTTACAAATAGTATTATATATATATATATATATATATATATATATATATTAGAATATAATATTAATGTTTAACATTAAAAAATGAACAACATGAATATATATATATAAATTTTTCATTAAAGAAAAAAAATTCGACCATGAAGCAATAGTAGAAGTGATAAAATTTTATTTTATTAAATAAGGTAATTTTTTAGGTTTATTATGCATTCTTTGTCCAATTTGGAGAGATTATAATTTTTTTATATGGAGAAAAAAGTACATATTTTCCTTCTTTTGATATTCTCCTCATCCTCTCCAAATAAAGGAAAATATAACTCTTTTTTATATATATTTTTTCTTAACATATTTTCTCTCCAAAAAACAAAAGGAAAAAGAAAAGAAAGAATCCTCCCTTCCAAAAAAAAAAAAATGTAGCTTTTGACAGGAATTGTAAAGAAATAATTTGGACCAATGACCTAGCAAGGACAGTAACTAGATCACAGTTAAAATTGTAGTTTTTTGCTGTCTGGATTCATATATAATAGTCTACATTAGATTAAGAAATAATGAGTATCGTTATTTTTATTTTTCTGAAAATAGTAATGATTATTATTTTTATGCGAGTAAATAATTTTCAAAGAACAAAAGGCACTACACTCTGAATTGCACAAAGTAACGCTAATCATCATAACAAATATGGTCATCTCTTTCCCTGAAGTACTAAAACTACATCCCTAGGAAAAGTACAGAGTGAGAATGCATTTTTAATAGCTAAACTTCTCAATAAAGCTGAGAACATGATCTGTCATCAGTTATGTGAAAAGGAAAACTAAAATCGGCAGAAATTCATGGCAACTTCATTCTGGATCAGGGGAACCGCCAGGAACCAGCTGCATGGCAAAAAGAAAATATCAGTCTAACTCGCACGTATAATTTAGTTCATGGAAATTGAGTTCACAATCTATGTACAGAAATGAACAAAAAAAAAGAAACAATAAGAAACCTTGAACTTCTTGCTATGAATCATTTGTTTAGGATATCAATTGTGTGAGTGGATAGCTGGACTTCCTAACTTTGACCAATATGATTTTGACCATGAGGCACAAACACAAGAAATTGCTATTGAATTTCGATAAGTTGTATTGTATTAGCTTTTCCAGATGGCTCAAATGCAGGGCCAAGAGTTCATACTTGATTTCAATTGGGTGACTGAACATGACTGTTCAAATTGACAGGATTGAACCAAGATATGAATAAATCAGATGTTTTACTTACAATGGCAATGTTGTTTCCGTTTAGCAATATCTGATCAAGCTTGGTAATCCGCCGCCCTTCCGCTGTGATTTCACTGTAGAAACAAAAACATAAAGCCTTGATGCTAAAAGGAAAATGTCTGATTGTGTGATGAGAAGGACACCGGCAGCAAGATACAACTTACAAGGAAAAAGATAGAACAAAATAAGAAGTTAAAAAATGCAACTAAATTAAATATTACATCTTTTTATCAAATGAATCCTCATCATCAACAAATGACATCACGAACGCATACGCTACAGTATGTGATACATGCAAAGTCACTTCTATTATCTATATTTTAAAACTTAGCAAACACATTTTTTCTCATAGTCTCCTAGATATCTTGGCATTTGATTCCCTTCCTGAGTAAATAACTACACATATCATGTTTCTGCTCATCCCATCACAGCACATCTGATATAAAAGGGTCAAAAACTTGAACAATCACACCTCACCAACAACACTTTAGTGCAATCAAATCTTTCTCAATATTGCTTAGCCATCAAAACTTCCAATCAAGGGATTATTTTACTACATTAACAAACTTGCAAATCTTATCATTACCCTCCACATCTTTCAGCTTTTCCAACCATAATAACCTCAGTGTCTATATACAAGACCAAAATCAATCATTGTTTTTTTATGGAGGCAAAAATTGTTTTTTCCTGGAATGTAAGATAGCCAAAAAAAAAAAAAAAAGAGTAAAACTTGAAAACCTTAAAGATATATGAGTAGCTCCTTATGGCCATATCCCATGGATTCCTAACCGCATACAATGACAAGAACAAAGTAACACATACAAGACTGAATAAATTTGTACCACCAACCTTTTGATATGAGCTCCTTAACTGAACTTTTTAAATTTCTGGCTAACAAATGTTCAAAAAGTTTCACTTTAATGCATGGAAATTATTAGCTAGATATTAGCATAAACCAAACCATGCCATAATATCCAATCTTTTAGTTGAACTTGAAACTTCCTTTCACTCTAGAAGGAGAGATGTACCGCTAATAACCAGCTAATACTGACTTTAATGAAAAACTAATTGTAGATTTTCCTTTTACCTTTTATGAAAAGGCACAAAAACAGAAGAAAACCACACATTTTCCAGTACCATCTAGTTGAACTCCACAACTAGTGGAATCACAAATATGTTCTGAAACAAATTGCATATATAAGCAAAACTTGAACACGAACATGAAATGTATTTCCTTAAACCTAATTCAAAGACAAGAACCCTAGAGGTAGAGAGAGAGTGGCATACTATTCAGTAACGTCTTCGAGGACCATGTTGACATAGACGTCGAACCCTCTAAGAGTGCCAACGAGCTCCTTGTCTCCTTTCATTATTACCCATATTTTCGAGCCTATGCACCTGTCAATTAGCTCTGCAGCATATAGAAATTCAGAGCCAGTTAAAATTTTCCCAGTTAATTTTCTCGGAAAAAATGAGAATAGGAAAATAAAAAAAAAAAAAAAAAAGTATGCACGGACCTGATGGGAGGAGCTGAGAAGGATTGTTCGCCATGGACTTCAAAAACTGAGTTTTAAGCAACAAGAGCGGCGATTAAAATGGAGTTTTTGGCCGCGCCGCGTTTTGGTCCTTCAATCAACTGGTGGAGATATTCCGATATGACCCGAATTGTCCCGGTATCCGGTAAAAGAAAGATTCACTTGTGGGATGGATTTTAATTAGGCCCAACTTTTCTTTTTACCATCTCAAATTATAGTGTTTTTTTTTTTTTTTTATGAAGAAAGAATAATTTTTATATTTAATTTTATCAAATGTATATCTTATATATTATCAATATTCAAATTCTCAACAAATTTTTTTTTATTCTAACTAATTCTTTAACTTTGATTATCTTGATTTTTGAAATTTAAAAAAAATTAAATGTTTAATTAGTTTCAAGAATAATTTAATATGAGTTATTTAATTCTTGCATAGAGTAATATAGATTACTTATTATTAGTGCAAAGATATTGCAAGAAAAGAAATCTAAAAAATATAATTTAATTATATTAAGTATTTTACCTATATTTTTTTATTTGTTTGAAAGTCAAATTACATTTATTTTTATGTGAGGAATGGATAATTTTAAATCTGTATATATAACCTTTACTTCAATTTGTACGTGAAAAATTAAATTCTAATGTGAAAAAAAAAATTATATTATTGCTCTTAAATGTAAAAATATCTTCATTTAAACTAATTTTGCCAATATTTTTTGAACCTTCATTTGTTGTAGTTCATTTAAATCATTATTTTGTTATAATTATTAATTATTTTTTAAATAACATTTGCATTTTATATTAATTTGTTATTCATAAATTTTTTTATTGATTCAATGCTTATATCTTATTATATAATAATAAATAATAATGTAATAAATTAAGGATATATCATATAAAAAAAATAGAAGAAAGTTGATAAATTAAATATTATCAAACTCAATTTGACAACGGAAAAAAAAATGCTTCAAATTGTATTATATTCATTACCACATATTTACATGCAAATACATAAGAATGTTATAACACCCATTTAATATAATTAAATAAAAGTTTTTTTTTTCTCTTCATCAAATTTTAATATAATTAAATAAAATTTTTAAAAGACTCCTTTCCATAATAACTCATTCTTGAATCGTGATATGATATATTTTAATTTTTTTATGATTAATTAGATCGATAATTATTTAAAAATTTAATTTAATTCATTTCATTTATTATTTTAATAATGTCAATGAATATTTCTTGACAACCACTTGTGCGGTTAACAAGCAATCAAAACAAAACAAAACAAAACAAAACATAACGTGTCGAACGTGTTGAATATTCATGTACGTGTTCTGTTTGCTATTGAATCTTCCAAGAAATGAGGATTCGAATCGAAAACCCACGTATGTTGGCAACGCGAGTCAAGAGTCCCATGAAATTGAAAATGGTATTCGCATCCAATGGAGGATATGCCTCTAAGGCTCCTTCAACTTGCCAAACAGCTAATTATGAAATTACCTATTAAAAAAACAAAACTCTTTTAATTTAAATTGATCATTTAATTGAAATTACCTATTAAAATCGATAAACAAAACTCTGATTTTTAGTAAAATGTACATTGCATATCAATTTAAAAAATGAGCATTATTCTATTAATTTAAATTTTTAAAAATTTTTTTTTCAATTATTGGTTGACATTTATTTCTAAATAATTAAAATACTAATTCTAACATACTTTAAATTAAAAAATATATTTAAAGGAGAAATGAAGTCATGAAATGGTATTGGTTGATGTTTGCCAATCGAAAAGTATAAAGCATGTGTTCCTTTTTTTCTTTTCTTTTTTTTTTTTTTTTTTTGGCATTTATTACAGCAAGAAAAGAAAACAAAGATGATATGTTTCTCATAGACTAGATGAAGCCATTTCTTTCTCCACCACACAAAAACTCTTTCCACTTCCACGAACCAACCAACCAAAACAAAATTCTAATCAAGCACTGTCTCCTTTACAATAAAAAAGAACCAACCTAAGGGTTCTTCTTCTAATTCTTCTTCAGCTATACCTACCCACAACCCTTCATCATCTTCTACGTCTAAAACCTAACCATGCTTTTAAAAAGCTCTTCTACACCAGTTCTTGGATCCCTCATCCCATCTTTCTCAGATAGCCCTAACAACAACAATGCTCATTGTTTTGATACCAATAGTGTCCCTAAACATTATTCTATTCACCATCAAAGCTTTAACAACAAGTCTCCATTTCATCAAACAGGTTGTTTCCATATCAGCAATAATGTTTCCTGCAACTCCTCTCCTATGTCTCCTTTCATATCTGAAGTCAGCCTTCGTCGTGTTCAGTCAGAAGGGAACCTTGAAGGGCTGGCTTATGCTTCTTATAGCAGTAATAATGAAGAGTATTACAAATATTTAAGCCAATCCAAGAAAGTTCCAGCAAGACAGAAGTGTTTGATGTTGGAAACTATACCTTCTTTTTCGATCAGCAATTCGCGAGGTAGGTATGAAGAAGAGGATGATGATGATGATGATTGGAATAACAATGAGAAAGAGGAAGAGGAAGAGGAAGAGAAAGAGAAAGATGGCTGCTTTGGATTAAGTAATAAAATGGAGAAGATGGTTTTGAGTGAGAAAATAGGAGTTACTGACAGAAGTCTTAATTTGGGTTATCTCGAAGAGGAAAAAGGAGGGTTAGTTAGTGAAGAGATGTATCTTGCAAGAGGGCTTGGGATTGAGGGTGGTAGTAATGATGGAAATGGCGGTGGCAGTGGCGATGGCGGTGGCGGTGGAAGTGCTAATGGTGGTGAGTTTCATTGGGCAGCTGGAGAAGGTGGAGACAAAAATGGCAGAGAGTATTATAAGAAGATGCTGCAAGAAAATCCTGGCAATCCCCTGATTTTAGGGAATTATGCCCATTTTCTATATCAGGTGAGTCCTCTCCATTTTTTTTTTCATTTAATAAGTTAATTAAGTATCAACTAGCCATCTCATAATCTCGTTCATTCAATTACATGATATCTAACTATGGATACCATGAACCAAAATGTTTTTGCAGTCAGAGAAAGACCTTAAAGGAGCAGAAGAGTATTATTTACGAGCTATATTAGCAGATCCTAAAGATGGTGAAATTCTGTCACAGTATGCAAAATTGGTATGGGAACTACATAATGATCAAGATATAGCTTCAGCCTACTTTGAAAGGGCAGTTCAAGCTTCTCCTGAAGATAGGTATGCGTTCCCAATTATTTACATGTATTCCATTTTCTTGTTTTAATCTTCTTGACTTGAGCTTAATTGAGTTTTAAGATTTTGTTTTGCAGCCATGTACATGCAGCATATGCTAGTTTCCTTTGGGAAACAGAGGAAGATGAGGATGATTATGGTGTGCCAACGGATTTTGAACCCATAACCCCACATTTCCGAGGAGCAGTGGCTTCTACAGGAGCTTAATGGCAAGAACCAGAGCTACTAAGCTAGCTCATAACATTGTTTAGATGGATAAAATAGGAATCTGTTTTGTTTTGAATGTACGGAAAATAAATTGTTAACCGTCTACAAGTGTATGATAAGCATCTCTGTTGATTTTTTTCACCCTGATGAATCATTTTTTGCTATGAGGATCCTTAGCTTGGGAAAAGCATTGAAATATACAGGGAGCTCAATTCCTAGGCATTTATCATGCTTTTGATCAGCATTGGAAATGAAATTCCAATCTCTTTCTTCAATTTGTGGCATTAGGAATAATGAATCTACAGAAGCTGATTTTACATATTACAATGCAAGTTTGGAAGAGGATTACTTGTGACATGTAAGAGGGCCATGGATTATAATTTTTACAGAAAAAAGTGAAGAAACCATCATGTGATTCTGTAATTAGTGAGAAATCATGGCCATGAAATGAAGATCTGGAAACAGGAAGAGAGAAAATAAAGTCAAAAGGAGCCTTGTACAAGTTATAACCCATAAAAATCAGAGCAAATCACATTCCCTCACGACATGGGGCTTACATTACCCAAAATCTCCCACTTGAATTGCACATAAAAACCATTCAAGGGGATCAGACATTTAGAACTATACCATCAGAGGTAAATCACATTAAAAGAAGATATTTCTAACACTCGATGTAAAACAACACACCTCAGAAAGTACACGTTAAAAGGGAAAATGTTCCTAAAGGAATAAGTAACTCAAAAACCTTGTATCATTGTTTAGAACAGAAAACTTTGAATAAGGCCCGAGTACTTCCTGTCTCTGCACGCATCATTTCTTGTTGTGATTTTCCTATCGTGCACCACGCTGGTAGAAACCATTGCCTCTTTGTCTGGTGTAGTCACCTCCATCTTGACTGGTTCCCCTGCCCACACTACGGCCACCAAAGCGCCCCCTTGGTGCATCTGTTGGGTAACCACCTCTGCCTCTTCCCCTTCCTGCTCAAAGAAATTAAAATGACAGTCAGTGTCAACCGAGAAGAAATAAAGCAAATTCATTTTCACATTTCGAGCATAATACATTTCACCATATTAGCTACTCTGAGCACAAAAAAATACCAAATTCATCGATGTGGCAAGCGATAACATTAAAAATACATTCATCAAGAGGGAAATCTCAAGCCACAAACAAAAGGTAGTAATAGCATCTGAAAGCAAAGATTTCATTATTTTTTTTTGTACTGCTTAAGCTTCTTATTATGTGGCTGTCCTATGGATTATACACACACAAATAAACACACGTGACCCAAATGTAGGCAGAATACTCTGATTGTATAATTAGATATACCCAACAGTATCAAAACATGAGCGACTGAACACACACACGTTGCATGTGACCTATGTCTATGTATCAGCTCTACAGCTAAGTGCTTCATCATTAAATCATGTTTGATATTGTTTACAGAGAGGCCATTGATGATAAAACAGCTGAATCAGTGAGTACAGATTTAGCAGCATCAACAAAATTAAAAAAAAAAAAAAAAAAATCTTGCAAAATAATTCTCTTGGAAGTCTCAGGAAGGAGAAAAGGTAAACTTTAGAAGGATAAAAGAAAACACTAATGCATTTTATCCCATAGGATAAAACTGAAACATATAAAAAAAATAGAGGAGAATGCATTAGTAAACATACTTCCACCTCGAGAAGCAATGCCACTGTTTGGTCTTCGCTCCTCAATATAGACCTGCCTTCCAGCCAGCAGTATTGGAGATGCCTATACAAAGAACAAAATTAGGTGATCCAAAAATTACTTCATCCAGAGGAATATATAATTGCTACAAGAAATGGCAAAAAACGATTTTAGGCTTCAATGATTACAACGATATTAACTATTTTATTTTCCTTCCTTTAACCTTAAAATTTAATAAAAATAAACAAAATAACAGGATCCATCAACCAAAAGAAAAATCTAATAACGAATAATATTTATTGTTACATGTACAGTCAACAAGCACACAGTGTGAGAAGGGAAAAATGAAACAAACTTCTTATGGTAAAAATTCAAACCTGGATTGCATTTTGGACACTAGTGAGGTCTTCAAACTCAACAAAAGCATAGCAAACACCAACAACGTCCTGTTAGAATAAATAGCCAGTTATTTCAGCTTTATATGCAGGAACTTAGCAAGAAGAGAAAACAAAAAGATTTACCTTTCGATTCCTGATGAACACACCATCAGGCTTGATTCTACCAAAGTTCTTGAACTCCTCCTCAATTTCTGCAGCGGTAACATTTGAGGGCAAGTTTCTCACATAGACAGATTTTGGTTCACCTGAAAAGGATTACGATCAAGAATGAATTCAGTGCTTCCATGCATTATGAATAAAATATGTTAATTGCAAATAGCATATCTTCTCTCAAGTTTCAGGCATACTGAAAAAACTCTCCAAACAAGGAGCGAAACCATTCAAAATACACCAGCAATAGAAGATAAGATCATGGAATATGAGAACAATAGAAAAAAGAAGAAAGAAAATCATGTTTCAAGATCTTGCACACACAACATTCATTAACTTGTTCAATACACCAGCAAGATTTAAGTTGACAATTATCTCTGAATCAGATTTTCTATCAAAAACTAAATTGGAAGAACACACAACTCATGCAATAATGCCCAAAAGTCATATGTTAATTGCAAATAGCATATCTTCTCTCAAGTTTCAAGCATACTGAAAAAACTCTCCAAACGAGTGAAACCATTCAAAATACACCAGCAATAGAAAATAAGATCATGGAATATGAGAATAGTAAAAAGGAAAGAAAATTCTGTTTTCAAGATGCACGAACGACATTTATTAACTTGTTCAATACACTGGCAAGATTCAAGCTAACAACTATCTCTGAAATCAGATTTTGTATCAAAAACTAAATTGGAAGAACACACAACTCATGCAATAATGCCCAAAAGTCAAAACAAACAGCCAAGGCACAACAATAAACACATCTTTGTAAACATCGAGAGCAGCAAACCTTCATCTAGTCCCAAGACTTCCTCTGTTGCTTCAAATCCAGATTCAGGCACATAAGACAATCCAGGGTCTGATTGCTGGGCAGTGGGTGGTGGTATATGATTCCAGTCTGATGTAGTTGGGACACTTTTGTTGACAGATGGCTGGGTAGCAACCGATGGCTGACCCTTAGCTCGCAACTATCGTGTTTAGACCAAAGAAAAGAGGGAAAAAATATTAGCTGATGGGAAAAATAGCTAGCACCAATTAGAACATGAAAAGAAAACAAGAAAAAACAAAAATGCTCCTTCTGGTCATGCATGCTCTACTGCTGATTATATGGCAATACTAAAAAAATTTTGCTCCTCAAATATATGCAGTGCTTTGTTTCTATACTCATTCTTATTTCTCATCCACAAATGGAGTTAAGAGAAGCTTTAACAATTGAAGAGCACACAGATGCTAAGCTACATTTCAAACAAAGTAAAGGGCATATGCAAGCAATACAATTAATACATACTATAGATGCATAAGTTCTCTTTGGAGGTTCTTCTACAGGTTCCTCAAAAGCAGGAGCAGGGGGATCCTGCACAACATTCACAGCACCTTGAAATGAAGCAGGTGTCTCTTCCACAGGACTGTCTTCAACTACAATTTCATTCTCAAATTCTTGTTGCTGCTGCTCTGGGAGACTATACTTGTCTACTGAATCATCTTCTATATGAACAGAGTTCACGTACTCCCTAGCTTCTTCCTCCAAAACATAGTCGGAAACTAAAAACCCAAAATTTTAAAATAATTAGAAGGCAATACTTTCTATCATCAAACAATCCTGATAATTCTGATGCAATGATGGTAAAGAAAACCTAAAAGAGTGAAAGCTGGATTTTTCAAGCACTTGCAAAACCATACTTCTTTCCATTATCTTTTAATTGGTAGATCCAAACATAAGACTTGCTTCCAACCCAGCCTTTTACCAGTTAACATAAAGCAAGACTTGCTTCCAACCCAGCCTTTTACCAGTTAACATAAAGCACAAAAGAATTTTCCATTCTGATATTCAAAAGAAACCTCAAAAAAAAAAAAAAAAAAAAAAAAAAAAAAAAAAAAGAAAGAAGAAATGGAAAATGCAACTGAAATTAAAGGGAAAATAGATTTGTTTCTTCAAACTATTTGTATTCCAGAAACATAACTTTTATCAGAATTAAGAACTAAAATTTTATCATTCTTTCGTAGAAGCACAAATTACAGAGAAGAATTATATTTCAACATATTGCATGCATTTGCCATTAACTAAGTCTACAAGGCTATAGTTCAACCATACAAATGCCATAAGCTAGTAGATGTGTCCATAGTAAATCTCATACAAATGTATTTACATTACTAGGACTATAAACCATGACCAAGTGATTCCTGATAGAATTAATAGTTCCCCGCATACATCATTAACATATTACCTGGTGGCTCTGGAAGAGGGCTAGAAGCATTCTGTTGTACTTCATGAGTGTCCTCGGATGATATTGGAGCTGGATTTTGCTGGTATATGTTTTCAGATGTAATGGGAGGTGGATGTTGTTGGTAAATGATTTCTTCATCAAGGAACTGGAACATATCGTTAAGAACAAAATAACCCTTCTCCTGAGGAGCCAGAAAGAAGGTCTCCACAAATTTTCTCCTGCCACTGAAATCCTTGTTTTTAACAGAACCAGATACCATCACCAGAACACCCCCATTCCAAGACTCGAGAGAATTGATCGTCTTTATCTCAATGGCAGTGAAGTTTAGAGATGTGACAAGAGTATGTATTTGCTGGAGGCATAGTAAAATTAAATAGTGATATGAGTAATTGCAGGAACAAGAAAGATATTGCAAAAGGATAAAAATGAAAAGACACTTTATATGAGTAGAAATTAACTCTTCATAGGGTATGGAGTCAGAAATGAGGCCAGAGGTTCCGGCCACTAAATCATGGAGGCACAGGAAACTCAGGAACAGATACAGGGAAACGACATTTTAAATTCAATTTTACATGGGGAAGCGGGCATTTTTTTGTAGCTAGAAGTTTGCATACATCATGGAAAGGCCCTAGAAGACAAATCCAAATGATCGATTAAGTGGAAAACTAACTCATGATACTGTTACTTAAAGTATGATTGCAACCTTCTATCAAAATGTTAATATAACAAACACCAAGTAGCATTGGAGACTTCAACATAAACTCTCACTTCCATCATCTATTTAGCATACCCAAATACTAATATTAATAACAACATACAAAACTAACATATACAATACCCTTGTATATGTACTACAATATTAAATTCATTACTTTCTTAGAAAACTAGATGCCTCAAGAGCACAAGTAAAGATGCAAATTCATGCAATTTTAATAAAAACAAAGAAAATCTAAAAGCAACTATGCAAAAAAGTAACAGAAACCAATCCACCATTAGTTACTATAAGGGGACCAATACTCTCTAGAGTCAATAATATCTTTCTTTTTTCAAGATTTCCGATTTACACACCAAACCAAACCAAACCAAATCACAAGACCATTAAGGAGAAAAAGACAAAGATAAAACCACCAATACAAATCCACTAATTGACTGAAGAAAAAAAAAGAAAAAAAAAAGTTACCAGCATTGTGGAAGCGGACTCGGTTGCATCCCCATCAATGCGAATCATAGTACTAGTATCGGCATAGAATTGATGAACAAGATCAGGCTGTTGTTGAAGGACCTGATAATACTGTCCTACAAAATACGACCCCACCTGCAAAAAATCACAAAAAACAAAAGATTAAATCTTTTCATTACGGGGTTTTTTAATTATTAACATCAAAACTAAATATAACTGATTAACATTGAAATTACCTGAACAGGTCCTGGATATGCAGTAGCCATGATTAATGAAAAGAAAAAAAAAAAAGAAAAGAAACGAAAAAGATATCGCTTTTGCTAACACAAAAGCGCAAAACGAAGGAGATCAAAACAGAGCACTTAGCCTTGTAGCAGATCGAACTGTAATATAATGTTTTTTAAACCCCGAGATTTAGGGTTTATGATAAGATTGGGTTTTATGGTAAAACAAAAGAAGTGCTTACAGAGAGAGAGATAGATGATAAGAGTGCATGAAAGAGGGTTTATTAGAGCAATGAGAGGACTGAAGAATCCAAGTAAAGGAGGCAAGGAAGATAGATCTACGGGGGAGAGAGAGTGCCTGTGTCTTTTCTGATTCGTTAAAAGAAAAGAACAGTACTGGGGATGGCCGCACGAAATCATAGCAGTACATATGGCATATTTTGAATTGAATCCCAACCGTTCATCAGGGATGATAAAATAATAAGGGCTACCAAATGTTTTTTTTTTTTTCATTGTTAATAGTTTTTGACATTGGTATTTCTGATATTATTACTTTCTCCCTCTCATTTTAGTTAAATCGAGAAAATCATTCAATTTATCTAAATTATAATAAATTATTAAAAAAATAAAGTAATCACTATTTATCATATGTTATTTATGAAATCCATAAATATGATATGCATTTAGAAACATAATACCTCCTCAGATGTAATACGTATTTTGGGACAGATCAAGTGTAAATTATTTATATTTGAAAATATTTGTGTATGACCGTTGTATGATTTCTATTTAGACTCTGTTTGTTTCCATAAAATAACTTATAGAAAAATGTTTTTCACAAATTTTTATTATTTAGGGCGCTCAGAAAAATAAGTTAACAGAAAATATTTTTCTGGTCATAGGAAAATTAAGTCATTTTGTAAGGAAAACAATTTCCTATTTTCGAAGGAGTAAAACATTTTTGGACATTGACAAATCTTATAAATTCATATTTTTTTAATTTATTAATCATTACAATTACTACCACCGGTCACCGTTTGCCACCGACTACCACCACTGGCTACCACCACCGGCCACCGACGGCTTCTATAATTTATATATATATATATATATATATATATATATATATATATATATATATATATATATATATATATATATATATATATATTTTTGCATTCTTTTTATATTTAACAATAAAAATTTTAAATTATGTAATTTCTATTATTATTAATATTTTTTATGGTCTTATGATATAAAGACTTTAATGTTTTTTAACTAATTTTCAATATTACAACCAAATAATGGAAAATAAGTCATTTGAAAAATATTTTTCAACAAGTTATTTTACAAAAACAAACGAAGCCTTAATAACTAAATGAAATTACAGAAATATATAAAATTTAAATGTTTAATGCAATTTTAACGATAAGAAATTTGAAAATATACTCACATTGTAGTGTCTTCCATTAAAAAGAAAAACAAAGTAAAAAAAAAAAAAGTATGTTTGCTTTTGAGAAAAAAAAGCATTATAATCATTTAGAGAAATATACGAGTATAGAAAATATAAAAATATTGAGAATGAATAAGCTTACGATGATCATAGAGGTAACCAAATGTGTGTATTAAAGAGATTTAATTAGAGTTTGTGGGAAGGAAAGGAAGAAGTTCAACATGCCAAAGTTTCTAAATGGTTCATTGGAAGCAGACAAGAGAAAGAAAAGAAATTCCCACTTTTGAAATCGGAAAAACATGGGTTCAAAGATTTTGATCTCACTGACTGACTAGCGCTGTTGTGTCGTGTGGGTTGTACTAGAGGAACTGACCTCAGCTAACCATGGTCAAGGTCAACCGGACTTTGAAGTTGCCTTGTCTGACTTTAGCTTTTGTTTTTATCTCATCGTCCCAAGTTTTAAATGGAAAGGGCAAAAAAAAAAAAAAAAAAAAAACCATAAATGGTGCAACGAAATTGCAGTGTGATTTGGTAACCAAAATCATTTATATTTTCTCAAAAAAGGTAAGAAAATCAAGTCTGATTCAGTAACCAAAATCATTTGGATTTTCTCAAAAAAGGTAATGATATTTTATCAAAAAGGTAAAAAAAATTCTTTTCAAAAAAAAAAAAAAAAAAGGTAAGAAAATAAGTCTACTGAAATTTGAAAAAAAAAAAAAAAAAAAAAAAAAAAAAAAAAACAAGAGAACTAAAATCTGACCAATGCTTCAGTTAAATAGACCGGCCCAGATGGAAATAAGAGATAAAAGATACGCCAAAAATAAAAAAAAAAATAAAAAAATTCGAGTGCCTAGCAAAAGGTTGAAAAAGAAAAGCTTGTACCTTATCACTGATTAGATTTAACACCAGCTTTACCACATTCCAGAGTAGTTTCTTTTTTTTTTTTTTTTTGGTTTTTTCCTTTTCATTTTAGATTATCAATAAAAACTCCAGGACTACCTACCTAAAATTGTTCAAAAAAAAGTAGTTTCTCACAAGAAAAAATACCTAGAAAATTGCAAAAAGAAACATGATGCACTAACTACAATTTGCTACTGAACCTATAACAGAAAAAAGAAACTTCTCTTCTTCCTAATCCCTTTCACGCATTTAAGCTAACACCATGCCCCATGTTCCAAACCCGTTGCATAGTTACAGGCATAGATTGAGCATAGAAATGATTGGCAAGGCAAAAACATGATCACAGCAAACACCTAGTACTCGATCTTGAAAATTCAGTAGTAGCTCCCATAATATGGCTGTGGCACTGAAGTTGGCTGCTGAGTTGGGGCCAATGTTGCTGCTGCAGCAGCAGGTTGTGCATAACTCTGTTGAGGGAAAGCAGCCTGCTGAAATATAAACCGGATTATCAGCACTCTGAAAGGAAAAAATATTTGAAGACATTGGTTTTTCAGTCCTCTTGACTGAAAAAAATACATGCAAATAAATAAATTATTCACTACGAATGTTGTGCTCAGGCTGATAAATATATTTTAGGGAAAGAGTTCAAAAGGCAAGATTATTATGAATCCATGTTGAACTTTCAAAAATATTCTACTTGAAGAGAGTTTCCCAGTAAAATCATTTGTAAAGTTGATGGCTAACAGGCATGTAATCTAGAAAATTTAGATCATTTGTACCTGGACAGGATATGTCGGAGGATAAGCACCATAAGTAGCTGTTTGTGCAACAGAAGTAGGTACTTGCGGGCTAGTATAGCTGCTTCCATAACCATAAGTAGCTGTATTGTATGCAGCCTATCAAAAGAAAAAGTTAAATCACTCAGTTTCATGGCACAAATCACGATACTCATTGCAATAGCATTTTATATTGTTGAGACCGTTGGAAGTTAAACCACTCAATCAAATATAACCAGACATAAAAGAAAAAGCTCTGCTTGAAGTATGTCACAAAAGCAAGCGCATGAGAGAGGCTGTTGTAAAAAATCATATTTTACGAAAAACAGAGTGAGCCACTAACAACCATAATAATACTCTAGTTCAACCATGTTCCGCTGCAAAACACACAGCCACAGGCACATACACAGAGTGAAGGCCACAGAAAAACTTTTCAATTAAATTATCACAAACTAGACATGGTACACACTGGGCATACCAGTTCCATTTACCCTAGTTAACTCTTAGTTTAAGCATCAATATAGTGGAAGCAGAAGGCAGTTAATGTGACAAACAGGTAACAAGTTAGTAAACCAATGGGGAATTTAAGAAATAAATTTATGTGAAAGATCTGATAGTAACAATAATTATCCATAGAGAGGGAGACAGAGGATCTCCCACAAACCAATAGCAGCAAGTAATCAATATCATACAAGATCCAGAATATGATATATATGTGGACCTTTTATGATGAGAACTTTAGAAAATAACAAGTACATCAAATATGAAAAAACAATCATACTCTCAATCTTCATATGGCTCTCGCATAGTCTACAAAGACAATCTTACATATAATACAACAGCATGTCTTGCGATCGAGAGAGAGTATCACTATCATGATTTGCTCTTGTTAATATGAAAGAGGATACTTGTGACAAAGTATACTTGTACAACTGTACATCTAGCTATGACATAGTGAATAAAAGAGTTACCTGTTGGCCATAGCCAGGGTTAAATTGTTGTACCGGTGCTTGCGTAACATTCTGCCAAGCTTGAGGTTGTACACCATAACTTGCCGTCCACTGATTTTGTGCAGTTGGATATGCACCCATAAGTGACTGTGCGGGTGAAGAAGCATCAGCGTAAGATTTTGCTAATTTTGTTTTATCTGAAGCTAGATAATCCTCTGCATGACGCTTTTTTAATTCAGACTTGCTCCTGTGGGGTAAGAAGAGCTTGGCATGTCGATCATCAGCCTTCTTAATAGATTGAACATCTCCAAACATACCCAAAAACTGCAAGAAATATTTGTAAGAAGAAGAAATATGAAAAGCATTCAACCCTTCCTGAACCAAACCTAATACCATTGTCAGGTGTTCATGCTGAATGCAAATTTAAAATCCGTCCCAAGATACACCATACATGCCTTTTTTTTCCCAAAAAAGCACAACCGATATTATTTAGTCCATCTATCAGCTAAATAAGTAGAAAGGGTAAAAAAGGGAGGAAAAAATGTGTTACCTCCAAGAAAATGCAAGATATCTCTTCTTTATCAGCAACACTTGCAGAATTGAGGCTATCTGAGTTGGGTGCTATAAACTTGTCAACTAATGAATCTATATAATCAATTCGCTTTGGCAGTGACTGAATTGACTCGTGATATATAAAAGCCTACACAATAAATAAACCAAAAGGCAAACAACAATTAGCTAAAAGAAAGCAAGATCGAAGCAACAGTTCACACAAGACAGAGAGAACAGACCTCAAGAAGTGGTTTTGACAATGGGGCATTCTCAAGTGCTTCAACTAGAATCTCTCTAGCCTTTTCTGCATTTCCAGAAACCTACCAACAAGGCATGAAAATCTCAAAAACCAGTTGCTTGACAAAGGGCATTTTAAATATATAGCACTTGGCAAATTGAACAAAAAAGGATCTTGGTACTCGAAGACATGGAAATACACAATTCAGGGACAATTCAATCTTTGAAGATATGATCTGATCCCATAAAAAAAAAATGCTAAGCAAGCATTGATGCTATAGAGACAAAATATATTGACAAATTACCCTATAGCTAGTGATTCATGATATGATGTTTTTAATTTTGACTCCATTAGTTTCATAAATTATTTTATCTGATCCCATCTTCAGAGAAGCAACCATAGTGGTCGATCCACAACAAACTCAAATACCTAAATTCTAATCATGAAAAGCCAAGGATAAAAGAGCACACAGATTGCTTAACTCAACTTACCAAATATACAAACCGAGAGTATTGTGCATATAACATTGGCAACACCTGTGAATGCTCTTTTCCTTTTTCAATGGCTATGGCCTGTTCATACAAAGAGAAGGCATCTTTGAGATTCCCCTGCAGAACAGAATAAAGAAACAAATTAAAATGTCTGGCATCTGTCTCACAATTGAAACCAGCTGATGTTCCATAACCGCAAGGCTTAATAGTAAAAACTTGCTGACATTATCTTACCAGCCGATGTTCCATGTTTGCATGCTTAACAACAGCTTCAAGAAGACCAGGAGCAATTTCAGAGTGTACAAGTTGGTATGCAGCCCGGGCACCAGGTATATCTCCACTCTGCTCTCTAAACCGGGCAGCAAAAAGGTGAATCTCTGGTTGTCTCTGTTAAGTTTTAGGGATACACAAACAAATCAAAACATGAGGAATCATAGGCATCTCCCCCAAAGCTGAAATATCAATCAGATTTTCCTTAATGGCAAATAAGCTTCAAAAGCATGAGATATTCAATAAAAAGTATAAACTGTAGCCTTATCACATGTACAAAAATCAACAAAAGTAGAAAGAAATAAGGAATATACGCTATATCTCACTTCCATTCCACAGAGTTGGGGCTATCAACAGAAAGCAGCACAGTACAACAACAAGCCTAAAACAAGAGACTGTGTTCTAGAACACAATTAGTAGATCCACACTGCCTAGCTTCATATACATCTCTTCTATTCCTGTCTGCTGAATCCAGCCCCTCAACAGCCCAGCCCTATCTTTGCATATGTTAAATTTAGGCCCACAATTTGCTGTTGTACAAGTGAACCAACCAACTAGCAATAATGAAATTTCCACATTTCCTCTTTCTTTTTCTTTATGCTATTCAGATCCATGTTTTGCAAGTTAACTTTTGTTTCAAATAACTGATTCACTTTCCCAGTAAAGCCTTGTAAAATGTGTTAAAATTAAACTATTTTGTAAATGTGAATATAGTGAAATCAAGCCAAATCTATCAAAATTAACACAAAAAGGCGAAAAGGTGACAGTTTGATGTCTAGTTAACTAATTGCGATTAAACAATAAAGATCCATAAATGCCATAACTGAATTCTGGAAATGGAATTTCATACCTTTACAAATACTTGAGTTGCACGAGCAAGTGCATTATTAGCAAGATCCATACTTCCACATGTTTCCATGCACAAAACATAACGTACCCAATACTCAGGATAATTGGCGCAAGCAATTAGGCATCTTTCATATAACTTGACCACCTGTTTCACAAAAAAAACATCATCAAAGACTGGAAAGCATATGAGAACCCTAGAATATATTAACAGAGAGGAAAACACAAAAGCACAAAGGAGATATGCATAAGAAGTACTCCATTCGAGAACAGAAAGGCCCCTCAAATAGGAAAGGAGGGACCCTCCTTGCCTGACAGATAGATGGTTAGGAAGACAAGAAGATACCTGCATGCATAACATGTGAATTTTAAGAAGACTAAAATCTCAACACATACATGAACCTAGAATGTCCACTGACAAATGAGAGTTTGAAGTACTTAGCCTTAAAGAAACCAAATCGAAGGCCCATGCTTTAGTCTCAGTTCAATTTCCCGTTTAAAAAGTTGCTTCATCCAACGGTTTAGCCAATAAAGCATATGATGCAGCAGATATTATTTAACTGTAAGTCAATATATAACAAGGGGAACTAAAAACTACGAACCACAAAAAATGTCAAGGATGGAAAGTAAACAAACCCAAATACCTTGTTCAAATCATCTTCTCTTTCTATAAAATCCAGATAGTTGTGCCAATTTTCAAGCTCTGCAACATTGAGGGGCCGCACGTGAAAGTAAGGCCTCCTAATAGCATTTTCAAAATCACATATCTTAGAATCGAACTCTTTAGCTTTCTTATATATCTCTTCTCTAATGGCGATATACTTCTCCAACTCCTCAGCTTCTGTTAAGCCCGCACTTACAGGTTTAGAAGATTGTTCAGCAGCATCAGGAAGAACTTCTCCCCCATTTGCTTGTCCACCAACCTCTGAAGTAGCAGGAACAGAAGCAGCAGCTTCCTCAACAGTTCTTAATTCCGACAGCGGGTGACTTGAACAAAAAGCTTTAAATCTGTAAGCCAGCACCAGACATGAAAAATTACAAATTATGTTACATAATAAAATTGATTGCACTATGCACATAAATCTGGTAATATTTATATATGGCCAAAAATCAAAGCCACTACATATCATAATATCAAAGAGCACACATAACAACAAACCAACCAACAAAATGAGGAGGAGAAAGGTTGAAGCTGGACAGCATTCATGCAAATATCAACAATTCTGAATGAAAATAGAACTTTCATACAGCATCTTAAGATTTCAAAATAATTACAAGTGCTGGAAATTAATCAACAGACACTTTACCAACCGGTGGTCAGATCCCATAACAAATTTGGCAAAGGTTTGAAGGATATATAAAGAATGCAAAAATCCTTCGGCAATATAGATCTGACCAAAGCATTCCATTAGATATAAAGAAACAGCATTCACAGCAGAGGAAAGAAAAACCATCAAGTCTGCATTATCTACCAACTAGAATCTATTAATTACAGAAATAAATGCATAATAAAATATTGAAACCTAATGCACAGCATGGATAAGCTTTAAACATTTGGGAAGATAAAACTAACAGTTTAAACTTGATAGTCCCTAGTTCAAAGGCTATTGCTTCTGCTCAACTGCTCATGCAAATGTCATCAGAGATTCGTTGACAATATTTTGAATAGAAACAATAAATCATCATATCAAGCAAACACAAAACAACCAATCTAGTTATTGACACATTTTACCACATAAAAAACCAGTATACCACACAATAATGGACAAACTGCATCAGATTCACATAAAACATTGCACAATTCAACAATCTAGTACAGGAAGCAAACAATTAAATGAGGATAATAAAACAAAAGGCTTACCTATTGAAATAATCATCCAAACGTTTATTTGGAATCTCTAATATCCTTGTGTAAATCATGGCAACATGGCTCCACTGTGAATGCATTTCTTCATATTCAATGTACTTATCCCAAAGAGGGTAAGACAGATAATCTGTTCCAACATAAGCTAAGCCACGCTCGAATAGCCTGATGCAGAAGAAAAATATTGGTAAGACATCAATACAGATGTAGACCATGCCAACATTGACACATCCATAAATGGGAGACACCAGCACTAATCTTGAAGTTGAAGGAACAATTCACTCTAACAGCATGACACTTCCAAACACTGCATTTACCTTCCTGAAAAAAATCATACTATGTCCGAAATGGAGCAGTGAATGAGGCCATCTTAGCCCTTAACTGAACGAGATCTTCCCAGCAGCATTTTGCATATTGATGCACCTCAGAGGGTCAAAGTTAAAAACAGCGATAATTCAAAAACAACTAAATTACTAGGACGTAGACCATCGGAGAAGGGAAGGTGTATAATGATCCCAGGGTAACAGATTTGACATCCTAAAAGAAAATCAAACAGCTACCAATAGAGTAGCCACAAAACCAAGGGTTTACACATCAGAAAATGCATTTCTAAAGAATTCCCATCACACCTTTCGCCATAATGTGAGCAATCGCTGTTGCAGGCATACTGAAATGATGTTAGAGAGGAACAAAATCACCAGATCCTTGTGACACAGGAAATCAAGCAATCATGATTCCAATGTTTACCAAAAATATCAATGTGTATATGAACAGCTATTACCTTCTAATGGTCTCTGGATCTTCATATGTATTTATGGCAAATACACAATAGTGCAACCAAATGTCCACAGAGTATGTCACCCCCATGACAGCTCGCTCATATACCTCCAGAACTTTGTCCATAGAACCAACACGTGCCTCATGATCTGCATACTTCTTCCAATAACCATAGCACAATGGGAATTCAGCCATGAATGCATCATATACTTTTCGAATTTTCGATATCTTATCCTGCACCAGATTTGGATAAAAATGTAAGCTTTGCAGAAAAATAGAGTCAGACACACACTTACACTCTCTTAAAAACAGCTGATTTTGTTACTAAAAATAAGTGTCTTAAAAGCCAATCAACTCAAACACTTCTGTAGAGAAAGAAAATTGGCAAAATTAATTATGAGCTTAGGTACTAGCAGTTCAATATATGTCTGAAAATCCATACCCCTGCCACCTTCTCTGTCTCATCAATCAAGGCAGTCCATGCATCAAAATCCAAGGAATTAGCCCTCACAATGCTCCACAATCGCTCCTCTTCACTGGACATTGGTGTCACTACAGAGACAGAGACAAATGAAACACCTAATAAATACTCAGCAAAAGCAAATCTGCAAAATTTCTGGTAAGACTAGAGACAGAGGGGTGGGATCAAGCTGGCAAAAAGCCCAATAAACAAAAAAATACAGTGCATAAAAAAGCACTAAATCATGGTGACACATCCACACACACACAGAGAGAGATAAGACTTATGTGTTGGAGTCAGTAAGCCAAATGTAAGCTTTGAGAAACTATTCCCATATTGCAAACCTGATGTCAGAAACTCTTAAGATAGTTTTCAATCATATTGTGCTCCACGACAATTGTTAAGGGCCCAATCAGAGGTCACAGAAATCTCGCTTATAACATATAAAAATCATTAACATGTAGAGGACATACCAGAACCATCCACGGAAGAATCAGCTTCCCCTGCAACATCTACAGCAGTACCATTCTCAGCCAATGTTACACTTCCTGCTTCACCACCAATATTGCCATTTATAGAAGAATCATAAGCAGCAGCTTGGGATGGCATCACAGATGTATTCTCCGTTGCACCAACATTATCACTGGCAACACCCATTCCATCATCTGTCTTGGCCTCATACGTTGCATCAACATGGGCCCCTTGTACAGTAGAATTAGATTCTGCACCATATGCATTTGCATCGGCAAAATTAGCAGCAGCTGCCGCACTATAAGCTGCATCAGCAGAAGCAGCAAAAGCTCCTGTGCCCTCAGCGGTATAAACAGCAGAATCAGGAACAAGGTTTGAACCTGTATCACCATAACCAGTAGAAACATATCCAGCTGATGCATAATCAGTGACTGTAGATGTTTCAGTAACGACCATCTCACTGTCTCCCATACTCAATCAAAGAACTTATATCTCTATAGTACAAGCTGCAATAGACAAATATCACACCTGCTCAGCAAAACATATAAAAAAGACCCAGTAAAAAGAAAAGCACTAGTAGCTCTCTCTCCCCATGCTCGAGAAAGATATACTTGAGCTCAGGATAGATTCAAGATTGAAAAACAAGCTTAACCTGAGCTTATTTAGAATTTGCATTTTTTTAAAAAACAAAATTGCTCCTTTACATGCTCATGCTCGACCTCATCTCATTAGACTTATTGAACAAGCTTTTTTCGAGCCAACCCTCTAGTAGCTTGGCTCATTTACAGCCCACTTCATTTCCCATTTTCTTGTTTTAAATTCATTGTAGTTTACCAAAAACAAACTCAAGGGAACCATTTCTTCATTAGGAAACTGAAAATTGCATTAAGCATAAACCTAAATATCTAGAAAAGATAACCAGAAAATTTAATTTAAGCATTTCAATCCAACAATAAAAATAACCATAAAGTTATTACTAATTCTCAATCTCCTACAGATTATAGTAAGTGCACAATTAATAATAGATGAATAAATTTAAAGCTAAAATCAGATCCAAAATTAAAGAATAAATAACTACGCAGTTGTAAACAATGAAGCGCAGTGCATAAACAACAAACCCTAATTAAAATGGTTATCGAGCTAACCCTAAGTGAACCGATGACTAAAAGCAGCAGAGAAGAGAGTGTGTGTGAGAGAGAGGGAGAGAAAGCGCAATGGCTAAGAACTTACCAGAGATAAAACGGGGTCGTTTAGGTTGCAGAGAGTTCGAGATTTCGCTTCGGCGTCTCCTAGACCAAGGTGGAGGAGGTCTCTTTTGGTTTGGTTTGGTTTGGTTTTTTTGGGGCTTCGTTTTTTTCTTTTGTTTTTTTTTGGTGGGTAACGCTAAATCGCAAACGCCAAGTGCAGTTTTTACATCGTAGACGTAGAGTACCGTAGTGTCGCTTTGCCCGTCAGTGGTTATGTTTTCAAGAGCTGTTGTTCAATCCGGACCGTCCAATCTTGATAAAGGTATTCCTATATCAAGTATTGACCCTTAGATTTTTTTTTTTTTAATCTACGGAGTGTATTTCATGGAAAAATATTTTCATAATCAGAGTATTAGTAAATGTAAGCTATTTGTCTTAAATTTACATTTTTATTAATAACATATTTTAGTTTTATTAAATGTAGAATTTCTTTGCAAATTTGATCATTTTTTACATGAACTGAATACTAATTTTATAAGATTAAAATTTTAATTTTTAAATAATGTTTTGAGATTAATAGATACACATTAAATTGGATATTACGAATAAGTTTTATAAAAAAATCACAAAATTTATTTTATACCAAACAAATTTTAATACAATATCATATTAATAGGTCGGAAGATTTGAACGAGGTGTAATAAATTAAGTTCTACTATTTTAGATCAGAACACTTTTATACCTTTATCGTATCAAAAACTGATAACAATTCAATTGTCGGAATTTATATTATTGCAATCTAATATTTCAAATTAATTTTGTTCATATATTTACCATGTAGAAAATGTTGAGAATGGAAAGTTTCGAATTCGAATTCTCTCCGCCATAAAAATTGCCATCAATTTAATAAATTATTCAACAAAATATTATGTCAGTTTATCAGATCTCTTATGTATAATACCTTTACTATATTTGAAAAAAGAGAAAATGTGAAAGGAAACAAAATAATGAAAATTTCCCTTCATTCAGAAAGAGAGAGAAAGAGGAGGAGAAACTTTTTTCTCTACATTGGAGAGGGAAAAAAAAATTTGAAAATAAATAAAATGGTAGATGAAAAATTATTTTATTTTTCTCCTATATTCAAAATACGGAATTTTTTTAAAAATAATTTTCCTTTTTCCTTATTTTTTTTCTCTCTTCTATTTTTTTCCCTCTCTAATCTAAATATAGAATAAAATACGAATACAATACTCATAATCATAATAAATGACTAGAAGAAACCCGAATGGAGTAACTCAATGGCAAAAATCATTTGCGGAGTTGATTACTATGACTTAGATTATGGGTTTGATCCTTCGCAATAAAAACTCCACCCGAGCTGGCCTTTTTGCCTCTGAGAACAAGCGGAGATTAGTTAGGTTTGACCTAGTCCACGGGAGGGGATTAGGTCAGTTATAATCAACAATTAAACAAAATGTTATATATATATATGTGTGTGTGTAATTTAGATGATAAAAAATAAACAAACGAAACAAAATCACAATTAAATTAAACAAATCAAACAACAAGAATAAGAGTTGGACATGAAACTTTTTGGTTATTTTGAAAGCTATCTCACATTATAGTAGATTGCATCAGTAAAAGCTTACTTCCTTCTTTTCCAATGCGATCTTCTTTCAGCTAACTTATAATAATGATTTATATTTTTTTAGTATTTTTTTTTTCTGATCCAACCGCGTGTTTGGAATTAGAGTTAATTTTCCTTCGTATATTGAATTATGCAATTACATCTCACTCGTCGGGGTGATAGTTTTCTCATTTTCTAATAATTCATTAAATTGATAAAAAAAAATATTAATAAGAAAATTTAAATCCAAGATTTTCCACTTACTTACACCTATACAACACTTAATTGAATAACTAAAATGTCTTTTGAGAATATAAATAAGCATTTTAGAAAATATTAAGAATACATGGATACTCTTGTACAATTTTGAAGTCAAGATGCAAACATCAAAAATTAATAATAAAATATAGCATCTTAAATGTACAAGTATATGGGAGACTAAGATGGATTTTGCGATTGAAGTTATCAACCCTTGACCTTGCTTGAGAGTCCTTCGGATTTTGCAATTATGTTACTAGCAGTTGCAGCCTTCAAGTCACCTTTTCTCAAGTAGAGAGAGCTTTCTGCTGCTATAGCATGACTAGCACTTGCAGTGGGCTTGTTTTGAGTTTGCTTCTTCTTGGGTTCAGAATTGCATTTTCTCAGACCCAAAGATCTTTCTTTGCTTATCTTCATTCTATTTCCATTTCCAACCTTGAGATCATTAGCTGGGAACAAATTTAAAGAAAGCTCTGAAAACCAACCATGATAGAATATTAAAAATGGCAGAGATGAAAAAGATCCCATACCAGGACTAGATAAGACTGCCCGTGGGCGCGAAACGGAATGAGGTTTTTTCTTCTTCACTGTTAGAAAACTGGAAATTAGACTTCATTAGCATATCAGTAAATAGAAAAAAAGAAATATTCAATAATTCAACCTTTAGAAGCAGAGATTGGATTTGGTTGTGGTGTCAAGTTTGGGACATAAGGTTTTGTGATTCTGGCAATTAAATCTAGTGTATCACTTTGGTTCTCCTTTTCTGCAAGAAAAAACTAGAACTAAAATTAGTTTATCAATATCTGCTACAAAGAAATGCATAGAGAACAATGTGAAGTAATACCTTGAACATATGGAGATTCAGTGATCTCCAAGAAGAGTAAATCCGAGTTACCCTTCGGTGGAGAAAGATATTCAAGATCACCATCTTCTTCTCCTTCGTGTTTTCTGACTTTGACCCTTGGGTACACTTCAAAATCCAAAAGCAGCACAATAATTAAGAGTGATTAGTGAATGAATGAATAATTAACAGAAAAGAAAACAAAAAGCTTGAAATGAATGAAACTAAAGCAAAGAAAACATCTAACTTTTTGGTGTTTTCGTTTTGAAATAGAAATTCAAATGGCCTGGTTAGTTTTCAAGTACTATGAGCATATATGGATATGGTTGAGATAAAGCAAAAATATATACAGCTCGTGTCCGTGACTGAAGAAAATGCGTGGCTTTGAATCTTTAATGAGCTTTTTAAGTAGCAACGCTCACTAGAGGAACTGAAAAGTGCAATTAGTTCTCTGTGTTTCTTGACTTGAAAACAAAGAAGAGTGTGTTGTTCTTGGCCATGACACGTGAATATATAGTTGACAGTTTGAATTTTGAATCATGTTTGCGTTGCAGGGAGGGAACAATAACATGCTATTACTTATTTTTTTATTTTTTTTATTAATGTTTTCGTTTGACATTGTCTAGATTCTAGAAAGAAAGAAAATGTTATAATTTTAAGCTCGGGATTATAATTTACAATTACTTCCTCCGCTTTCAAAAAGACAGTACTTTTTCTATTTTCATTCAGATTAAGAAATAAGATGATATTAGTCGTATAATTTTCCTGTTAAATCCATCTTAAAAGTTCTAAAATCTGTCAGCGTAGGATAATGGAGTACAAAATTATTATTTTCTCGGTTACAGCACACACAAATTAGAATTTAAAAAGAAGAAGAAGGAGAAAATTGAAGCCTAAGTAAACTCCAAGTCTTTAAATATTCAAAAATCAGTCCACTAATCTCTGTCCACATTCACTTGCCAACAATTAACTCTATAAACTAATGTTCCTCTTTCACTCCACCAAGCTTTAATTATGCTTTCTGTTTCAACTTTCAACACTTTCAATATCTATGGCTACCCAGATTTTGTTTCTAGTTTTCTTTACAATTCTTTTCCTATTACCACCTCATTCTCTCTCGTCTTCAACAGCAGTTTGTTGTGGGGTCCCTCCGAGACGTGGGATCCTAGCAAGTTTGAACAAAAAAAAAAGGCACTATTTTTTTGGTTCAAAGAAGGAAGTTTAAACTAAGGAGAAATGGACGCGTGATTAACGTATCCACCCACCGGAGTTTTCTCTGCCGGGTTTTTCCCTGTCGGCGACAACGCTTACTTTTTTTCAATATGGTTTAGCAATGATTTCACCATTGTTTGGATGCCCAATCGTGACCCCCATTAACGGAAAAAATTCACAACCCTTTCTCCAGGAAAGTGGGAATCTTGTCCTAATACATGCAGATAAGTCAATTTCTTGGTCTACAAACACTATTTCTCTATCCTCCAGAACAGAGCTAATCCTTAATGACAATGGGAATCTTGTTTCACAAAATGTGAAAGGTGCTATTCTCTGGCGAAGCATTTATTCGCCTACTGATACTCTTTCTACCTTCACAAAAATTTACAAAAAATACGCAGCTTGTCTCATTAAGATCTAAAACAAAAATTTCTTCTGGTTTTTACGAGCTTTTTTTTAACAGCGATAACTTACTTCGTCTTTTATATGATGGTGTAGGAGACAAGCATTTACTGGCCAGCTCCGTGGCTAGTTAGCTGGGCAATAACAGGAAGGTTCACATATAACAGTACTAGACTTGCCTTTCTTGATTCTTTTGGCAAGTTTACCTTCATCTGATAATTTTTCTTTTCTTTCAACCGATTATGGAGAAATTGGATACCAGAGAAGGTTAACCATAGATTTTGATGGTAATCTTCGATTGTGCAGTAGAAAAGAAAATAGCAACACTTGGGACATTGCATGGCAAGCCTTGTCAGATTCTTGCCAAGTTCATGGAATTTGCGGAGCTAATAGTATATGCAAATATGACCCTTTTTCTGGTTGAACTTGTTCTTGTCTTCCAGGTTTATAAGGTAAAGGATTCTGCAGATTGGTCTAATGGTTGTGAACCAGAATTCAAGAATCTGCCATGTCGGAGTATTCCAGAATCTATGAATCATGGTTTTGTTAAGCTTTCCGATGTAGAGTTTTATGGATATGACTGTGTAGCCAATCCTGGGTACACATTGGAAATGTGTAAAGAATTATGTTTGAGCTTGTGTGTTTGCAAGGGTTTTGAGTACAGATACATTGGAGATGGTTTGTGGAGTTTGTTTTCTGTTGTGAAAAATATAAGACCAACTGTTATTCCTACAATGTGTTACATTAAAATGGCATTGTTAAATGGACATCGTTCACCAAGCTTTGATGGAGATTTTTCTGTAAAAGTTCCTAAAGACGGTCTCTTTTCTGGTAAAGAGGATGTTTTAGGATTTGGGTTAAATTCCTCAAGTGAAATTGTAAGGCCAATAGATAGAATATACACAAAAAGCAATCAGAATCAGAAATTGCTTTTGATGCTTTGGTTTAGTATTGTTTTAGGAGTAGTTGAGATTTTTATGATTTCTTTAGTTTGATGTTTTTTAAATAGTACAATGAAGCTGCTCAAGGGTATAACCAAATAGGTGGATTTAAGAGATTCACTTATCAAGAGCTGAAGAAAGCAACAGCAAATTTCAAAGTGGAAATTGGAAGAGGAGCAGGAGGAATTGGTTTCAGAGGAAGATCATCTGATAATTGAATAGCGGCAATCAAAAGACTTAATATTTCTGATGATCAAGGAGAAGCTGAATTTTTAGCAGAAGTAAGCACCATTGGGAAACTTAATCACATGAACTTAATAGAAATATGGGGTTATTGTGCTGAGAAAAACCACGGACTTTTAGTTTATGAGTACATGAAGCATGGCTCATTAGCAGAAAATATGTCCTCTAAGGACCTTGATTGGAGAAAAAGATTTCAGATTGCTGTAGTCACAGCAAGAGGAGTTGCTTATTTACATAAAGAATGCTTGGAGTGGATCCTACATTGTGATGTAAAGCCTCAGAACATGTTACTGAACTCTAATTACTAACCAAAAGTTTCTGATTTTGGGTTGTCAAAGCTACTGAATAGAGAAGAAATGAGCAACTCAAGCTTTTCAAGAATGAGAGGAACCAGAGGCTACATGGCTCCTGAATGGGTATTTCAATCTACCGTTTACATCAAAAGTTGATGTTTATAGCTATGGCATTGTTGTTTTGGAGATGGTGACAGGGAAGAGTCCAACGATGGAGGAGAAGACAGGACTGGTCACATGGGTAAGACAGAAGAAAAATGGAGGGGAGACAGGGATTGATGAGATTATAGACCCTAAATTGGTGG
Organism: Jatropha curcas; assembly: GCF_041381405.1. Lineage (NCBI taxonomy): Eukaryota > Viridiplantae > Streptophyta > Magnoliopsida > Malpighiales > Euphorbiaceae > Jatropha > Jatropha curcas. The sequence continues at coordinate 2,891,251 of NC_143153.1, read as the reverse complement.
GAGAATATGATAGAAGTGAAGTGGAAATTCTTGTGACATTGGCTTTGCAATGTGTTGAAGAAAAGAAAGATGCAAGACCCACCATGAGCAAAGTTGTTGAGATCCTTCTGCACAGTCAAAATTATGTTTAGGTAATCAGAGGAATCGAATTAAGAACACTAATTTGGCCTTACTTAAACTTTGTTTTTCTTTATTTCAGGTTTATTTGTATAATAATTTGATATGTACAGTGTTTTTTATTTAAAAATAAAAGTTTCCAGCTTTGCTTTACTCATTACTTTAGTGATTAGAGTTTGACGTGTAGTAATCTTTGGTTTATGGCTCTGTGCCTCTAAAAAAATCATTATTTCTTATATTTTCAATGGAAAATGGAAATTAAACATTTTTCTCCTCATTTTCCATTTAAAAGTAATTTTCATTAATTTATAATCTCCATCATTAGACCAATCAAGCTAAAGATTAACTATTATTAACTGTTTAAAACAAATGATAATAAGCAAACTAAATCTTACAAATTAGCTCAAAGGTAAAATAGGTTTAAGTTAAGTGAATTGCTTATACAAAATCACGAATTCACGATTATTAATCCTGAAATGAGATTAGTCTCGTATATCAAAATAAATAAATAAAAAGGTGTGAGATATTCAATAGGAAATAAAATAATAATAATAATCTAGCAAACTAAATTTGTTCACAATAATCTTATAAATTGGAAACTTTTATAATTATTACAAGTATTTCATATCTTGACTATTCTTATTTTGGGTTTCTTGGCAGTCCGGTTCTATTAAACTAAAAATTATATCAAAATCACACAATGGCATTCGAAACAAAATAAATTAAGTACATCCTCAATAAATTTTTTTTAAAAAAAAACTTTTTAATTACATTTTCTGAGGTTCCACTGGTTCTCCTTTCTATCTTCACATATCTACCCTTGTTGCTGTTGGTCAAAAGCGGCCGGTGGGAAACTTCTTCCAACTAACTTAAAAATCTTTAAATATTCAAAAACCTTAAACTTTTCTACGTACCTATCTTTTATTACCTCTGATAATCTCTATATATTAGTATTACCAAAGCCTATTTTTCATTATAATCTCAGAAGCTAAGCTTCTGCTTAGTGCTAATTCAACTTTCAATTTTCAACCAAGTTCAGTAATATATATGGATACCGTTATGTTCTTGAATGTTTTGTCAGTGATTATCCTCATATCATCTCATTTTTCGTATCCATCACCTGATTCTTCCTTGAAGGAAGGGTCAACTCTCTCAGTGAGGGAAGTTTTGGTTTCACCAACTGAAGTTTTTTCTGCTGGGTTTTTCCCTGTCGGCGACAATGCTTACTGTTTTTCTGTATGGTTCAGCAAACCTTCCTGCAGTATTAGCAGTGATTGCACCATTGTTTGGATGGCTAATCGTGATTTTCCAGTTAATGGGAAAAGATCAAAGCTTTGGCTCCAAGAAACCGGAAATCTTGTCTTAACTGATGGTGGTGATACTGATAAGTCCATTGCTTGGTCTACAAACACTGTTTCACTCTCCTTCACCACAGAGCTAATCCTTTATGACACTGGCAATCTTGTTCTGCATCAGTTGGACGGTGTTGTTCTTTGGGAGAGCTTCAATTCACCTACTGATACCCTTCTTCCTTTGCAACGATTTACCAAAGATATGTGGCTTGTCTCATCAAGAACTCGAACAAATAATTCGTCTGGTTTCTACAAGCTATTTTTTAACAACGACAATCTTCTTCGCCTTTTGTATGATGGTCCAGAAGTTACCAGTATTTACTGGCCATTTCCATGGCTTGTTAACTGGGCAACAGATAGATACCCCTACAACAGTAGTAGAATTGCCTTTCTTGATACTTTAGGCAAGTTTATTTCATCTGATAAATTTTCTTTTCTATCAATAGATTATGGAGTAAGACTTCAGCGAAGATTGACACTTGATTTCGATGGTAATCTTCGGTTGTACAGCCGAAGAGAGAATAGCACAACTTGGATGGTTTCTTGGGTAGCCTTGTCTCACCCTTGTCAGATTCATGGAACTTGTGGACCCAACAGTAAATGCTCTTATGATCCAGTTTCTGGAAGAAAATGTTCTTGCCTTCCAGGTTATCAGCAAAAAAATTCCGCTGATTGGTCTTATGGCTGCAAACCCAAGTTCAATATCTCCTGCGACAATCCTACAGGATTTAAAAATCAGACTCGTTTTATTAGGTTCCCCCATATGGAATTTTATGGGTATGATTATGGAGTCTATCCTGGTTACACATTTAAGATGTGCAAGGAATTATGTTTGAGTTTGTGTGAGTGCAAGGGTTTTCAGTATAGGTACGTCGGAGATGGTCTATGGAATTTGTTTTCTGCGATGAACAATATAAAGCCTACTGTAATTCCTACTTTGTGCTATCCGAAGCTGTCATTGTTAAATGGGTATCGTTCACCAAGCTATGATGGAATGTTCTATCTGAAAGTTCCAAAAACTAGCATGTCTTCTGATGAAGATGATGTTGCAGGTGAATTTGGATTAAATTGTTCTGGTGAGCCCACCATAAAACTGGACAGAAGATACACAAAAGGCAATCAGAATGAAAAATTGGAGTTGCTGCTTTGGTTTGCTATTGTTTCAGGAGCAATCGAGATCATTGGGATTATTTTTGTCTGGTGTTTCTTGAATAGTTTCCATCATCATGGCTCAAATGAAGCCACTCAAGGATACCAACATGTTGCTATAAATGGCTTTAAAAAATTCACTTACTATGAGCTAAAAAGAGCAACAGCAAATTTCAAAGTGGAAATTGGAAGAGGAGCAGGAGGAATTGTATATAAAGGAACACTATCAGATAATCGTGTTGCAGCAATTAAAAGACTTATTCTTGCTGATGATCAAGGAGAAGCTGAGTTCTTAGCAGAAATAAGCTCAATTGGTAAGCTTAATCACAAGAACTTAATAGAAATGTGGGGGTATTGCGCAGAAAAAAAGCACAGACTTCTAGTTTACAAGTACATGAAACATGGGTCCTTATCAGAAAATCTCTCCTCTAAAGCACTGGATTGGGACCAGAGGTTCCAAATTGCCTTAGGCACAGCAAGAGGACTTGCTTATTTACATGAAGAGTGCTTGGAATGGGTTTTACATTGTGATGTGAAGCCTCAGAACATATTATTAGACTCTAATTACCAACCAAAAGTTTCAGATTTTGGCTTATCCAAGCTACTAAACAGAGGGGACAAGAACAACTCAATCTTCTCAAGAATAAGGGGAACGAGAGGTTACATTGCTCCTGAGTGGGTTTTGAATCTACCCATCACATCAAAAGTGGATGTTTATAGTTATGGGATTGTGGTGTTAGAGATGGTGACTGGGAAGAGTCCTGCAATGGGAGCGAGTGGAACTAGTAGAGTAGAAGACGAGCAGAGCGGACTTGTGGCATGGGTGATGGAGAAGAAAAATGGAGGAGAGTCATGGATTGAAGAGGTCATAGACCCAAAAATGGAAGGAGAATACAATAGAAGTGAAGTGGAATTACTGGTGACGTTGGCTCTGGAATGTGTGGAAGAAGACAAAGATGCAAGACCCACCATGAGCAAAGTTGTTGAGATTCTTGTAGATCGCCCTCAACACTACCTGTAGCTAGTAAGAGACACCAAACTGAAGTACCAAACTTCAATTTATAGATTCTATTAGCTTCTTCTTCTTCTTCGGTATCCTTTTTTTTTTTTTTGATGAATTCCTAGAGACCGTGTTAAGGTTTTCATGAATACATTTATTGAGAAATGGATGGTTATTTTGATTCATCATTTTTAACGCCCCTTTAACTTTTATATACAGATCGATTAAATACTTTAAATTATAAAATTATATATATTAAACGTTTTAATTGATAAAATTATTTTATTAGATATTTTAATTTATAAAATTAAATTAATTAAAGATAATTAAAAAAGTGTAAAATATTATTATTTTAAAAATTATTTTGTTAATAAATCAATATTTTATATATAAAAATAAAAAATTTTAAAAAATGTTATTTTTTAGCAGGAAAAGTATACAATATTACTACAGGGCCACGATAATTTTTCCTCGAAATTGGAGGTGGCAAATGATTAAAGTAATGAAGTGCGAATTTATTAAAGAAAAGAAATAGCACCCAAAAAAGAAAATGGCTGTCAATCAAAACTAGGTACTAGACAGTACTATATGCTGCCATTTCATAAAGCAAAGGATTAACCTAACGTTAAAAATGCGTTGCAATGTTGCGACTTTTTATTTTTTCTTAGAATTTTTCGTCAAGATGCACATTGATGTACTTAACTTAACCCCTCATGGCAAAGAGTAAAGTGGGAAAGAAAGAAAAAGAAATGGGAAACCATTCCTCCTGGCACCTCAGCCCCTGTACAATGATCACGTGGAACATGAAATTCAGACTGAAAATCAGGAAATAATGGTGATCAAGACAATTATGTATAGAATTAAATATTAATCTTCAACTTACCCTTTGAAAAATCTCTCTCTATATATATAGTAATTCCCATTTTCTCAATAATCTAACAGAGGCTAATTAAGCTTCAGCTGCCTTCTGTTCTTTCAACTTTCAGCAAGTTCAATATCTATGGATGTCCATATTTTGTTGCTTGTTTTGTCCCTGATTATTCTCATATCATCACCCCATTTTTCCTCTTCTTTAGTATCTAATTCTTCCTTGAAGAAAGGCTCATCTCTCTCCGTGGAGGATATATTGGTTTCACCAAGTGGAGTTTTCTCCGCTGGATTTTTAAGAGCTGGTGATAATGCGTACTACTTTTCTATATGGTTTAGCAAACCATCTTGCACTACTGCCGACGATTGCACAATTGTTTGGATGGGTAATCGTGATTTCCCAGTTAATGGGAAAAGATCAAAGCTTTGGCTCCTAGAAACTGGAAATCTTGTCTTAATTGATGGTGGTGATAAGTCCATTGCTTGGTATACAAACGCCGTTTCAAGAAGTGCCCCATCGGAGGTAATTCTGTATGACAGTGGCAATCTTGTTTTGCAAAATATGGAAGGTGCTATTCTTTGGCAAAGCTTTGATTTCCCTACTGATACTCTTCTTCCTCTGCAAAATTTTACCAAAAACATGCAGCTCGTCTCATCAAGATCTAAAACAAATTTTTCTTCTGGTTTTTACAAGCTTTTCTTTAACAACGACAACTTACTTCGTCTTTTATATGATGGCGTACAAGACACAAGCATTTATTGGCCAATTCCATGGCTTGTTAGCTGGGCAATAAAAGGAAGGTTCGCATATAACAGTAGGAGATTTGCTTTTCTTGATTCTTCAGGCAAGTTTACTTCATCTGATAATTTTTCTTTTCTTTCAACGGAATACGGAGAAACTGGATTTCAAAGAAGATTGACTATTGATTTTGATGGTAATCTTCGATTGTACAGTCGAAAAGAAAATAGCAACTCCTGGGTTGTTGCATGGCAAGCCTTGACGCGACCTTGCGAAGTTCATGGAATTTGTGGAGCAAATAGTATGTGCAAATATGACCCATTTTCTGGTAGAAAATGTTCTTGTCTTCCAGGTTATAAGGTAAAGAATTCTGCAGATTGGTCAAGTGGTTGTGAACCAGAAGTTCCAGAAATCAAGAATCTGTCATGTCAGAGTATTCCAGAATCCAGAAATCAAGTTGGTTTTATTAAGCTTACCCATGTAGAGTTTTATGGATATGACTATGCCATCAATCCTGGTTACACATTTCGAATGTGTAAGCAATTATGTTTGAGTTTGTGCGAATGCAAGGGTTTTGAGTACAAATACGTTGGTAATGGTTTGTGGAATTTGTTTTCTGCTGTAAACAACATAAGACCAACCACTTGGCCTACAATGTGTTATATTAAGATGGCATTGTTAAATGGGCAACGCTCACCCAGCTTTGATGGGGATTTTTATTTAAAAGTTCCTAAAAATAATCTCTTCTCTAAGAAAGAGGAAGTTTTAGGATTTGGGTTAAATTGCTCAAGTGAAATTGTAAGGCCAATAGATAGAATATACACAAAAAGCAATCAGAACGAGAAATTGCATTTGCTTCTTCGGTTTGCCACTATTTTAGGAGTAGTTGAGATTATTGGGATCCTTCTTGTTTGGTGTTTCTTGAATAGTTCTTTCCATCATCAACACTCAAATAATGAATCTACTGCTCAAGGCTATCAGACAATAACTGGATTCAAAAGATTCACTTATTCTGAGCTGAAAAAAGCAACAGCAAATTTCAAAATGGAAATTGGAAGAGGAGCAGGAGGAATTGTATACGAAGGAACACTATCAGAAAATCGGGTTGCAGCAATTAAAAGACTTAATTTTGCTGGTGATCGAGGAGAAGCTGAATTTTTAGCAGAAGTAAGCGCTATTGGGAAACTTAATCACAAGAACTTAATAGAAATGTGGGGGTATTGTGCAGAAAAAAAGCACAGACTTTTAGTTTACAAGTACATGAAACATGGGTCCTTATCAGAAAATCTTTCCTCTAAAGCTCTTGATTGGCAAAAGAGATTCCAAATTGCCATAGGCACAGCAAGAGCACTTGCTTATCTCCATGAAGAGTGCTTGGAATGGGTTTTACATTGTGATGTGAAGCCTGAAAACATATTATTAGACTCTAAATACCAGCCAAAGGTGTCAGATTTTGGATTATCAAAGCTACTAAATAGAGAAGATAACAATCCAAGCTTCTCAAGAATGAGAGGAACTAGAGGTTACATGGCTCCTGAATGGGTTTTGAAACTACCCATTACTTCAAAAGTTGATGTTTACAGCTATGGCATTGTTGTTTTGGAGATGGTGACAGGGAAGAGTCCAACAATGGAAGAAAAGACAGGATTGGCGACATGGGTGAGAGAGAAGAAAAATGGAGGCGAGTCATGGATTGAAGAGATTTTAGACCCAAAGTTGGTAGGAGAATATGACAGAGACGAGGTGGAAATTCTTGTGACATTGGCTCTGCAATGTGTGGAAGAAGACAAAGATTCAAGACCCACCATGAGCAAAGTTGTTGAGACTCTTCTGCGCAACCGTCAACACTAAGTCTAGCTTGGATAGTCATGGAGAGGAACCTAACTAAACTTTGGCCTTATCTAGGATTTTTCTCTTTTTAATTTTTTGGCCTGGTAGAATTCTGTTTGATTTGTGTAAATTAATGGATGATTTTCCTTTCAATCCTGTTTAATTTGAATAATTTAATGAGGTCTTCCAAAGTTGAAAAAATTAGAATTTTTTCTAATGTGGTATCCATGTAAAGCTACATGCAATATTTAAAAAAAAAAAAAATAACGTTTTGATTTGATCTTATGTTGTTTGTACTATGATTTTTTTTTTTTTAAAAAAATACAAATTAAATTTCATAGATTGGCTTAATTAGCTTATCTTTACTCATTTTGAAACAGGAGTCATTGTTAACGAAAAGCTTGTAAAAACCAGAAGAATAATTTTTGTTATATCTTGATCAGGACAAGCTGCATGTTTTTTGTAAATTTTTGTGGAGAAGGACAGCAGTTGGAGAATCAATGCTTTGTCAAAGAACAACACCTTCCACTTCCACATTTTACAAAACAAGATTGCCATTGTCATCAAGGATATGGCTGTCTTGGCGGAGAGAGAAATAGTGTTTGTGGACCAAGGATTGACTTATCTGCGTCTGTTAGGACAATATTTCCACCTTCCTGGACAAAGATTTCTGAATTTTTTTTCCCTTAATGGGGAAACCAAGATTGCCCATCCAAACAATTGAAGTCTTGTCTTGCATAGAGTGGACCTAGGTTTCGAAGAAGAGAAAGAATTAGGTGGTAATAGGAAAAAATTGGAAAGAAAATATGGGTAGCCATGGATACTGAAAATGTTGAAAGTTGAAACAGAAGCAGAAAGCTTGGAGATTGAAAGATGAACATTAGTGTTCGTCTAATCTAAGAAGCTAAGCTAAGCTAAGTTACACTATTTGTAGCTAGAAGAGTATTTGAATTATCTAACACCAGTTTGGCCACCATTTTTGAAATACCTAACACCAATTTGTTCTTATTTAGCCTTTTCTTCTTTTGATTTTCTTTTTAGTTTCCATGTACACACATATTTGTATCTTCAATCTTGATTTTGACATTAAGGTTATTTTTATGCATGACCGGTGTTACTTAATTCGGTGATTTGGCCCTGTACCGCGATTTTGAAATATTGCACCCAAACGTCATACAGACGCGTACCAAAACACAAAAATTAGCCATACAGACGTATACCAAAACACCAAAATTAGCGAATCGGCCGTTATAGATACTTAGAGTCAAAATTTTAATTAAATACCTTTAAATATTAGATTTTTAATTATATTAGTTAATCACTTAACATATTTAATAGATTTTTAAATTCACTAAATAATAAAATAATTAATATACTAAACAAATTTTCCTCTTTGATAGAATTTTAAATTTCAAAATAGTTAAATTTAATATACCCACATAGTGCACCACGAATAGCAAATTTTAAAAAATGACATACGGTATCCATATCTGTACCGCGAATCATAGCGACTCAAGTGATACTGTGCATGACACAGCACCTAGGAAGGTTCTTACAAGTAAACTTAAAGTCTTTAATAAATATTTAAAATTTTTTTTTTCTCTGTCCACATTTACCTGCTAAGTGGCTCTTTGATACTTAATTATGTTTAGTATTATATATACTAATTTCCGTTTTCACTATCACCTATCACAGGCTTAGCTTCTGATTATTACTCTTCCAACTTTCAACAAGTTCAATATCTATGGATGCCTATATTTTGTTGTTTGTTTGGTCTCAGATTATTCTCATATCATCACTTTTCCCCTCTTCTTCAGTATCTGATTCTTCCTTGAAGGAAGGCTCATCTCTCTCTGTAAATGATATTTTGGTTTCACCAGGTGGAGTTTTCTCTGCTGGATTTTTTCGAATTGGCATCAATGCTTATTGCTTTTCTATATGGTTCAGCAAGCCATCTTGCACTACTGCCGATGATTGCACCATTGTTTGGATGGCCAATCGTAATTTCCCAGTTAATGGGAAAAGCTCAAAGCTATGGCTCCAAAAAACTGGGAATCTTGTCTTAACTGATGGTGGTGATACTGATAAGTCCATTGCTGGGTCTACAGACACCAATTCACTAGCCTTGTCGGAGGTAATCCTGCATGACACTGGCAATCTTGTTCTGCAAACTTTGGAGGGTATTGTTCTATGGCAAAGCTTCAACTCACCAACGGATACCCTTCTTCCCTTGCAACAATTTACCAAAACTATGAAGCTTGTTTCATCAAGAAGCAGAACAAATTTTTCCTCTGGTTTCTACAATCTCTTCTTCAACAATGATAATCTACTTCGTCTTCTATATGATGGTCCAGAGTTTACCAGCATTTATTGGCCAGCCCCCTGGCTTGTTAACTGGGCAACAGACAGATTTCCATACAATAGCAGTAGACTTGCATTTCTTGATGTTTTAGGCAAGTTTACTTCATCTGATAATTTCTCTTTTATAGCAGCAGATTATGGAGTCAAACATTATCAGCGAAGATTAACAATAGATTTTGATGGTAATCTTCGAATGTATAGCCGAGAAGAGAATAGCTCAACTTGGAATGTTTCATGGCAAGCTTTGTCTTCACCTTGCCAGATTGATGGAATTTGTGGACCTAACAGTAATTGCATCTATGATCCATTCTCTGGCAGAAAATGTTCTTGCCTTCCAGGTTATAAGGTAAGGAATCCTGCTGACTGGTCTTATGGTTGTGAACCCATATTCAACAGTCTCTCCTGTGGCAATAATGTCACAGATCAAGTTCGTTTTATTAAGCTCTCTCATGTCAATTTTTATGGATATGACTATGCAGTCTATCCTGGTTACACCTTCGAGATGTGCCAGAAACTGTGTTTGAGTTTGTGCAATTGCAAGGGTTTTCTGTTCAGGTACATTGGAGACTACAGCCTGTGGAATCTATTTTCTGTAATGACAAATATCAAGCCCACTGCTATTCCTACTTTATGCTATCCCAAGTTTTTACTGTTAAATGGGTACCGGTCACCAGGTTATGATGATGATTTCTATCTAAAAGTCCCCAAAACTAGTCCTTTTTCTGACAAGGAACATGTTTCAGGATTAATTGGGTTAAATTGCTCTGATGAAGAAATTGTCAGGCCACTTGACAGAAAATACCCACTTACCAATCAGAATGAGAAATTGCAGTTGCTTCTTTGGTTTGCCACTATTTTAGGAGTAGTTGAGATTATTGGGATCCTTCTTGTTTGGTGTTTCTTGAATAGTTCTTTCCGTCATCAACACTCAAATAATGAATCTGCTGCTCAAGGCTATCAGACAATAACTGGATTCAAAAGATTCACTTATTCTGAGCTGAAAAAAGCAACAGCAAATTTCAAAATGGAAATTGGAAGAGGAGCAGGAGGGATCGTATACAAAGGAACACTATCTGACAATCAGGTTGCAGCAATTAAAATAATTAATTTTGCTGATGATCGAGGAGAAGCTGAATTTTTAGCAGAAGTAAGCGCTATTGGGAAACTTAATCACAAGAACTTAATAGAAATGTGGGGGTATTGTGCAGAAAAAAAGCACAGACTTTTAGTTTACAAGTACATGAAACATGGGTCCTTATCAGAAAATCTTTCCTCTACAACTCTTGATTGGCAAAAGAGATTCCAAATTGCCATAGGCACAGCAAGAGCACTTGCTTATCTCCATGAAGAGTGCTTGGAATGGGTTTTACATTGTGATGTGAAGCCTGAAAACATATTATTAGACTCTAAATACCAGCCAAAGGTGTCAGATTTTGGATTATCAAAGCTACTAAATAGAGAAGATAAAAATCCAAGCTTCTCAAGAATGAGAGGAACTAGAGGTTACATGGCTCCTGAATGGGTTTTGAAACTACCCATTACTTCAAAAGTTGATGTTTACAGCTATGGCATTGTTGTTTTGGAGATGGTGACAGGGAAGAGTCCAACAATGGAAGAAAAGACAGGATTGGCGACATGGGTAAGAGAGAAGAAAAATGGAGGCGAGTCATGGATTGAAGAGATTTTAGACGCAAAATTGGTAGGAGAATATGATAGAGACGAGGTGGAAATTGTTGTGACATTGGCTCTGCAATGTGTGGAAGAAGACAAAGATTCAAGACCCGCCATGAGCAAAGTCGTTGAGACTCTTCTGCACAACTGTCAACACTATCTCTAGCTTGGCTAGTCATGGAGAGGAACCTAACTAAACTTTGGCCTTATCTCAGGATTTTTCTCTTTTTAATTTTCTGGCCTCGTAGAATTCTGTTTGATTTGTGTAAATTAATGGATGATTTTCTTTTAATTCCTTTTTTTTTTTTTTTGAAAGATTTTAGTAATTTAATGAGATATGCCAAAGTTGAAAAAAATTATAAATTATTTCTAAAAAAAAGAAAAAAATTACAAATTTATTTCTTAATTTTCTTAACCTGTAGCCAATCCTGTTTACACATTAATTTTTTTTAAAATGGACCGTACGGTACAAGACTACAAGTCACGACAAGTACAAAAACAGCAGCGTTTAATTACTGTTTTACAAACCCTCATCATCGCTCTTGAGAATCCTCCTAACATAAAATTTTAACGCTTGACGCTTCTGTTAAACACTGATGGCGTCGCAATCGAGAAAGGGCGGAGTATCGCTGCCGGCGAAGCGAGCGTCCAAGTCGCAAGCAGAGCCCACTATCCTCGCCAAGTTCACCAACTCCGAAATCGTCGCGAAAGGCAAGCAAGTTGCCAGCGACACCGTTTTCGTCACCAAGAAACTCCTTCAGAGCACCGGAAAAGCCGCTTGGATTGCTGGAACCACCTTCTTAATCCTGGTGGTGCCTCTTATTATCGAGATGGATCGCGAGCAGCAATTGACTGAACTCGAGATCCAGCAACAAAGCCTCCTTGGAGCCCCGCCCGTTGGCCTGCCCCAAAAGTAAAACAATAGTGAATTGGGTCAGGTTAGAGATACTCTTATTGTTATGTGATTTGTAGTATCTATTTTTAAGGATTGAGATTTTTGAGCTACATTAATCCATTGTTGTTTGGTCCCTTTTAGTTTTGTAGGTTTTGCTTTCAATGCGCAACGTAAAATGGATTTTTGCGATTTACAACATGTTTGTGAGATTTTTTGCTGTTAGTTTCTGATTATTAAGATCCTCTTTTTGGGCAAATCTATGAATGCTGCTTTTTGCTTGTTATTTTTTCGTGGAGGATGGTTAATTTGGATACAAAGGGGAATGAAGTTAACGTATCATTGATTAAATTGGAAACTTTGTCACATTAGCGAACCATATTTGAAGTCGATGTGTTTATATAACAAAATGTCGGATATGCAGTTATTTCAGTTGATGATTTCTTGTTTATCCCTTGGTTAGAATTTGAAATGTGGGTGTTGTGGATGCTGGAAGGTGTGATTAGCTGACATTTATGGGATTAAAGCTCCCTGAGTTGGTATTTGAGTAACATATATATAGTTTACGAGAAAATTTTGTTAAGTCCTAGTTTGGTTGTTCTTGAACCAAGTGAAGATGACTAGATGAGTTCTTGATTTAGGGAATGCAGCTTAAAGCAATTTTTTATGTTCTCTTACAAGGATTCATAGTCATGTGTAATGTGAAAGGTTGGAATGCTTATTTTGTGAGATAAAATTTCTTTTTAGGCAAGTTGGGGTTACCCTTTGTTTGGGAGAATATACAGATATAGACACATTGTCGCGCACATGGCACACCTGTGTTTTCATTTTGAAGAAGCTGGGTTGTCATTATTAGACTGACTGGTTTGCTGTTTGAAGATTGATAATGTTACAATTTATTTAATTAATTGTTTGGAGTGAAAATTGTAATTTTTGTTCTGTAATGTAAAGCCTGCTGTTACAACAGGTCTGCTTGTGGGATTATGTAGCAGTGTGTGTTTAGCTTGAGTGTTTAAGTGACATAAGCATGGTTTATAGGTAGAAGCTAAGTGTGGTTAAGGTATAAGCTATAATCTGTTTTTGTACCTCATATAATGTAGTTAACTCTATATAAGCACTAAAATAATTTGAAGGTTCATTTTACAGAACCGTTCTCTTTATTGTAAATTAGTTTCATGAACTACCAATTCTCAACATTGTCATTTTGTATCTGGAAATATGTGTTTAATGGTTAAATGGTGCCTTTTAGTAGCTTTTGCTCAAGGATTTGGTTTGTTTTTAAGATTAGTTCAGGCCTGCAATAAAACTTCGATTCTGAATGGTGAAATATGAGGGGAGTACCCCTGGCCATGCCAATATAGATAATCTACTCAATAAGGTTACACGAAGGTACAGATTGAAAGATAATGATCCATTGATGTAGGAATAACTTTACCAGCCAGCTTACAAATGCTTTATGGTGGGCAAATTCAAACAAATGTTGAGTTTTAGGGTTTAGATTTTTAGATAAGGAGAAAGAAGAGTTGGGAATTAAAGTTGCCCTAATTGGAGAGAGAAAAAGGACATCGGAGAGAGAAAAAGGACAGAAATAGAGGCTGTAAATAGTATACAAGGTCTGTAGTATGAGAGGATCCAATTTAGAAAATATCAAACTTGAGTACATAGAATACCTGATGAGTGCATAGTAGTGTTAACGTGGTTTTTGTCCATGTTACAAAGTTATATTACAAGACACTTGTTAGGCAAAAGCTTATTGATCCAAATTAATTAGCAAAATTATATGATCGGCGCTCATCCAATACTAAAATGTTGAACTTGCTTATGCTAGGTAATAATACTAAAATGGGATTTCAAAGACCTTTAAAAGAAATTGAAGCACTAGGTTATCTTGTCATCATATAAACATATAAAAAAGTAAAGTAGAAGACTGTTAATTACCTGCTATGGCTTTTATTTGATAAGCTACTGCTGTGGAATTCATCCTATGTGATTTTAATTCTTCACTGGGATTTGGAAAATCCTCTGCCCTGACATGTTTTAAGTTTCTAAAACTAAATTGTCATTAGCTTCACTTGTTAGACCTGCAATTTTTGGTGAAGGTATTTTCAGTTGATCGGTTTGGTGTATTAGTTCTTACAAATAAGCATCAAAAGTTCCTTCATTTTGCGGTGGGACAGGCAATTTGGTTAGTAGTTATTTGACAAGTTTTGTTATTGCATATCTTATACTTGGCAAAGAATAAAATAACCAGTGGGAAATCTACATTGGAGAATTGATAATTTGTGTGTCAATTGAATATAATGTCCATGTCAACTTTCAAAATTGAGGAATTCAATTTGTGCAAGGTAATTTCTGAAACTAATTGCAATTTGCAAAACACACTTCTTTAGATTCCTTTGGTGTAGTGATGATAAAGACACGTTACTAGCACATTTTAGGCTATTAATTGGATGTACAATCTATTTGAATCTTCTTTATTTGCCTTGTAATAAAGAAAGAAAATAGAAACTTTATACGTGTTTCTTCTAGCTTAGCTATTAAGAATACAATAGTTTGCAATATTTAATTTTGAAAAAGTGAAAAAGAGTTTGACAACAGGAAAAGTTATGCAACTAAATTGGATTATGCTCAACCATTTTCACATGAGAAGAAATTCTATTAAGTGAAAGTTAGGGTTTAACTAGACCTATTCATGGTCCGACTGCAAATTTCGATTTCTCGAGAAAGAGTGAGTCAGATAAATCAAGCTTATGTTCAAATTAAATCCATGAACAGCTCTAGACTTAACCAACAATTTCAAAAGTGATTAGGAGTATATGATTCCAGTCTACTCGATGATTTCATATTTAGTTTGAAAATTTGGGTTTATATCAAATAATTTGAGATTGGGTTTGTAAAATTGATCTCTTAAATTGAAAATATCAACATTTTCTTTTTAATAATAAAGTTGAAATTTCTAAAATCAATTCATTTGGCATTATTAGATAATATCAAATTAAAGGCCAAAGTGACACCTGGAAAGATGGACCCAAAATCTACATGACAATCGATTAGGATTTGAGTACAGCAATTATGCTGTACAGAAATTTCAGTCTCAAGAACACAAAAGCACTGCCTTTTGTTCCAGAAAGCAGCACATGCATGTGGCAAAGGAATGCCACCACTGCATAATTTCAACTATTTCTAATCTTCTATTTAAAGCTTTTATTTTTTTAATTATTAAATAATAATTTTCTCTTGTGCCTAATTACATAAATAAATAATACTAATAAGCAACAATTCAATGGGTTAGGCCAGCAATTTATACAATAATGTAAAGAAGTAGTCCAATTCATGAAAATGTTACTGGAAAGAGCATATGATATTTGTATATTTTCATTATTTAAAAAAAAACTATTATATAATAAATTTGTAATTCTATGAAACAAAGCTTAGAATAAAGTTAATACCACTAAGTGCTATTGATTAAGTATTGATTCATTTCAGTATTGAAAAGGAAGTGCCAAATAAAGTTAAAAATGCATATGCAAACAAGGGACATAATATACATAAATCCTTTCACTTTCTCTAATAAAATCCTGCCCTAACTTTGCTTTTCGGTTGTTTTTTTCTTCTTTCCACAAAAACTAGACCCACATCCACCACTAACGTTGGAACCTTCAAAACCCACTGATAATCATATAGTCTGCACAAAATCACAAGAACAAATTTCCATGTATATATCTATATATATATATATAACACTAAAACTAAAAATTTTCTGGTTTTTTCCTTTTTTCAGTACAAAGATAAAAGCTGGTATGAAGATTGAGGAATGGAGAATGGAAATGGAAAGAACGAGTCAATTCCAACTATCATATTTACTGCTCTTGCGCTTCTTCAATAAAGACCTAACAAACATCAAACAGACAATTAGAAACCCCAAAGCTGCTACTCCTCCAACTGCAATGGCCACTGTTCTTTGTGTATGTTGCTTTGTCCCTACTACTTCTGCAAAAACAACATCAATAGCATTTAAAATTTTGACCTAATCACAAAACAGAAACAACCCCACCTATCTACCTTGCTCTTTAAAATTCAATTTTTTTGGTTCAATTAGTTATAAATTGATTGGGGTTTGAATTTTATTACCATTAAATCAAAATTCAATTCTTTTTTTCTTAAAGAAAGTAATCAGGCTGGATTGAAGTTCAAGAATCTGCTACCATTAAAGCAAAGCTTAAAGTCTTTTTTTTTTTTTTTTTTTTTTTTTCTAATATTAAGAAGCAGGAAAGAAAGTAGATATAATGGTTTATACTATTAGAGTTAGAATCTAAAGTGAAACATAGAAGATAATATATTTTATAGGAGTATAATATGAAAAGAGAATGCAAAAGAGAGAGATATTTGTCTACCTTTACCTGATGCTGAATTAATAGTAGGTACTCCATTTGGGTAGTAACTATAGCTAATAAAGCACTTATGGAGATACACTTGCCCAGAAATTGAATCACCACACTGATCTTTCACATTCTGCACAGCACTCTTTACACAATCCCCACAATCACCGCTTGATAAATCACCTTCACATTGCCCTAAAACATAAATTGTCTGATAATTCCCAGTATAAAACCCATTTTTGATTCCATTCACCAATGAATCAAAAGCAGTGCTTCTCATCTCTTCAAATCCAGACTCACTAGCTTGCTTTGACCCACAAACCTTGTATAGCAACTGAGTACCTGAAGTCTGCTTAAACCCAACAATCTCATAACTTAAATAACACCCATTTAATTGAACCCTAGCTGCTATGACTTCACCACAAAGTTTTTTAACCATATCTGGAATTTTGTTGACACATGAATAGCACTGATTGGTTGTTAGATCTCCTCTGCATTGATATAGCCCTATAATGGCATTTTGGCCATCACCATAAGTTGTTGTGGAGAAACTTTTCTGTGATGATTGTGAAACCAAAGAAACCAAAAGGTTTTTTAAGTTTTGAGAGAAAATACCAGATGGGTCCTGGGTTTTCTGCTCTGCACAACCCTTAAAGATCAAATCAGTGTAATCAGTAGCAGCACTGGTGGGTAATACAAAAAACCCAAAAATGTTTAGCAAAGTCAGAGGAACAAATAGAATAGAAAGATGAAATCTTTTTGGTAAACCCATATGTGAAAAAGATTGAATTTTTAGTTCAAGCCATGAAAGAAGGGGGGAGGGGGGTTTTAGAGGACTTGATGGAGTTGTGGAGGGGGGTTTTGTCTGAAATCAAGAAAAAGTGAACTGGTTTAGTTATATAGGGCGGTTTGAGTTGTCCTTGAAGAAGAAGTAGCTTTGTGGGAGTGGTTTTGTTTTGTGTTATTTTGTAGCTTTCACTGCTTTTAATTTCTTTATTCTAAATAATTTTGAACAATAATCATTAAGGAACTAGTGATTGGGATTGGAAAAATAATTGTAATTCCTTTACTGAAGGTGATTGCAAGGAGATCAATAAGTGGCTTCCTGATCATGGAAAGTTCCTGTAAACTAAAAAAAGAATATGATCAGATCTGATTCTTCCGCAGTGCAAATTTTGGAGTTTAGCTTGCTGTTTTGATTTTGACCAGTACTTCTGTTTTGACTGCAACAAATGATCACTGGCTCTGGCTCCGGCCCTCACAAGGATCGCATGATCTAAATTTTTCAATAGCAAAAAAGAAAATGGATTTTGCTTATTTCTTCCTTTTGTACCTTTTTTTCTTCTGATATTTACATTTTTCCATGTCTTGATCAACTAATACTTGAATATTTTGGATGTCCCAACAAGTATCCTACACCTTAGAGGTGAGCGCCCTGTGTTTTGCTGCAATTAAGAAAAATTTTCAAATAAAATAATAAACTAGTCACATGACCGCACGATATAAGGAATAAAAAAAATTTATGGATTCACTATTACATTCTTAAATTTTAATGTAATTATTTATTTGTATTAATTAAATTCCGATACGATAAGAAATTTGTAATTCATTTAACATTACAAAGTTCAGATGAGTAGTTCAAAAGTTTCTATTATTAATTACATTATTAGAAAAACTAGCTCAAAAGATTTAGTTTTATTAGTGAGAAAAAATTTAATTGTGTTTTTAATTTTATTAATTATTGAAAAAAACCGCATTAATATTATTAAAAATATTAATTTTACCTCTATTAATGTTCAAATGAAAAAAAAAAAAAAAAAAGTGTCAAACGAGCACTTAAAGCTCTAATTGTATGCCTTGTCAGCTTCTAAATTTCTATTTTTATATATTTATTTATATAAATTGTGGTTTGAATAATTTTCAATTTAAATCAAATCATTTAATCAATAAAATCTACCTAAACCAAACCGCAAAAAGCAATTTGACATGCTTTTTGCAGTTTGGTATTATTAAAAATACTTTAAGAAATTATATTAGTTATAAATTATAACGAAAATATTAATGAATAATTCATTAATGCAATAAAAAATTTAAAAATCTAAATAAAGTCTTAGTAATTAAAATTATTTAAGTTAGAAAAAACCGAAAGATTCATTTGTGTTTAATACTGTAAAATCAGTATAATAGTTTAGAAATTTAAAGTAGTGATAATGAGTTTATTTTCAGTTTTAATTTTTCCAAAATACAATTTTGATATTTTTAGTCTTGATACGAATTAATGAATAAATAAAATTTCAATTACTGGCAATTTGCGGAATGCAAAATCAATCATAACATATGTAGTATTTTGACTGAAGATATTCAATTTTATGTAATTTGTAAAAAAAAAATGATATTAAAATTTTAAATTTTAATTTTTAATTTTATTACACATTGTCATAAATTAAAGAAAATCATTAAATAATATTATTTTTCTTTTTTTTCTTTGAGCTTTGTCCTTCCAAAGCCCAGAATAGGCCCAGGATATTTCGTGCAGCTCCTGAGATGAGATGCATGTTTGGTGGCCCAAAGATTTTAAAAATTCTAATCTTATTGGGCCTTGGAGTTTTAGGTTTGCTTGTTTGCTTTGAAGTCAGTCCACTAAATACATATTGCTAAGCAAGACGCGATTTCTTCTATTTTTAGAATAAGGATATTTAAATAATATTTAATATTATTTTTTCATTAATATAATTTTGCTTATCGGGAATTTGACATGCCAACTAAACACACAGGTTTTCTAGAAAATAAGTCATTTTAAACCAAGCCAAGCCTTAACTTGACCCATAACGGCCCATGGCTATTAATATAGGCCCACCCAAGGTCCTCCCATATAGGGGTAGCCACAGTTGAATTTTTTTAAATTGGAACCGAACCGAAAATTAACGATTTCGATTACGGTTTGAAATCAAATGGTTACGGTTTTGATTTCAGTTTTTTAACAGTTTGAAATTGATAGTTCCGACCGGTTCTTTGATTAATTTTCTGGCGAATCACATAATGATAAAATCAAACATTAGAGATTTTTTTTTTTTTGTTGAAAATTTAAAATTTAAATATTTATGAAATAATTTTTAGAAAAAACTTCAAGAAAAAATTAATAAAAAGACTTAATTTATTTGTTTAAAAAAAAACTTGAACTTTTTTTTTTTAGAAAAAAAGGTTTAAACTTAATTTATTTTTTTTAGAAAAAGTCTTGAATTTATTTTTTTTTTTAAATGAAAAGAGGGTATTTATAGTAAATATAAAACATCAACTTTTCACAAATAGTTATTTATAGTAAACCTAAAAAATAAATTTTTTACAAATACCTTAAAATTAGTTGTTATATAGCTGTTAGAAGGGTTAATTTGCAATTTTCACAAAAATATTTGTAAAAATAAAAAAAAATAATTGTTGAAACTAGATGAAACCATCAATTCGAACCATTGAAAACATCAATTATAACCGGTTGAAAAAACCGACGGTTTCAGCCAATTTCGGCTCGTTCTTGGAACCGCTGGTTCTCGGTTTCACGGTTCCTCAAAAGAAATTGAAACCGAGAACCGCCGGTTCACGGTTCCTCAAAAGAAATTGGAACCAAACCACAAATCTCCGGTTCCAATTTCAGTTCAAACCGATTTTGATTCCTCACAGTTTCGATTTCGATTCCTCACGGTTCCGGTTTCTCC
Organism: Jatropha curcas; assembly: GCF_041381405.1. Lineage (NCBI taxonomy): Eukaryota > Viridiplantae > Streptophyta > Magnoliopsida > Malpighiales > Euphorbiaceae > Jatropha > Jatropha curcas. The sequence continues at coordinate 2,871,184 of NC_143153.1, read as the reverse complement.
GGTTCCAAAAACCGTAATATGACACCCCTACACTCATCTTCACTGCCTTTGGTTGGGCAATTTTCCGCACGCGCCGTCGGAACAAAAAAATTTCCTTTCAAACCACTTTCAGGTTACTTATACGCGCTTCTCCTAGCGTGTGACTAACCCGTAGATACCGATGGGGTAAAATACTGACTCTCTAGTCTACTGTCTACCCCCGCTCTCCAGCGGAGTTGTCATTTTATTTTTTAACCCTCTCTCTGTGCCCTATATTTCACTGTCTCACTTCGCTTCACTCCCCTGTTGCCGGTAAGCGTTTTTTCAAATTTATCTCTCTGTCCGACTACTTTGTATTCCGATCAATCGAATCATTCGTTCGCTGCTTTTATTTTATTTACATTTCGAGTCTGCTTTGATCATTTTAGGTTTTTCTTTTCTAGGTACATTGTGCTTGTTTAGGACACTTTGGACCTTTAATTTTTTTTTTTTTTTTGGTTTCTTTTTCTTTTTTAACTTATAATTTTTGTTTGGGTGCTAAGAAATGTAGGAAACTGAAGATGTAATAAGGGAATGAAACTGCATGTCGATAAGGAAGTAGTCTCTTCGGTTTTATTAGACTGGTGAATAGTTATAAAGCCTTGGTAAAGTAGAAGCAATTGCTGAAAGAGCTGAGTTTGAGTATTTTGTTTTTTCTTATATTTAATAGTGTTATTCGTTTGGGTTTGATAGAAGCTGACTGGTTGAAAGCGTTGTTCAAGAAACTTTGTTATTTTATTTTCTTTAATATGAGTTCTGACCTGAATTGGTATTTGTGTGATTTTTAACTTGAATATTGGTAGTTTATGTATCTAATTATCTATCTTCACATGTATTTGGTATCTGCTTTGTTGATTTTTGAAGCATCTAGTGGGTTTTTATGGTACTTTAACTCACAATTGGTGACCACCCCATTTTCTATTTCTTCATAGGTTCAGACGTTCTTGTGCTCTTAATGTTTCCACATGGAAGATGTATTCTGTGAAACTAATGAAGCCTTAGTTGTGTTCCTTTTTCAATAGGTTGTTGGAGTCTTGGAGATTTAGCTTATGCCTGTATTTAGTGGATGGTTTGTTTTACTCGGTGCTTTCTTTTCTTTTTTAATGTTCTTTTTGGCTGGTGGTCGCATGCTGATCTTAAGTGTGATTTCACTAGTTCTGGAGCATTTTTTCCCCTCGACAGGATTTCACTCAAAGTAACTGAATCAAAATACATAAATTTTGCTTTTGCTGCTGTTTCTGATTTTTAAAAAAGGTTTATTTTGTAATTATCTGCTAGATGGTTTATAAGTTTACCTAGAAATGTGTTTGGACTTCTGTCATACTCTTGTTAATCACCACCTATTGTGATGTGGGAATATGCAGGAACTTCTGATGTTGGAGAGCTTCTTGCAAGCAAATTTACTGTTCAATAATGGCACCAAATCCCAGAGTTACGAAGGCCTTTCGTGCAATGAAGGCTATCGGAATAACTGAAAATAAGGTGAAACCAGTTTTAAAAAGGCTTTTGAAATTATATGATAAGAATTGGGAACTAATTGAAGAAGAAAATTATAGAGTTCTTGCTGATGCCATATTTGATGAGGATGATTCTCAGGTGCAATTCGCTTTTCTTATCTTTTTTTTTAATTATAATTATTGTTTCCTTCCTCTTATTCTGATTATTTTCATTTGATATTAATAGGTACCAGAGGATAAGGAGAATGCTAATGTAAGTAATTTTGTATTTTATGTTCCTTTTCTTCACCTTTCTGCCTGTATATAATCTGACAAGTCTGTACTTGATTATTAGGGAGAGAATTTTGGTGAAGAACCTGAGGTGCATGATGAACCTGAGCGGCCATTAAAACGATTGCGATTAAGAGGCCAAGAAGGGCAGCCTTCTTCATCTCTTAATAACTCCAGTCCTGGGGTGGGTGGACCTTCATTAAAGAAGCCTAAATTGGAGAATGAAGAGCCGCTAGGCAAACATTCTTTGCCGCAATCACAAGACATGAGAAAGTCACAACCTGGACCTGTTTCACCCCAGAATCATACTAGAAACATGGGAAAGCAACCAGCATCACCTATCCATTTGGGAGCAAATGCAAGCTCTAATGCATCTTCGGAAAGAACTTTGCCTTCTGATTCTCAGTCGCCTCAGGTGCGGCATTCATACAAAGGAAAAGAACCATTAATACCACAGGTTTCTCCCAGAGAGAAGAGACCTATTATGGAGAGACCGTCTCATGCAGTGCGGTTCAAAGATCCTGTAATGGATCCAGGCAGTGTACGATTGCCCAAACAAAAGGCACCTGATTCTCATGCTTTGATCATTCCTAAAGATGAGCCATTTACTGATGACTTTCCTCCTGATAACTTACCGTGTTATGAGGCTCCTATTGCAGTTATCCGACCAGGTAAATCAATTTTATCTGTTGAACCAATAATAATGAGGGTAATGTTTTGAATTTGAGGTTCTTACATTACATGATGCTGCAAGGGTTCAGTCTGTTACCCTCACTTTGTTGAAGGTTGAAGCTGCAATTTGCAATGTTCAATGTGTGGAATGATATATTGTTTAATTTTTGCAGATTCGTCTGGAAAAGGAGATAATGTAGTTAGAAGTGTTTCAACAGGAAAGCCAGATGATCAGGACCCTCGAGCATCCCATTTTGGAGCAGAAGAAGATAGAAGTGATAACATTCCAGTTTCATCAAATGAGACAAGAACCAATTCTGAACTTGCAGCTGTTCTAGAGGAATCTCCAGCTAATCTAGAGATTGCCTCCTCATCATTGGGAGAGGTGAAGATTTCTTTGAGCTGCAACTCTATGATTGGAAGACCAAATTTTCATATGCCTAGTCAAGATGAACTTCTGAAATCAATGCAGGAGAAATGTCTCCGGTCATATAAAATTTTAGATCCTAACTTTTCTGTCATGCAAATGCTGAAAGATATGTGTGAGTGCTTCCTGGATTTGGCAACTGATTCCTCTCATGAATCGCAGGAAAGTTTACCGAATGTATCACCAACTGTCAGTGCTTTGAAGAGATCAACTGCTTGCAGTGCTTTGGGTCTTGGGGGCATTGGAGGAAGTAATTGTATGCCAGTCAAATTTTCAAATGGTTCAGTTGATATCCATGGCTTTTATGAGATGGCTGCACATCAATTTCCAAAGCAGCTACAACCTTTCAGTGAGGACACAGAAAACAACAGAGGAATAGAATTGAGAGATTCGGAATCACGTAGTTTAGTGGTCGTTCCACAGCATGAGTTCACTTCTGAGGAGCTAAGATCTCTTATTGACTTCAATGACATAACCAAGGGAGAAGAACTAATTGAAATCTCATGGTTAAATGAAATCAACAATGACTGCCCTTCATCTTTTTACTACATAACTCAGAACCTTGTTTATCAAAATGCTCTTGTGAAATTCACTCTTGCTCAAATTAAGGTTGAAGATTGCTGTCCTACCTGTATTGGGGATTGCCTTTCCTCAAGCACAGTTTGTGTTTGCGCCAGTGAAACTGGGGACCAGTTTGCATACACATCAGAAGGCCTCATCAGGGAGGATTTCTTAGAAGACTGTATCTCTATGACCCGTGATCCTCCGCGACAATGCCTTTCCTACTGTAAAGCTTGCCCTCTTGAAAGGTCAAAAAATGACGAAATCTTAGAACCATGCAAGGGTCACTTGAAGAGGAAATACATAAAAGAATGTTGGAGTAAATGTGCGTGCCATAAGCGTTGTGGCAATCGAGTTGTACAGCGAGGTATAAGGTGCAAATTGCAGGTATGAATTTGGTCATACATTTCTACTTCTCTGAAGTTTTTCACTAGTGGATATTTGAGATTTCTAGTAGTTGATAAGTATGATACTGTAATCTATTGTAGGGATCCATATGTAGATGCTATTTGGCATTTGCAATGCACAAAGACACAATAATCATTCCTAAGAATTTGTGTACCTCCTGTCAGTTTCATGTGCATCTTCCCGAACTAATTGATTGTGTGCATCAGGTTTTCTTTACACCCGAAGGAAAGGGATGGGGTCTTAGAACCCTAGAAAAGCTGCCAAAAGGGGCATTTGTGTGTGAGTTCATCGGAGAAATACTAACCAATAAAGAGTTGCATGAAAGGAACACGCAAAGGACAAGAGGCAACAGTGGTGATCGGCATACTTATCCAGTTATACTGGATGCATATTGGTGCTTGAAAGGAGCTTTGAAGGAGGAAGAAGCTCTTTGTTTGGATGCATCCTTTTACGGGAATGTTGCTAGGTTTATCAATCATAGGTAACTTTGTAGAGCTTTGCATGTTGTTTCGGATCCCTGTGACTCTACTTGTTCCTTTTGTGCTTCTCAAACTTTTACTTGGTTTTCCTCGTGATTCACATACAATGAAAACGCGGTGCAATTCATCTGTTTTCTGGAAAGAAAAACTTCTCTTGCAGCTATATTGACTGCTTCTGATAAATTATTTTCATGTGCTAGATGCCTTGATGCAAATCTGATCGAGATCCCGGTTAAGATGGAGACCCCTGATCATCATTATTATCATGTATGGATTTCCTAACATGTTTATATTTTTTGCTACCATTTTCCATTTGTGGCTGAACATTGTTCTGTTCTCAATGTCAAATCTTATAAGGAATAATATTTTTGCAGCTTGCCTTCTTCACAACAAGAGAAGTGAATGCCTTGGAAGAGCTAACTTGGGTGGGCAATAGTATATTTGAGATTCTTATTTTCATGATTCTGCTTACTTTTGCATCTGTTGCTCTTCCATCATCTTATTTTACTGTTCAACTATGTCGTGAATGGAATAATGGGTCACATTTGCTATGTTATGTTTCTTGATACCATTATCACCTTTTCATCTGAACTGCTGTGAAATTTCAAATTTCTGATTCAAGGAGCTGATATGGCTGAATTTTTCTGTCCTTTTGGCTGTTATCAGTGTTGTTTCATTAGATTCTGAGTGATTGGAACTGATCCTCCTTGTTTAATGCGTTGCCTTTTGGGGGGACATTTTGCCTTGGGTTGCACCCATCATTCATACCCTATGTTTACTTCTGAACACGTATCTTCCTGAACCGTGTATTTAAATTTGTGCAAGAATGTTTATGTTGCCATTTGACCTAGTTAGACAATTGACCTCAACCTTCTGAAGGTACGATCAACTTATAATATCGGGCATAATAGTAATAAGAAGGATAAAGTAATCATTAGGTTGCTAGTGGAACCATTATTTTAGACACTCAGAATCATATATCATTAGCTATTTTACCCGGTCTGGAACTGGCTGAAGTTGTCTAGGAGCAGTAAGCTGAATTGGCAGAAAAAAAATGTAAATATGATGATCATATATTTCATGGCTTCGGCTGAGAGATGTAAAGAGTAATTCTGCCACCTAATCAAATTGATATTTCCAGTTTTGAAGCTGGGAAATTCCTAAAGTAATTAATCATTTATTGTACATGGTCTCTTGTTTTTCTTAAATATTGCTTAGCCACTGTCAAGTCTTCACTTGGAACTTCATTAGCCATCAAGCACGCTTTCCAGTTTTCATTATGAAAAAGAACAGGTTCTCAGCAGACCAAATTATTTCACTCCTTAAGCTTCTCCTCGGTCATGGCAGTTATGTTATAGTCCTCATAACTTCTCTGATTAGGATGCTATTTTTTTAAGTACGCCCATTTGATTTGAAATATATGCTTTCGTGCATGATATTTAGATAAACACAAAATGACTATTGTTTTCTTTAGACGTGTAATCTGCTTGTGTCATTAACTATCCTGTGCCATCTATTTCAACATATTTTATCAAGTCCATACCTGTTTCCAGTTGATTTGTAGATGTAATAGCCCCATGAGGATTTCTTTTGGTCATTTTCTGAATCAATATCTACTGCATTTATAGGATTATGGTATCGACTTCGATGACAATGATCATCCGGTTGAGCTGTTCCGGTGCCTATGTGGTAGCAAGTTCTGCAGGAACATGAAACGTCCAAGTAGTAAGTTCGTTCGAATCTTTATGATGCTTATGGTTGGGCAATTAAGAGAACTTCCCTTTTCCCTTAAATGTTGTACACAGCTAATTTCTACTGGATCACTTGAATACTCCAATAACCCTAACTAATCATTTCATTTTGCTATGCAGGGTCTAAGTCTGCATTAAGATGATCAGATAAACAGTGGTTCTAATGTTTTGCAAAATGATCTCTCCCTTGTTGAGGAGGAAAAGTTTATGGAGTGGATTTTGCTTAACCTCTATTGGTTCTAGTAACTTTATTATGAACTCGCGCACACGGGTATTCTGTAAGACCTGGGCGCCATTTTGCACTGCAACCTAAATCTGTAAGGAATATATGTACATAAACAGAAATCATATTGCCCGTTGATGTATTTGGTCCCCTTTTTCTTTTTGGTTTAGGATGAGGGAGGGGAAAGTTGGATTTTGAAAAGTTAGTTTTATGCTCCTTTCTTCTGTCTTTGCCTTGTAATGAATGATAAATGGAAGACCCAAGTTATGCTGCGAATAGCAGTACTTCTTTAAACACTTCAGATATGCTGAAAGGCAAATGGCTATTTTGGGGATTTGAATGAAAGGTTCACAAATTGAATTTGATCTGTGTCAAATAAATTCTTCACCTGCTTTCATGGTATCTATATTGAAGGAATATTAGTTCAAAATTCAGGTCAAAGCCAGTACAAAGTAGGATTTTAAGTCTAGGGACAATTGCAGAAGTATGATCAATTCAAGGTCAGAGTAATCAACTTATACATACAAGTACCCCCAACAGAAAAACAAATCTCAAAACAAATTAATGAAAGTCTAGTATGTGATTATGAAAATTTTAATTGCTATAAAATAAAATTTTCAAAAAATGATAAGAAAAATAAAAGCATTACAAAAGCTTTTTCTCCTCTAGTCTACTTGAGTTCCATCATCATTCATCGAGTGAATAGTGTCATTACCCTTTGATCGCAGCATCCTCTTCTTGTTCAGTAATTGAGTCCTAGCCTTGTTCAATGGAGAATTTGGAGACATTGTCATCTTCTTCACTAGCTGCTTCGCATCATTGCTCATGAACGGTAACAGAGAACCATCTTTCTGTTGAACTTTGGGTTTGAAGAAGCGAACAGTAATTTCTTCTCTGTCTGGTGTGTAATGAACATTCCCTGTGGAATCCTTCCCTTTCGGTGTAAACTCAAAAATGGTATGCAAGTTTTCATTCCTTCTCATGTGCTTGACAAATCCCTCTTCTCCAAGAAATCTCTTCACAAAATTCAGCTGTATTCTACGAGACCATGTAGAAAACTTCAGTTTATCTTTACCAATCTTTACACTCTTTTCCAACAATTCGCCAGCCTCGAAAAATTTCAAAACATCATCAATCTCCGCCTCTTCTTCTTCTCCATCTTCACTTGCTTTTATGGATTGGCACCTCAGTTTCTCTGATATATCATCCTTCAATGCTTGTTTATTCGCATTGGTTAATTCCTTTGCTTCAGTTGAGAACTTCTCAAGGCAGTCGATCTCAAATATCAAAGCCAGTGCTTCGGCAGCTGCTAAATAGACAGATAGTTCGCTCTCCATTAATAAATTTGACAAACAAGAAATTGAATCTTGCCAATTTTTATGGTTTAGCCTCCATCCTTCAATAGTAGTAAGAAGAAAGGACCAGGTGGAAATTGCTGCAGCTAAGACATCTGTTGAGTGCTTATGACAAGAATCTGGCTTAAGGAATTTCCATATGATCAGCATAACTGATTCAGTTTCATCAGGATCTTTTGCACAAAAAACACCAACAATCCCTAAACAATCTAAACTGTTTAACTTCTTGGAGCCAGATTCAAGAACCTGCGAAAGTACAGGAACTGAATCTTGATATACCTCATGTGCAAGACCTTCATCTTCAAGAATTATTGCCAGCAGACCAATTACTTTCAATGCAAGTTCAAGTTCCATGGCAGACCCTTTCTTTAAGCAGGACAAGCACTGATACAACAATGTAGCGGAATTCTTCTCGACAAACTCAGTCCGTAGTTCCATAGTTAGTTCCTGTACAATTGCAGAGAGTGCTTCTCCTCTTTTTGATTTCCCCTTTTCGGATAATTCAATCAAATAATCCTCTAGTTTTCGACGTGAGCTCCTAAAACTCTCACTTCCATCACTATCAGTAATAACAACGCCTTTTCGACCGCTTATGGAGCTACCCGTTCGCCCATTGCTTGGCTTCCCTTTGGAACTACTACACATATTCATCTTGTCAGGGCTATTCGTCAAGGAATGAACTTTGAACGATCTTTCGTGTATCTTGGAGTTATATATGAGAAAACCTAAACACAAAGATGTTTATTGCTAATTAAGAAGCTAAAGCAAAGCACTTTTATCCTGGTTTTCCCTTAGTTTACATGAATTCAAGTGAATGAAGGATTTCACGGTAGCTTTGCGATATATAATTACATAAATTTCCACCTAACGAAAAAAGGGATAAAAAAAAAAAAAATTGAACTTTAGCCAATTTATAATTATATTCAAAAACTTCTAAAATACAAGGTTGTATATATCTAAACCTTACCATCAAAATTGAAGAAAAAAAAAAGTATATTTGTGATGTTAATATAAAATTAAAATTTTAATTAAAAGGAAAAATCTTTTCTTTCTCTCCCCTTCTCCCCCACGGTCTATCCTCCATTTGAGACAAAATATCAAACACCTAATGTGCAAAAATGCACTGACCTATATGACAATAAAACCCAGAAAAAATCTACCCCAAGACAACCAAAATCATATGCCTGAAACAAATACAAGCATATATATACGAGAGAAACAGAAAGTGCTCATTTTCCAATGATTTCTAAAATCATGTGAAACATACCCTTCAAGTTCAAAAAAAGACGATATTCTTCAGCATTTTCACTTCCCCCTAATTATTTCTCCTTAATGCAGGTGGTTTTGGAGAAAAAAAGAGGGATATGATTGTGGAAGTTGGTGGCTGTTGGGAATTAAGGACGGAGATGTGTGTGTATATAAGCAAAAGGAAAGGGGTTGGGAAGCCGTAGGTGTGCAAATAAAAGGTTATTGATGGGGTGCCATGTACTTACAAAATTTATGAAATTTAAATTTTAGAACTTTAAAAGAGGAATGTTAGCTGTAATACCTCATTTAAGCTATCGACTAACAAGTATTTTCCTATTAATTGAAATAAGTTATTATTTTTGAAAGCAGTAACTTCTTCCTGTTAAACTAGACAACCAATTAATTTAAATAAAGGAGTTATAAAAATAGTATATTTCGTTTAGATTGTACGTTTTGATAAGTAACAGGTTACCATAAAACCAGAAATAAAAGAAAGAACTAACCGTAATAACCATGTTTTCTATGCCAACGTTTATGTTGTTCTTGTCTCAAACACAGTTAACCTTTTTTTTTTTCCCAGTAAAAAAGAAATGGTTAAGATTTTCTTTTTTGGCGTGCACCAAAAGTTTTTTTTTTCAGTCTTTATATACAAGTGAATTTTCTCTATACACAATGCTCTGTCTATTTTGAGGTACTATTAGGTGCTGAAATGAAAACCTCTCCCAAGTGAATTTTCTCTATACACAAGGCCCCAAATTGAACCCAGATCACTTGCTTACGAGTTTGATTAAGAGGTAGATGAGTTTTCATTGAACGTAGACATAATTTCTTCTTCCTGTGTTTCAAGATATGAGATTGAAATGAATCTGTCAAGCTAAAAATTCGACAAAATTTCGAACATATGGAAGACAATGTACTATTAAAAATTCAGTTCGTAATCATCTATAATTCTTCTTTCACAAAATCCAAGTTGTGGAAAAAGTGAAAAACATATTGACACAGACAAAATTTAAGTTACAGGGTACCATTGGTAGCCAATTAAGAAACATAAACCTGCTCTGTTTTGTCTATACATGACAGTGATTCCCTATTGTGAGGTGCAGAAAGGGCTTCATGCTCGCATCCAGAAGGTATCACCGGACGAATACTGCCCGGATTCAATGGAAATAGTATTTTGTAATAACCGTCCATAATTGCAGAAAAATTGCAAGTTTCTGCAACTTTTGGTATCTGAAAATTAACAAAGACCAAGATAAGCAAACCAATATAGCAATTGCTACCTTCCAATAACTAACACAAATACTCTATTACCTGATATATTTCGCGCATATATCCATGAAGATTGGAGTACTCAACCAGCTTCCTCTTGGTGCATTTGAATAGAATATTATATACAAGATCAAACCTAATTAATGTGGTAAACAAGCAAATATCTGCGTGTGTGATTGTGTCTCCACATAAGTACCGTGAAGTAGACAAGTAATTATCTACCATGTCTAACGTACTAAATAGATCATTCACTGCTCTATCATATGCCTCCTGACTCTGAGCAAATCCACATCTGCAAATATCCAAATAAGGCAAGTTAGTGCGGTTGGGATTTGTCATCTTCTCCTCTAATCAGGGGAGAAGCCAGCAATTTAAATTAAAAGGGCAAGACTTTAACATCAGAACACATTAAAATAAGGGGCTTGGATTCTGGGATTCATTGTAAATTGTTAAACTTTTGATCTTTGATGATCAAACACATCTTCATTCAAACTGCATTTGATTTAAGGCAATCTGCGATTGAAACTAGAGAGTCCCTCTCATAAAAAAACATCATTTCATTTCAGCTCTTTTATGTATATGATCAATAACAATGCAAATTCTAATATGAGAAATCAAGTGTAGAACTTTACCTGTAAACACCATTATTTATGTTAGGATATATCACTTGATTCCATTCCTCAATCTTTCCCTTCACTGAATTTGGGGAAAGATCCAAATCCGGATTGCGAGCGAACCCATTTAAGCCCGAATTGAAGAATTCAATTATATCATAGCTTTCATTGCATACAACCTCCTTTCTTTCTGTATCCCATAGCATTGGCACCGTAGCTCGCCCGTTATAGCCTGCTTTCCTCAACCCATAAACCTCCTTCAAAGTCCTGCATCCATTTACATTATCCTTACCCGGGACAAGGGTGTCCTTATCCGTGTTCCGAGTATTCTGAAATTCCCAAGAACCGTCCTGCCCCGGCGCTGCAACCGATACTGGAATTGCATCTTCTAGGCCTTTAAGAGCTCTTACTATAAGGGTTCGGTGGGCCCACGGGCAAGGCAGGCCCACGTAGAGGTGCAAAGTTGTTTGATTTTGGCGGGAATGATATTGAGAATTGGGATTTCGATCGAGGCGGAACTTGGAAGCCGGTCTAGAGTATCCACCGGAGGAATCTGATGGCGCCAGCTGGGACATCATGACTTGCCAAGTGGAGTTCCATGCTGTACGGACGGCGGAAATGAGGAGTCCTGGTGGCAGGGATGGGCCCCAAAGTAGCTTAGTGACGGCGGCGAGGAGGTCTTTAGAGATCGGTGGCACTGGCTGTGGAGTATTGTTCAAGGACATTTTAGGGCGGAAGTGGAATTTCTTATGCTTGGATCTGACTGCGATGGTGGTGGAGGCGGTGGCTGGGATAGTCGGAAAATGGGAGCATAGGAGGGAAGTGCAGTACATGGTCTAGTTCTGTACAGTGAGTCGGAAAATGGAAGCATAGGAGGGAAGTGCAGTACATGGTCTAGTTCTGTACAGTGAGTCCGTTTATCAGCATTACAGTTGCATACCCGCGAAAAAGGATTTATTAAAAAGGTAAATTGGATGATTGACGAATTTAAGAGTAAAACGGCGCCGTAATGGATATATGTTGTTTACTCATTAAGACGGTGTCGTGTGATGCCAAATACTCCAAAACCCTAGTGCAATTCTAGTTTCGCGATCTATAAATAGACTCCCTATCTCGTTTCACAGACGACGCAGGGAGCCGATCAAAATGTCGAAGCGAGGTAAAGAAAAAGCTCTCATTTAATTGTAGTTTCTGCTATTTTCACATATGCCAAACACGAAAGCTATTGATTACTAACTTTTGTTCTTGTTATTATTTTTTAGGAAGGGGAGGATCTGCTGGGAACAAGTTCAGGATGTCACTGGGTCTGCCAGTGGCGGCGACGGTGAACTGCGCCGACAACACAGGAGCGAAGAATCTGTACATCATTTCAGTGAAAGGAATTAAGGGCCGCCTTAACCGTTTGCCATCGGCTTGCGTTGGAGACATGGTTATGGCAACTGTGAAGAAAGGGAAGCCAGATCTTAGGAAGAAGGTGATGCCAGCTGTCATTGTTAGGCAGCGCAAGCCCTGGCGTAGAAAGGATGGTGTATACATGTATTTTGAAGGTTTGCTTCACTTTCTTATGCAATTTAGTTAGTTGTTGTTCGTTTTATTTGCTTATTTGCTTGATTTTAGATACAGTTTGTTTGTGTTCGATAGATTCTGTATTTTAAATGGAATGAGGATAGAGAATATTGTAGAGATTGAGAATCCTCTCACTGTATTTGTTCTTATGAATTAATTTTGTAGTATCAGTTGCTTCTTTAATAATAGAGTGGCCATTGAACAATTATTAGTCACTTTTAAATCTGGAGCATATATAAAGTGAATGCCAGTTTTAAACAGCATAATTTGCTTCCTCAGAATTGTGCTACCTGTCTCCTGGTAAATTTCTTTCCTGTATGCTAGTTGTTCTGTTGTACCCATGTTCTCGGCAAGTTAACTATCCTTGACTTTGTTTTCTAATGTGCCATGTTTAATGATTCAATGGATTGGTACTTTTTTTGGCCCTTATTGGCATTTTTTCTTCAAATCCATTAGTCATCTTGCTTTCAGATTTTGTACATAATTATTCTTGCTGGTATGAATTGCATGTTTAATTTTGTGATGTTCCTTTTGTTGGGTAATTTTCCTTTTACTTTGTTTGGCTTTTTAAAATTTATAGTTTCTAATAGTGGCTTGTTTTTTCTGCAGATAATGCTGGTGTGATTGTGAATCCCAAGGGAGAAATGAAAGGTAATGAATTTTCTGAATCATGATAATTTGAGGCATGGAGTTTTGAACTGGCTAAATAGAACCAAGCTGTCTAAGTATTATTTTTCAGCACTTTAAGCATTTGGGTTTCTTTTGGATTGGTTCAGAGTGCGTGTAGAAGAATAAGACAAATGAGTTATATATAATAATATAATTCGGCAGAAATTTTTGGGGTATGGTTGGAAATACGAGACGATTCAACTCTAAACTAGCTGCTATTGGGATGGTTGTCTAGACCAACATCTTTCTCTCCCTATTTTTCTCTTTTGGCTAGGATGATAAATATTTTAATCCCAGCTCATTATGAGACCTTTTTCAAGGTCTGGGAATTGAATTATCCAACATTTATCTGAGCCTTTATTGATTTGTCATTTTCTATTTTGGAATTATTGTGGAACTTCGTTATTTCACGGTGACATAAATGATGGATGCATTTGTTTTGAACTTTCTAAATAGAACCGAGCTGTCTTAGGATTATTTTTCAGCTCTCCAAGCTTTTGGTCTTATTTTGGTTTGGTTCAGAGTTTATGTTAAAGAATCAAAACAAATTGAATTATATAATTGAGCAGAAATTTTTGGGATAAGGTTGGAAATACTGGACAATTCAACTCTAAGCTAGCTGCTATTTGCATGGTTTGTTTAGAGCAACATCTTTTCTCCCTTATTTTTTCTCTTTTGGCTTTTCATCTCTCTCCCTCACTTTCTCTTTTGGCTCCTTATCTTTTCTATTTTGGCTATGATGACAATGTTATAATCCCAGCTCTATGAGACCTTAAGGTCTGGGAATTGACTTTATCCAACATTTATCTGAGCTTTTATTGATTTGTCATTTTCTGTTTCGGAATTATGGTGGAACTTTGTTATATCAGGGCAACATAGATGATGGATGCTTTTGTTTTGAACTTTCCAAATAGAACTAAGCTGTCTTGAGATTATTTTTCGGCTAGCATTTGGTCTTATTATTGTTTGGTTCAGAGTTTATATAATTCAGCAGAAATTTTAGTCATAAGGTTGGAAATACTGGACAATTCAACGCTTATTTAGCTGCTGTCTGCATGGTTTGTTTAGAGCAACATCTTTCTCTCCCTTATTTTCTCTTTTGGCTCCTCATCTTTCTCTCCCTCACTTTTTCTCTTTTGGCTCTTTTTTTTTTTGGGCTATGATGACAATGTTATAATCCCAGCTCTATGAGACCTTTTTCAAGGTCTGGGAATTGACTTTGTCCAGCATTTGTCTGAGCTTTTATTGATTTGTGATTTTCTATTTTGGAATTATGGTGGAACTTTGTTTATTAAGGGTGACATAGATGATGGACGCATTTGTTTTGAACTTTCTAAATAGAACCAAGTTGTCTTAGGATTATTTTCAGCTCTCGGTGCATTTGGTCTTGTTTTGGTTTGGTTCAGAGTTTAAATAAAAGAATCAAAACAAATTGAATTATATAATTCAGCAGAAATTTTAGGGATATGGTTGGAAATGCTAGACGATTCAACTCTAAGCTAGCTGCTATTTGCATGGTTGTTCAGACCAACATCTTTCTCTCCCCCATTTTTTTCTCTTTTGCCTCCTTCATCTTTCTCTCCCTTACTTTTCCTCTTTTGGCTCCTTCTTCTTTCTCTCCCTCACTTTTTCTCTTTTGGCTCCTCATTTTCTCTATTTTGGCTAGGATGACAAATGTTATAATCCCAGCTCTATGAGACCTTTTTCAAGGTCTGGGAATTGACTTTATCCAACATTTATCTGAGCTTTTATTGATTTGTCATTTTCTTGTTTTGGAATTATTATGGAACTTTGTTATGTCAGAGTAACATAGATGATGGATGCATTTGTCGTGAATTCAACTTTTTTTTTTTTTTTTTCTGTATTTGGAAGTTAAAGGTGAACTAAAAGATGTTACTGTTTTACAGAATAACTTGATAGTTCCATTCAATGTGACACCTGTAATTAGTGAGAGTTTAAAATTTATGGAAGCCATTGTTTTCCCTTGGCAAGGTCATGGTTGTTTCATAACTTAAATATAAGAGTGTTTGATGGCATATTTTCTCGTCTTGCTTTAATAATATGTGTTCATGATTTTTCTCTGTTTGTTTTCATGATTGTAGGTTCTGCTATCACTGGACCCATTGGGAAAGAGTGCGCTGACTTGTGGCCAAGAATTGCTAGTGCTGCCAATGCTATCGTCTGAGATTTGAAGAAATTCAATTGATATCATTTTGTAGTGTGTTTTTGACCTTAGGATGTATGATGCCCTGGAAGTATTATTTTGCTTGTGTGCTTTTCGGCTAGGACAGGATGGAATATGTTCAGATTTCTTTACTAAATTTATGTTGGTATTTTTCCCTCAGTTTTTTTTTTTAATATATGATTACTTCACTAGTTCACCATCTTCAAATTCTTGCTTTTGACCATTACGTGCAATTGTTGCTTATAACATCTGTTCAAATTCTAATCTTTTATACAGTTAACTCTTTAAAAGTAAATTCATTGGTAAACCCTTGTCTATCCCTGCCAGCTGATGTTCTGTGGTTGATGGTCTAGTTCATGCACCCTCAGCTCTACTTCCTCTTCAATCGATAATTGGCTATATAGGTCTTCTGTCCTTGTAAAGCCTTTCCAACTCTCTTGCTGCCATGTCCTAATGAAAATCTTTCCAACTTCTTAAGACCACCTCTGAAAAAGGACTCAAAAACTTGTCACTCGGGATAGGCAATGAAATTGTCGCAAGGCAAGGCCATATTATGCTTTGTCCCATATTGATGGGATTTTGTGGTTATGAAAGTTAGCGAGACAGCGGGTCTCTTCAAATTCATGCCAAGAAGAAATTTTCAAAAAAGAGAAACGAAAGCTTAGATTAAGTTGTTGCAAAAGCTTTGTTCGGTTGTCGAGCTATTAATGGGGCAGAAGAAAGCTGCTCCGCGCCTTCCACACCAAAGTCTATCCTCAAGTCAAAACTCTCACTTGATTAAAACTTTGGTTTTCTTTCCCCCTTAAAAGACTAATGAATATGATACAAAAATTATCTATTTTATCATTTTAGTCATACTATGAAAACACTTGTATATTAAAAGCTTTTGTTATACCGAAGATATTTCTGACCATTCATGAAAACACTTGTATATTAAAAGCTTTTGTTATACCGAAGATATTTCTGACCATTGAGAAAAAATTTTCAAAAACCTTTGTACAGGCAATTCTTACCCCTCCAGTTACACTATTAAACTATTATTCTTTTGTAGTATAAATTTTGATTACGACGCCGACCTTTCCACATGAATAAAACTGAAAAGGAAAAAAAAAATTAATTAGTGTCCACCCAAACAGCAAAATCAAGAACACAATCATAAAACATTAAAACAAAAATTTTCAAAAGATTCTTTAGGGGGAAAAAAAAGTAAGAACTATTCTTTATGAAAAAACCATAAAAATTTTATCAAAATAACAATAAAATTATAATAGGGGTACAATTGTTTGACGGGGCAAATGGGGATGTCATTCCGTTAATATAGTAATATGGTAAGCAAATAAGTTGTGATTAACAATTTTGGATTAAGTTTCCATTTTTGAATTGAATTTCTCAAATTAGTTCAACTTCCAATTCCAGCTCAATCTCGATAAGGTCCTGCATGATCAATATCCATGCCGTGTTCAGTGGATTCTCCCCTTCCATTGGCCCAACTCAGTATCTCACTTTCTGTCTTTAAATTATCCATTTCAATGGGTATTTTGTTCTGATCTTAGCTGTTTTCTATGTATATAATTTTCCAAATCAAAAGGAAAAGAGATTTTCGATTCCTGTGGTCTTTAACTAGATGTTCATTTGTTTTTTCAAAAAAAATTTATGGTTCAAGTTGAGTAAAATGAGGAGTCAAATTTTTCCTGGAATTCTTTTTGGGTTTTGAAAAATAAAAGAAAAAAGAATGTCGATTTCTTTGCTTGTCAAACTGTCAGTTATGTTCTGGCATGTGTTTGAGGTATTGGTAGACGGTGTCCTAATGGTTTTCCAACAAAGTCGTTGAAATATGAACTCTCATCATCCAAAAATGAAACATAGAAACCAGAAATGTACACCCAATATCAGTTAGAATCAGTGTATCAGAAACCAAGAAGGGCACAAAAAGGACATGCATTAGATTGGGACAAGATTTCTTATCAATGTCCCTGAAGATCTAATCAAGGAAGTATCATTACATGATGTGAGATCAGACCCAAATTCTCTCCATTGAAGAGCACAAGTTCAATTTACAAGAACCAACCATAAAGTTTGAATCTTGCAACAAGTTGGAAATGGTTCTGCTTTGGCAGATCTTGTCATTGGATCACAATTGCAGTATGAAATCACAGCCGATGTTCTCCATAAGATAAATTACTCTCCATGGATCATATGTTATTTGATCTTAACAGAAGCTGACATCTAATCAAGTGCTAATGTTTGTGACAGGCCTGAATATGCTTCTTTAAGGCAATACTTTGTGGCCCTTTTCTGCTTGCGGGGCATAACTCTGGCGGATGGATAACAGTCATCTAGTTACTTTTTCTCAGAAGTCTGGAAACTCTTTTTTTTTTTCCTTGATGAACTCAAAGGAAGGACTCAAAATGGGAGATTTTGCTAGACCTGGCAAAATTCTGCTTTTCAGGCCACTTTCATGTTCGTTTTTAAGTATCATTCCCTCCTCAGAATTCTTATCTCTTAAGGACGCCGTCGGCAAGTCAGTCAGGATAGAACCATGGAATTATCCAGGAATGCTTCTAGCACTTCAAGGAAGAAGAACACAAACAAAACTTCGCAATGGACAAGGGAATGAACATGTACCATCCTATGAATTTTGTGGCCAAAACTAGTAATCAGGAATTTGAGCTTTAAAGATGAGACTTAGACCGTTAGGCTTTATTTCAAAGTGCAAGCATGAATAGCTTAGGGCAGAGGACTGATAAGTCCAGGAGTAATTTCCTCACAAGACCTACACATTTTGTACGTTACTTTTTTTTTTTTTTTTGGTAGAAACAGAAGTTGTGATCTTGCATCAGACTGTAGACTATAGAGTGTAAAGGTTTTAATGCTTGTACGTTGACTCTTAGCTTTGCAGCACCACCATGAAGGAACTGGAAATCAGGATTCTTGTTAATATTAATTCATTATCACAAATTATATTATCTTAATCTATTGAATCCTAATTACATATGTATTTCTTCATTTTTTTGGCATATTTCACAGTATAATATATGCCCAACACGAGTTCTTTTGTTTTGGATATTTTTCTCCATAAAATGCTTATTTAAACCTTTAATTCATTAATTACTTGACAAAGATAAAGTTCTTAATTTTCCTACAGTAATAAAAAATATAAATATAAATAATTTATTTTTATTTAAAATTTTTTTTGAATCATATTAAATTTGATAATATATAAGTTTATGCTAGAATTATATTTTTAAACATTGAAATCTGCTGTTGCTTAACCCTCATATATTGTTTTTTCGTTAAACCCCCGGCTTCTGGTCACTCGTCTTCTCGCGCCTTCTTCTCAAAACCGAAACGCTCAGTCTCGCATTGAATTGAATCTCTACATTGTAGTGACGGATCATAAGATACGGTTTTTATCATAATCATTTTGTTCATTTAAGAAGATGATGGATTGGAATTACCCAGACATATCCTTAGAGGAAATGATGAAACTAATCAAAGGTTTTGTAGATATCATGATTCTGGCATCTGGGTATCAGTCTTCTGGTCTTTTAGCCCAATGGGATGCCCACAATATCAAGAAAGCTTTCCAATGGGCTTCCTTCTTTGAGAATGTAAGCAAATTTTTATCACTTCCTTTCCTTGATTTTATCTTCTGATTGGTTTGTTTTATGAAATATTTTTGTTATGGGTTCCTCAATTGGTGTTGTTCTACTGCTGAAACGCATGATTTGTGTACTATATTTGAATATATTGGAGGAAAATGAACTTTCTATAGATACATAACTTGGGTTTACATGCTAATCTCCAATCTTATTTAATCTTATTATTAAGCTCATGTGTCAATTCCTTTTATTTTTTTTTATTTTTTTATTTTTTTGTAAAATTGTCTTGATGAATAATGTTTAGGTGCTTGGGAAAATGAACAGTTCAGATTTTTACCAGGAGTCACTTAACAAACTTGATGCAGTTATTCATGAAATGAAATCCAATCCTTCTTTTCCTCAGGTAGAGTTTACTTTTTTTTTTTTTTGTCTAACAATGATTTTGTGTTATGTTACTATTGGTGAATTCGAAGTGATTGCAATCACTGATATATCTGTTTAAAAGCAGGGTCTTGCAAATCTATCATGCGATACTCTTAATAGGGGAAGAAGTTTTGTACTAGCACATTTGTTGCACACTTTACCGTTGAGGGATTCACATCTCAGGGCTTTTCTAATTGCAATAATAGAGATGGATCTTGATAAGCATTCGGGATCAGGGCATGATTGCCTCGGTGTATATCTCAACAATTTAATGATGAATACACCACTTAACTTGGTTTCGGAAAGGAAGGGTCTTGTGAAGAATTCAGTTACCACATTGGAAGATGCTGCTTTGGCTAAAGATGACTTGACAAAGTTTACTCTTCAAGAGCTGTTCAAGAGGCAATCTGCAGTGTCATGCATATCCACAGTCGGTAGAAGCTTAGATATCCTCTCCAACTCGATCAGATGTAGCAGTTTGAATTATTCTGATGGTAGCTTATCTGAAGAACAATTGAAGCAGGGACAAGCTCAAGCATTAGTGGGGTACAAATTATATTCTCTGACAGAGTAAAAATTGTTTGACTGATGTTACAGTATTTACTAATTACATGAAAAAGCCTTAATTTCTTTTAAAAAATTTAAAACAACAATGATTCCCTCATTAGCTACCAAAATTAATGCTTAAATTGTGGGAAGCGTGTAGCTTATGATAATTTTATATGCTTAAAAGTTTACCTATAAACGATAAGAAAATACCATGTCAAGCTTGTTTTACACTTGTTTAAATTTCTGTGATGTTTTTAAAATAACATCAGTAACATTTTTTTAATTGGTTTGCATTTGAAAATCACATACATAATCAGAGACTCTGTATGTCAAACTGTTAAACAACGATTGATCAGAATGATTGCCTTGAATAGCCTGCTTATATTTGGTTGGCAACTCATGAACTTTCAGATATACATCATGTATATATTAATTCATACTCGGTTCATTCATAGGCAGACTTGATAGTTTGAACAAATGGTGCTGCAAGTTGCAGAATAACACATCCAATGACATAAAAAAGTTAACACTTTGCATTAACTATTGTTTGAGTAGACCAAATGGATACTTAATTATGAGATCAAATTGAACTGTCTTTTACTTTTCCACAATTTTTTTTTGTTTGTTGTCTTGTAAGTCCTTTATTCTCCTGGGACTCACTGGGAGCATATGCCCCTCCTATTTGCATATCAATCTGCACTTTAACCATATGATTGCCTAAGATGATGCTGCATGCATCGAAAAAGTTTAAAGCGAGATCCTGCATTATGTAGCGATCTTTTTTCTTAGTATAATATGAAAATAGTTACTGATACTTTATAGGATTTTGGAACCAAAAGTAAAAATGCTTTTGCTTCTTATGCAGGAATGTAGATCAAGTATCAGGTTATATGACATGGAATCATTGGAAATCATCAAATGTTTCATATCTTCTTCAGAAGAGAACTATCAGATTGGTCTCAGGTGCCAGCTTGATATTTTCTGCCCCTAAGGCTTGCTGGGTTCAATTTTTTGAAAGGTTGAATACTTCAGCAAAATGCAATACGGATGATGATCTGTGTGATTCAATAGTAAGCTTATTCATCCTTGAAACTAAATGCAGAGGTGCCTTAGCAATTTTCCAGAAGGCTAGATTATGCATATTAAGTAATAGTCATTTGGCTCGTATTTCATAGTTTAATCCTGTATCTGCTCCATACACTCTCATGTGTGTGCATTAGAGTTTATTTGCATAAATAATTGATTATTAATAAGTAAATATTAGTTCATAAATGATATACATTTTGCTGTTAGTGGTCTTAGAAATAACGTACATGTAGGTTGCAAATGAATTGTCTTCAAGCTTCTAATTCATTATCAAAGTCACTTTGCTTGATAAAAAGCTTCACTTTGCATTTTGGGACTGTTCAATGTAAAGAGATTAAGCAGGTTAGGCCGGCAAATTTGACATTGTTAATGCTTTTTGATATTTCACAGTTTTCAACAGTCATTTTCACTTTGAAACATTCTCATAGAGTTATCATTAGGAAAATATAATTTTGTTAATGTAATGCTGCTGAATTCATATGGATAAACTTGGCCTGACCTTTACTCCATGTTTATTCATTTACTTATTTTTATTTTTTGTTTTCGGTCATTCCTCCATTAATTCAGGAACTCATGTTGCTTGGACTCATTGCAGCCAAATGGAATTGCCTAATTGAATATTTCATGTCTATTTCTTATGACTCCTTCACTATCTCAAAGCTATTTCATGAAGTCTGCAACCTACTTCCAGGAAGATCTCAAGATTTTCATTTGAAAGAGGGCACAATAGACTCAAAGGTGTGTTTGTGCTCCCAATTTTATACATATATGAAAAGGAAGCTATTGAGATGGAGCGTAAGAGTTCCCATCTTTTGCTGCTTCCATGACTTTCTATTGGATGCATTCTTTATTCAGTTGTTGAGTCCTACATTCTCCTTGCATAACACATGCTATATTTGTCTGTCAACTTTAACCTCTATTCGGGCACTTGGACTTTCTATAATTGTTATTTTTTTATGAAGAGCGTATGCTGAAACTTCAAGTGAAGTACTCATATAGATTCGATCGTCAAGTACACCTTCTCTTCCTTTCTCAACACAAGCATGCTCATTAACATGCAGTCGCCTTCAAATGATTCCATTAGTAGGTGTTTGCAAGAACAATATTGATTTTGTTGTTAACCATCATCATTTTGGTTCATCTTAGCTTCATCAATTTGTTAATTTTATATGTCAAAGTCATCCTTGGTTTCTAGTATTAAATTTCAATAAACATTGCCATGTGATGCTGCTGATCTGCGTAGATGATATACAAGGGCCTATGACAGGCTCAGTTGGTCAACGCTCCAATGTAATTAAAACTATTATGAACTTGAAGACAAGTGAGAGTCTTTTCTGAGTGAATTATTCTAATTCCATAGCCATTTTCATGAGAGTTTTTATGTAGACGATGTTTATGTATTTATTTACAGGTGAATGCTGTTACATTTGGCTTGTAGCTCCACATTTTGTGTTCATTTATGTCATGTTTTATGATTGATTCTATGGTGCATGGCAGGAAAATGGGATTCTTGATTACTTGGCTCGGTTGCTGGATGGGCGGCTTCATCATCTGTGGAAACTCTCCCCTGTCCTCGTAGCTGTTGCAATCCCGTTCTGGTAGTCTAATGGTTCTTCTCTCTCTCTCTCTCTCTCTCCCCCCCCCCCCCCAACCCCCGGCGTTTATGATTGTCTCATTTTCCCCGTGTATCGATTTTCACCCAAACCTCATCCTCTTTTCAACATCACACTAAAATCATAAGAAAGAAAAACTGGAAAACCTCACAAGAGCAATTCAATACCCCCTATGGATTTCACATGCTTTTTCCAAAACATATTCCAGATAACAATAAATATTTTAGTGCTTGTGGTTTGCCTATTTGTGTTATGCTGATAATTGATGGTGTAGGTCATCAATATTTCGGTTATATCTAAATGAAATAGAGACTCAATTCAAAGGAGAATCTTCAGTAATGAGGTTTTCATATTTTTAACCTTTTTGCTCTCTGATTATGGACTAAATTTTTTTGATGCAATATTTTCATATTTCTCAATTAAAATCCAGTTCATTATGCAGATGCTGCAGGTGTATCCAGGATAGGAAGGAACATGAGGATTGTAAGTATTTTCAACCTCCTCTGCCATATGTCCCATGCAGTTTTTATCAGCAATTCTGAAGTTGGGAACCCAAAAAAAATGAATACTACAACACATGATTTATATTCATAGATAAAAGGAAATTTGGCATTGTTAGAGTAAGCAGTTTTTGAAATAATTACATTGGAGATGGAACATTGTTCTTGCATTCAGATGGAACTTGTCACAGTCATTTTGTACAACTATTGTTTTATGCAGAATACAACTATAGCAATGACCCATTCTGATGCTAGAATGTTGATGACCCTTCATGCTTTTAAGGGTGTAACGATTCCATATAACCTAACCTTTGGGCTAGTTGAAATGTTGTTTGATTCTTTATTTTACTTTTAACTTTTTCTCATACTTTATAGGTAGCTTTGTATCTAAGGATAAGAGTTACATCATGAACCACATAGAGACACACACAAGAATGTTAACTATTTGACTGGGGCCCACTTGAAACTGTCTACTTCCTAAAATGTTGTCAATAGTTGAAATGTCATTCTAGTTGCCTGACCATGGCAATTCAATGCTAGCTTAGGATGGTATTGGATTCAATTTTTACCAATTATGAACTATGAAATAGGTCTGATAATATTAAGATAGTTGGATAAATTTGAAACGTTAAGGGAAGGTGGGTTTGGATCATTAGCCCTTTGTTTTCGTAGTACTTCTCTTCCTCACTTTTATGGTTGTTGAGTAACTTCGTTGATGCAAAATCTTGTGGAAATGTAGGTTGCAAACTATACAAGCATCCTTTTAGAAGTTTGCCAAAACCATTTATAATGAACAAGTGGAAATTCTTTCATCCAATTTTTATTTATACCAGAGTTAGTTTGGTCATGATTACCTGAAGATTATTTTTCAAGTTGTAGAGGGCCAAATAGAAAAACTCTTTCCCAATATAAGAGTTTGATCCAGTAAATATAATGATAAACATGGGCATCGGATATTATTTTTTTATTGAATGTAAAAACTGCTTCACTGTAGCATTAGAGCTCGCTGAGTTTATCTTTTTCTCAAGTCTTATAGCCACCGTGTCTGGTGAATTTCCAGGTCAACTAGCTGAGAGAATTTGGTGTCTTTACATCTTTCATGTTTGTGGCTCTCATGTAACGTATGCTGCTAAAAGTGCTTGAAAGTTGACTACCATGTTTGTGTTGGTGAGAACCTCTCCCCTATGTTTCTTGCAAGTGACTTCCTGTTTATTCATCTTGTACTATACTAGGAAGACAACATGCTATACATATTTTTAGAAAGAAAAACAAATAAATATTATAAGAAAAGGAAATTAAAAGACCAATTTGTACGAACAGAATCACTGTGTAGGTATAAGGAATATAATTTCACGATTTCCTTTTTCTTTTAAATTATGGAGTTGGAGATTACTGTACTGAAACTGCAGGACATCCAAGCAAGTGCATGATTAGATTTCCTAGATTTTTTCCAGCATAAAATTGAGGACTTGTTATTTAATGTGTTTCTACGTACCCTGTAAAGAAGCTATTTTCCCTATAAAAATTTGTACTAAATTCATAATTTCATTTATGGTGTTTAATTTATTTCCCTTCTTGAAATCTTCTCAAAATTTTCCCCCAAGTTGTTTTAAGTTATGACCATGATTATGTCGAATAACAGTTTGGATTCTGATTCTAATGAACCAAATATAATTCACGCACCCTCAAACTTCTTCCTTTCTGACTTGGTGAACATATCTACATTGATTTTTTTTTGGCTGGCGCATGTATTTTTGTTTGTGCTAACTTGCATGTGTAGTTCACCCCTTCTTGATCACTAACCCTTCTGGTCCTGGTTTCACTTGTTGCCTTTATCCAAGAAAAACTATTCATCTCAATATAATGTGACATGATTTTTATTTTTTCTAATTTTGTGATGCATCAGTTTATCTACCCCACAAAATATATTTGCAATCTGTGTGGTCCCCTTTGCATATGAAGTGTGCGACAAGCCAATTTGAATTGAAAAAGCCATGAAGTTCGCAAACATCTGATTTTGATTATATCAGGTCTCTCTCACTCTTTTAGGTATGGACGGTGCTAGCCTTTATGTTATAGTAAACCTCATCTTACTTTTTTCCTTTACAGATGATTCCCGGGAAACTTCACCAACCAGGAGTAAAAGAGAATAAAAACCAGAAATGGATAAACACTAGCTGCTTTTTGGAAGACTGGCCAGCTTAAAAGTGCATACCATCAACTGTTGACATTGCATCATTAGCTGCATGTCTCACTCCCTTCTCCACTTTGGGACCCAGAAAGACTAGTGGCATAAGCAAAGTTGAATGTTCCCTTGATGATAATGTTTTTTCGCCTCCACTAATGGGAGAATGACATCTGATGTCATTGATAATGCTTCCAGCCAATGGCTATTGTTGCTCGAAAGCTCTCAATTTGTGGTATTCTGTTATGGTTTAGGTTTTAAATGCATCTTGCAATACAAGCTCCACTCTGACTAATTCCAAATTAGAGTTGAAAAAGAAAGTTGATCAATGAAAAATTTCAGTTTACAAAGCAAAAAGAAAACTCTATGCCTAAAGTGGGGGAAGAGAATTGCAAGCACCGAGTCTGCAATTATACTCGGTAATGGGAAAAGTCGAGTGTCATTTAGTTGCTGCTGTGGATCACAAATTTTGAGGCACCTGCTATGCAAGTTCAGGGCACAGTGGAAGCAAGCTCTGGGGTGGCAAAGGAGCACTGTAAAGTACAGCTATGATATTCACAGCTACTCTCTTAACTTCGATGATGGTATCTACCATTGCTATCTCCCATCAAAGGATTCTCAATGAAGTTTTTTTCTTTTTTGTCTCCTTGAGCAATAAAGTCATCCGGTTTATTATCAGTCGCTTCGGAGGACCATCTGGCATATAAACAGGGTTTTGTTCCTGCATTTCTTAAAGATATTGGAGGTATTATCTTAATTAATACATTACCAATCGGTTGGAAATGGAATTATAGATTTATAATGTTACTTTGCTTTACTCTGAACTATACCATGGCGGGTTGTACAGCTATCGAGCCATGTCGTGTTAATCTCCTGGATTTTTGCACAAAATTTCGTATGTCTTCAACTGTTCTTACATTATTTTCCTGCATTTTGATTGCTTTACCGGTTTATTTTGGTAACTTAAGGGGCGGGGGAATGACACAGTGATATTGCAAGGATAAAATTTTTTTACCTCCCCATTTGTCCGTTATCTGATTTCCATTGATTGGATTTTGTTCCACTATTTCACATGTCTACAGGTGATGGGGAAGTTGCATCACAGGACATTGTACGTTCTGGAGATTAAAGAATGATTTATTGAATATAAATATTTAATCACTGTATTTTTTTTTAATATTTTTTTGAGGACAAAGATAATGAAAACAAGACTGGGTTATCTTTTTTCTTTTTCTTTTAATTATTTTTTTAATATCATCGATGGAGTTGAAATTAATATCATTAATGATTTTTGTCAAATTTTTCATTTTTAATAAAATTAATAATGTCATTAATATTTTCGAAAATTTTTCAATTCTTTTTGTTAATAAATAATAAATGTTTGACTTTTTTTTAATAATTAATAAAATTAAAGATTATTAACATTATTTTAAAGTAAAAATAATAATATTATCAACTTTTTTTGTTTTTCTATTATATACCTACGTCTATTTTTCTTTTTCGTTTTGTTTTTAAATTTTTTTTGTTTTATAATTCATTTTTCTTTTAATTTAAATATTAATGGAGCTGGAATTACTAACATTAGAAATAGTAATGATATTTTTCAGTAATGGTATTTTGTAGTAATTAACAAAATTAATAATATCATTATTTTTTTTCAAATTAATTATAACAAAATTCTTAAATAGAAGCAGATCAGTTTCGAATGAATGGATACTCTGAGATCGGACGACAAAAATCAAATTTGATTAATTCAATTTCTAAGACTTTAGAACAACTAGAAAATTACAAAAACGAAACCATTCATTTTGAACAACGAAGAACGATTAATTAAGTCCGACAACGGGTTTTCCAACAAGCCTTACAAGGAGCTCTAGGAACTCTGAATAGTTCTTTGACCAACGAGTTAAAGTCAAAGTACTGATATTGTCAAAGAAAACCTTTTCCAATTGAATAATTAGTTTTAGTTTTTTTTTCCTTTTTATTTCAATTGAATTAATTAAAGGGAAAATTATTATTTAGTCCCTCAGGTTTGATATAATTATCTAAGTAATCCCTGACGTTTTATATAATATATAACTAGTTTCCGACCTTTAACTCCATTTAATTAAAAGGTCCTTCCGTCAGAAATGTGGTATTTTATCGTTAAAATCACTTAAAAACAATGAGAGACATTTTATAAGGACAAATTATGCCCTTATTGAACTGTCCATCAAAAGAAAGGAGGTTTGACCATATTACATAGGAAAGAAACACAAAGAAAGGAAGAAAAAGGGGAAAACACCCAAAACCCAAAATAGGATTTGCAGGTAACTAGAGAAAAGACAACCGACATGTCTTCTTCAAGTGCAGCCGATGGAGCATGGGAAGGAAGGTTTATGAATATGTATTGCAAGTGTGGAAAAAAAAGTAGGCATTAGGATCTCAGAGACACAAAAAAACAAAACTTGACTCTATTATTACTGTATTGATAATGCATGCGGGTCTTTCCTTTGATGGTGTAAAGCTATAGATTCATCAGATCGATCTCAAGGAAGCGATTTGGAAGTGAGGCAAAGAAGTGTAGCTACTGACTTGTTTGAATTAAAGGAAGAGATGTTGTATCTGAAGAGGGAGCTGATGAAAATGTACACTGAGATTGTGACGATTGGAGGAAAAAGGGAATGCTTAGAGTCAGAGATTGACAGCTTGAAGAAGTTGATTTTCATATGCATGATGGCTATCATGATGCTTTTTACCTTACTTGTAATTTTGCTCTACAAGGGTAACTGAGGATTGTGATTTATTTATTTATTTTTATTTTTATTTTTTGTATTTTGGGTAGTTTTTGTAGTTTTTATAGTAGAATGTTTTAATGTGGTGGGTTAGTTGTTGAATGTTAGTAACTCAGGTGGGGACAGCCAATTTGCAGATGAATTGAATGTAATATACCTTTTGCAAGAATATGTGTACTTATTAACTCTAAAGTCATTTGGTGTTAAGTATCACAAATGTAGAGCAAGAATAATATAGAATATTTTTCTACTTGTAAATATTTTTTACAAGTAATTCCATTCTCATTAATCAAATGTTTCCGATACACAAAAGACAAAAACAACATGCTTACATAATGTGCATTACAAAAAAAATCTCGAATCAAACTTGGCTCACATGCACTAGAGTGTTTACAAATATTTCCATTCTCATTAATCAAATGTTTCCAATTCACAAAAGACGAAAACAACATATTTACATAATGTGCATTACAAAAAAGAACTCAAATCAAACTTGGTCCATATGCACTGGAGTGTTTTCTATAACACAGTTGCGTGTTTGCTGTCAAGAAAAAGACAGACATAAAGTGGAAAAACAAGTGACACATTTGTTCCTGTGCTTGCTAGAAAATCAAAAGATTCCTTATTCTCCCTTTCTTAATATCTTCTCACCAGCAGCACCTCTTCCCACAAAATATACATAGCAGGATCTCCAAATGAATTACTGCAACATGTGAAGCACAAAATACCATCTGCAGCACCTCAACAACCCAAAATACCATCTACATCATGTGAATCCACAAAAAACCATCTTCAACATATCAACAAAAAAATCAAGTCTGCAACATATTAACCCAGAACAAAAAATGCCTATTCAAGACATAGGAGCTCCTCTCCCTCTCAAACCAGAAGCATCTCTCCCTCTCAAACCAGAAGCACCTCTCCCTCTTGTTGCAGCAACACCTCTCCCTCTTGAACCAATAACACCTTTTCCCATAGCACCAGCAGCACCTCTTCCCACAATAGCAGCAGATCCAGATGATCTTTTTCCTCCTCTTTGCACAAGTTGCTTGTTCCTCTAATAAAACAAATGGGATATACATTAAAAACAACATACTATAAAACAAAATAGTAACTATTCAGATTGCAAAAGTGAATCTAACCTGAGACTTGGCTAGGGGGGCTTGCTCGCATGTTCTTTTATTATGGCCTAGTTGCTTGCATGTCACAGACCTAACTGTGCAAGATCTTTTTACTGTGCTTAGATCAGCTTCACCCTCTTGAAGTGTTCTCCTTTCTTTTGGTCTACCAGGCTTCCTTTGAACATCTGGAGCCTTTAGGACTGGAAATTCAGTTTGTGGTGGGATGTTGTAATTTGGGATTGGATGAATGACTCCTTTGTAAAACTTTATATACTTCTCTATTGTGAAACACTCATCACAGAAGTCTTCAAGATTGAGTCTCATGTATCCAAGTGCAATGCAAGCATGTTTATATGGAAGACCTGAAATGTCCCAATAATTGCAGGTACTTGTCCTTTTCCCAATGTCAACAACAAAAGCCACAGGCCCCTCTCTCACCTCAAACTCATTATTGTTACTTGGTAGTATCTTGCATTGTCTTGATTCTTTTATCAATCTGTTCAATGCACTCTTGCATTTTGGAGTCACTCTCCCTTCCCAAGTAGCAGCCATTGCAAACCTTTTATGAAGCCTAACCATACATTTCTGCCTAATAAAGTCTATTAGCTCAACAATTGGTTTGTTCCTCAAGTTTCCAAGCCAGCTGTTGAAACTCTCTGTCATGTTATTTGTCACAACAATGCTTTTAGCTGCTGATGAAAGGCATGTCTAGTCCAATGTGAAAGAGGAATATCTAGTAACCATTTTGCAGCCTTTCCCTCATTCTTAGCCTCAACATTCTTCATATGCTGCTTAAATGCATAATTATGGCTAGACTTAGCTGCCATCCAAAATTCCTTCCTCAACATCACCCCTGGAAATTGCTTCTTGAAGTTCATTAACAAATGTTGACAACAATATCTGTGGATTGAACCTTCAAACTGTGTCCTCACATCCTCAAGCTATCCCTATGTTAAAAAAGAATTCAACATCATTAGCTAAATAAGTCAAAGTGAATTATGAATTACTTTGGAGGAAGTTACCTTTTGTCTGTCTGAAATGAATGTCCATGGCTTTGAATCACATCCAGGTCCAACGCAATGTCTAAGACAGTCAAGGAAGAAGGTCCATGTTGCAGTGCTTTCATTTTGAACAATTGCAAAAGCTAGTGGGAACACCCTCTTATTCCCATATAGTGTAACAGCACTCAGTAAACATCCTCCAAAAGGGCTCTTGAGGAAGCATCCATCCAATCCAATGAGAGGCCTACATCCCTCCAAAAATCCCACTTTCATTGCTTCAAAACATATGAAAATGGAGCTAAAGACAAGTGGCTCATCCAAATTGTTCCTTGGCATTGATTCAAATTTTAAGAAAGTTCCAGGGTTTGACATTTGAAGATGTGCAATGTATTCATGCAACTTATTGTAGCTCTCCTCATGTGAACCTGCAACTTGCTCTCTAGCAGCTGTCTTTGCCTTATGAAGCTGCCAATACTGAGTCTCAATGCCCCATTTTTCCTTCAACTCAGCTTGCATTAAAGCATAGCTCATTCCTGGATCAACAGCCAATTGAGATTCCAGTTTCTTCTTCACCCACTTTGTTGTTGTATTTGGATTGTTGTTGTTTAATGGCCTCATGCATGTATGCTCAGGTTGTACGATTTTTCCTACAAAAGTGATTGAGTCTGAAGCCACACTAGCATGGAACCTAAATGTGCAGCCCTCCCCCTTACATTTTGTTGTTACTCTTCTACTATCATTCTTGCTCATCCTTATTATGAACCCTCCCCTAACAGCATAATCCCTTAAAGCTTCCCTACAACTATCAACACTTAAGAATGCATGCCCAACTCTGAATTCAATATCACCTTCAACTGGTGTTTCAAACATATTGTCATATATTTTCTTCCAAGGATCTCCTGTTTTCTTTATAATTTTTCTCCTTCTTGGTGCATCAACCTCCATGTCACTACTTGCAGCTGACTGTTCCTTGTCAGTATCAACATCACTGAGACCATCATCAACATCATTATTCAAGTCAACTTCCTCTTCTGGATCTGTTCCCTCACTCTTAAGTGTTTCAGATTCACTACTCTCATCTTTAGTACCAGAAAAGACGTAGTCATCATCTGTGGACTGGCTATCAACAACAGTTTCTGTTTCTCCCCCTTCCCCCTCCAATGGTTGTTCTTATTGTACCCTATGTCTAAAGCTGTAAGAGGCTCCAACTGCAATTGCTCTTTTCCCCTTCCTATTGTCCCTATTCACATTTGCCTCATGAAGATTTGCCTTGTCTCTACATCGCCCTCTCCCCCTCCCTTTGCCTAAACCGTTTACATAGCCTGAATACTCAGTGTCATCAGCCAACACAATATCCCACATCTGTGATCCTATCAAAATTTCTGCCCCCTTCCCCCTACCACTACCTATACCCTCTGTATTTCCAATCCCACCACCTACATTTTCTTGCTCAATAATGATCATATCTCCAAGATCCCCACTTATCTTAGTCTGTGACCCAATATTACTTTCTGCCTCCCCAACACCATTACCTGGAACTTCCCTATTAGGCTGCAAATTTTCATGATGTAAACCCATATTATCTGCCATCTGACTATGGAACACATTTGGTTTAACAACACTCGGTTCACCTTGCTTCCTAACCAAATTCAGTTCAATATAAGCAGTGTCCTTGAATCTTTCAAACATTAAAGTCACGTCTGCATCTTTTCTATTCTATAATTTTCAGAACATGTAATATCCACATTCCCATCTTTTATCTTGTGAACTTTGCATACGTTTTGTAAAAGAACAATGTTGCTCATTCTGTCAGGTTGTGCATCATACAAATACACAGTATCCCCTTCATATATGACCCCAGTAGTGTAACTTTCAGGCAAAGCCATCAAATTCAAGCTTTCCTACATTGCAATTTAACACATGTGTTAAAAATAAGCATTAACGTCTGCAAAAACCCTAAATGCATTATCATTATAGAAATAAGAACTCATAATGATGCTGGAGCATTTCAATATACCAAAATTTATCATCATAAACATCCTCAGAAATATGGATTTTCAATTTTTTTCAAGGAAAAACTGAAATGGGTCTCGGTTACTAGTATTTACCTCAAAACGAAGCTTCAAGATTGTGATTCCACGCAAACGAAGCACTACATGCTACGAGCACTCATTTCGTGTCGTCAAGAAACATTATTTTCTGGAAAAATTCTTCAAAACTTGAACTGGCGATGAAGACGTTTTTTCAGTAGGAAGTTTTCGTTTGGAGAATAGCAGCAATGTGGGTCTGGCTTTTCGTTTCCCTCGCTTGGAAGGTCATAATGGTCCACGTCAGTGAGAGAAGGGTGTTTTAGTATTTTAAAATTCAATTAACAGCAAAACACCACATTTTCTGGCGGAATGACCTTTTAATTAGACGGAGTTAAAGGTCGGAGACTAGTTATATATTATATAAAACATCAGGGATTACTTAGATAATTATGTCAAACCTGAAGGACCTATAAATAATTTTCCCTTAATGAAAACATCAGTGAGTACTGAAAAATGTAAATGATCCCGATACACAGTCGTGTAATAATAGTGAGTCCCAACTACATATAATCATTAGGCTTGCAAAACAAAACATAAGTCAGATTCCATTTGCTTTCTTTTTTCTTTTTTTTTTTTTTTTTTTTTTTTGGGTCAAAAATAGAATAATCATGGGCAATAATAATAATGATACATGACGGACACACCTCAATATGATTATTATTATTTATATTTAAAATAAACATGTAACAACAATAATAATTGTAATGACAGCTGCATTTCATGTGATGTACACCTTTGATTGGTTGTTAAGAATGATTTATGTTTGGATAAATATGTAAATTCAATGTAAATGTAAACTTTATATTGTCTTATTAAATTCTTTAATCTGTAAAGATACATTTCGTAAATATTTAATTTTATAATTATATTTGTTTAATATTTAATTTATAAAATTGTATTATTAATGAAGCAATTTGTGTCAAAATGCATAAATTGTCGCCCTTGTTAAAAATATATTCAGTAATTCTGGTGTATGAATTTGTTTAGCAGGATTAAAAAGTTAAAATTTGACTTTTGAGTCTATTTAACTCTTAAACTTGTATAAAATAATTAAAAAGAACTGATTTCATTTTTTAACCAATTTAACCCATGAACTTATTTAAAATAATTAAAAAAATCATATTTTTTACATTTTTTTTGAGTCAAATTAATCTCTAAGTATTCATTGTACTTACAGTGTGAAAATTATTATATAGACATTTGTTAAAACTGTAGTTGAGATCGAACTGACTAATCTATTAAAAAATTAATTAATTATAAAATATAGAAAAATTATATATGAAGTATATTGTATCTCTCTTTTTGAGCTTATAAATATGTATTAATTTGAATATTTTAATATTAACCTCTATTATTAGGTTATCGCTTATAAAACCTATGCATTTTTCATGTTAAATAAATTAAAGTTATAATGCATGTTTATAAATTTATTATATTAAAAGAAATAATGTTTTTATAAATTTTAAATTTATATTCATAAGTGTTGGAAAAATTTAATCTGAGTGTTCTTAGTGTAGGACAAAAAAGAATAAAAAGTTACTCATGTTAAAGGGTTAAATTAGCCTAAAAAATGAAATCGAATCTTTTTAATCATTTTATACAAGTTAAAGAGCCAAGTTTGATCTTTTTGATGCTGCTAAACAAATTTAAGAATCAAATTGATCTTTATTCCTTGAAAATTATAAAAGATTAAATTTAATAAATGCAATTTTAGAAATTGAAGAATTTAATATAGGTAATTTCAACCGTTGAAAAGTTTAACTAGTTGTTAACCGGATGTGTTTTCTTGTTGGTCTTCCCACTAGTGCGAAGAATGAGAAATTTTGAATTTGAGTCATTTCAATCACAAGAGTTTTCATCAATTTAGTGAATTAAGAGGAATGATACCCGATTGTATAGAACTGAATTATTTCAGCACGTGAAGCGGAATAAAACATTGCTTCCTTTTCATATTCATTCTTCAATATCAAACAAAAATTTCAACCAAAAAAGCACCAAAATAAAAACTTTAAACAAAAAGAAATCCGTATTCAGTGGCAGCAGTTGTGGACAAAATTTTGCTTAATCAACGCATTACCAAGCTTAAATTTTTTTTAAGGAAACATAAATCTCTGCAATCACACTACATTAGCTGTGAAACATATGTGTCTAGTAATAATGATAAGGCAAATTGTCCTTATATCAATCAATCGATCAAAATTATTTACAATCAAACAACTTTTTAAATTACAAAATTTATGAATTTCAAAGCAAGAACATGTCCCATATGCCCCACATTCCCATGTGACCTCCTTCATCTTCTTGGATTTAAATTCCCATCTTCAAAAACAAACATCATTCTCCTTCTCTCTCTCTGTCTCTCTCGTTTCTGCAAAAAATGGGAAGAAAGTGTGTGTTCACACTAGCATTGGCAAGCCTCTTCACTGGGCTAGTGGCAGCTGCAGATTGGAACATTTTGAACCTGAAAAGGAGAAACTATGGGATTGAATCTAATAATTTGAAGAATTATTGTGAGAGTTGGAGAATTAATGTTGAAGTAAGCAACATTAGAGGTTTTGAGGTTGTGCCTCAAGAGTGTATAGCTTATATCAAACACTATATGACATCTTCTCAATATGAGGCAGACATAGAAAGAGCCATTGAAGAGGTCAAGCTCTATCTCAGTAGCTGTAGTTGTTGTACTTTGGAAGGTGATGGTAAAGATGCTTGGATTTTTGATGTTGATGATACTCTTTTGTCTACCATACCTTTCTACAAGAAACATAATTTTGGGTAAGTTATTATTATTTTTTCTTTTCCATTTTATGTTTCTTTAATGATTACCTATCATGTAATATAATTAAATTCTTAATTTTTAAAAAAATTTCTATGTTAGAGCATTTGAATGTTTAATTAACTACTTAATTCAATTGAAATTAATATGTGATTAATGAGATCAATTGGATTTTAATAGGGGAGAGAAGTTGAATAAAACATTATTGGAAGGTTGGATGAAAGAAACAAAAGCACCAGCTTTAGAGCAAACCCTAAAGCTCTTCCATGAGATGAAAGACACAGGAATCAAAATCTTCGTTGTCTCTTCAAGAAGTGAAACCCTAAGATCTTCTACCGTTGATAATCTCATCAATGTTGGCTATCATGGATGGTCTAGTCTCTTATTAAGGTATGAGATTAATTTATATTTATTTATTTATTTATTTGTTTTAAGTATATAATTTATTTTTATTTTTAAGTATATTAATCTTTTTGTTTTTTTAATTTAAAAAATAAAGGGGTCTTGAAGATGAAACCATGAAAGTGCAAGAATACAAATCCCAAGCAAGAAAGAAATTGATGGATGAAGGGTATCGCATTTGGGGAATCATAGGAGATCAATGGAGTAGTCTTGAAGGTCTACCTTATGCAAAAAGAACATTCAAATTGCCAAATTCCATGTATTATATTCCTTAATAATTTTTATTAAATTAAGTTATTAATTTATGTTATATTTATTGAGTATCCTCCAACACTAAATCCATATTAAATAATAATTTTTGTGGTTGCTATTTTTTTTTTCTCTTTTTAGTTATTTTGTATACAGTGATTAAGTACCTTAATTAAGAAAATTTTGAGATAATTATTGTTTATATAAATTATTATTTCAAATTTCAAAAAAGTATTACTAAAGTTTAAAAATTATCCATTTCAGTCCCTTAAATCATTCCATTTATGTTACTAATCAATTCATATATAAAAGTGAACACTAAATTCAAATTTAAATTAACTCGAATGGGTAGCGACAAAGAAGTACTTGTGGGGTTAATTCTTCGCAATGTAATCTCTTTCAAACTAGCCCTTTGCTTTGTGGGGTTGATTCTTCGCAATGTAATCTCTTTCGAACTAGCCCTTTGCTTCCGAGTATAAAAAAATTTAAAATTAAGTCAGTCATGTTTGTTTATTTTTTGATTATTGGGGACTATTATCAGACCGTATATACACGTATCACTAGAATATGGCTTGATGTGCAGTCATGTTTGTTTGTTAATAGATAAAAATTAATCTGATTTTTGCCCAAAATCTATATTGAATGTCACATTCAAGCTTGCCTAAACAAAAAAAGAAATGTTTTTAATTTTTTTCAAATACATAAAAATTTTGTGTTAAATTTTAGTAATTGCACATAAAAATATACATTATCAATATTATTTAATATAAATTAATAAAAAGATGTAACATTTTTATATTATATTTCCATTTCTTTTTTATTCTTAAGTTTGAATCCGTCAATTCATGTAAGGTTTGATGGATTCAAATTCTTTTTTTTTTTTTTAATGATTTGTTATGAGATTGCATTGAATCTGTCTAAAATGACTAATGATTTGTTATGTTTACATCATCATATCCTTTTTATTCTTGAAAATAGTTTTGGAATTTCATCACTTAAGAAAATTGTTTTGTTTGTGCAAAAATGGGAAGAAAGTTAATGGTTATAGCAACTTTGGGAAGCCTCTTCATTGGGCAAGTGGCAGCTGCGGATTGGAACCGTCGATTTCAGTTTTATTCCGTTTTTAAACCAAAATTAAATAATATATTTTAAACTTTTAAAATGCATTTTTAGATTTATAGCTTGAACAAATAATAATAATAATAACAATAATAAATAATACTATCCAAGAAAACTAAATCACTTTAATAACAATTATTAAAAGTTGCTTTAAAAAATTATAATAAAACAAAAAAATAAATTGAATGTTTTTTAGGAACATGTTTTTTACGGTTTCAAACTAAAATCATCGATTTCAGTTTCAAAAAATGAAGAATCGAAATTGAAACTTAAGTGCACAGTTTCAGTTACGGTTTGAAACCAGAACCGTTTATTAAGGTTTAATACTGGTTTTGATTGGTTCAGTTTCGGTTTAAAACCGAACCATGGTCATCCCGAGTTAAAGTTTCTACTAAATTTTTAATTTTTTTAAAAACTTTCCTATGTTAATATGTGATTGATGAAATCTTTTTGGAATGTGATGGAAATAAAAAAAAGGAGGAGAGAAATTGGATAAAACTTTATTGGAAGAATGGATGAAAGAAGCAAAGGCACCAGCTTTAGAGCAGAGCCTCAAGCTCTTCGATGAGCTGAAAGACAAAGGAATAAAAATCTTCATCGTCTCCTCAAGAAGTGAAACCCTAAGATCTGCTACCGTTGATAATCTCATCAATGTTGGCTATCATGGATGGTCCAGGCTCTTATTAAGGTATCTTGATTGCTCACCATTATTAATATTTATATAATTTTAATCCTCTATTTTATATCATTCTTAGATACCGAGAGCATGTTTAATATTACAGTCACTAATAGCTGGTTTTCGATGAAAAGTAAAGTAATTATGTCGAGTCGAATTTTTCTTGATCGTGATTTGAACTTAAAACTTTTTTATGGAAATTTCAAGTTTTAACTGAGATGTTTTTTCAAGAATTTTTTACATTATAAAAGCAACCAAAAAATATATTCAATTTATTTCTAAATTCTTTGGCTTCTTAATGTAAAAAATAAAGGGGTCTTGAAGATCAGTCCATGAAGGTTCAAGAATACCAATCTCAAGCAAGAAAAGAATTGATGGATGAAAGGTATCTGCTATGGGCAGTCATAGGAGCTCAGTGGAGCAGTCTTGAATGTCTTCCTTATGCAAAAAGAACATTCAAGTTGCCAAATTCCATGTATTACATTGCTTAAAATTAAGTTTTGATTAATTAGGTTATTAATTTGTATTTTATTTATTTGAGTACCCTAGCTAGCTAGATCTATAATTAAATGCTTATTAAATAAGAATTGATCATTGTTGTTATGGTTGGATGTTTCTGTTTAGTTGATTTCTATACAGTGATTAAATATTTTGTGTAAGAAAATGTGATATGAGTATTCAAATTTCAATAAATACAAATTCTTTTATATTTTTCTAAATTAAATTAAAAAAAAACCTACTTAAAACTAAAATTTAAGTTGATTTCTTAATTAATGTGAATTTACGTAATTATTATTACGGGATCAAAACGTTTATTACCATACCAACGTGTTTTTAGTTGGTTTCTTCATGCTATGAATCCAAATAAATACTTCTCCGTATCTCAAAGGAGTTCATTCGAAAAAGTGTAAAAACAAATATAATTTAAATGATGAAGAGTTTAAATTTTACATTTTAAATGAAAAATAATAAAAAAAATTGAGTGAAAATCAAATTCAAATAAACATTTTAAAATCTAAATTATCGAATGGGATTAAGATTATTGGGAATTGATTCTAGGGACAATAAAGCAGATTTGATATCCTCAAAATATAGGGTAGTGGGTACCAAAAAAATGCACCTTCACTGGCAAAATAAGGTGATATTTGATAGGGAAGGATGTTGACACAACTCAAAAGTAAAACATTATCCATTCCATTGAGGTATATCATTTTTCTTTTACAAAAGATATTGGTATAGAGTTTGATAAAAGCTCAATGGTCAATCATACATGGTATGATTAGTTTTTTCACTTATGTGAAGAGTGAGAAATATCGAATTCGAGTCCTCTGGACCACAAGTGTTTTCATCAATTTAGTGAGTCCAGAAAGAGAGTTACCTCTTGTTTTGTAACTCGCAGTGGTATATCAACCCATCGAAACTTTCAATGAATCAAAAATCAAACTCAACAATTATATGATGAGCAATAAACTCATTAAAGAGAAAGGCCAAGTTCTCATTTTGGATTATAATGTTACCCGTTATTTTCAAATTTGTGTAACGTGTTTTATTATGTTTAAATTTTTAACTTGTAATAGAAAACCGA
Organism: Jatropha curcas; assembly: GCF_041381405.1. Lineage (NCBI taxonomy): Eukaryota > Viridiplantae > Streptophyta > Magnoliopsida > Malpighiales > Euphorbiaceae > Jatropha > Jatropha curcas. Next base: position 2,832,264 of record NC_143153.1, on the reverse strand, counting down.
ATTTTAGTTTATATTTTTAAATTTTGTCCACTTTCCTATAATGCTTTTTATATAATAACCTGTGTAATTAATTAATACTAATTGAATTTACTGAATAATAAAAAAATCTTGAAATAATAATTAATTTTGAAATTTTTATAGACTAACTATTCTCGTATTTTGAAAGTTTTAAGGAACTATTAATATATCTTTAGGATATTTAAAGGTATATAAGAAAAAATAAAAAAATTTATAAATTTATAGCCAAACTATTTTAAATTGTGCAAAAAAAATTTTGAGGTTATAATTTAGGTACCGAGAGAATAACTTTAAACATTTATAGAGACGACTTATATAAATTTACTTTTATACTTTTATGAAAAATCTTATAGTATTGTAAATATTATGCTATAAATTGTAATAATATTACATATATTCTCATATTAATAACAATAATTGTAGAGTGTGAAATTTTTATTACAAATTATTGATTTAATGTATGATTATTATAATTTTAAAAAGTCAATAAATATTTAACCAATATAATTTTAAAAATTGAAATGTTTAATAAAATAATTTTAAGAATTAAAATGTAGTATCAAATTAAAAATTAAAAGTGATATATAAAATTTCCGAAAAAAATACATGAATAAATGTATATTTTTAGATTTTGGCCCATTTATAGACACATGTCCACTCATTTCCATGGATATAAGTTAAGCGTGTGAGCACTGATAGACCTAAGAGATTCCCCATTATTTTTATAAATAAAGCGTTATATTTTTTTTTTAATTAAAAAAAGGAATAAAAAAAACAAGGTTTTATGGTGCTCTTCCCTCCATCATCCATGGCCTCTCGGCGAACTGAAAGAACAGAACTCTAATCAGATGGCAGACTCTAATCCCACGTGCAACCCATTAGATATTTCACCATCCACCAATCATAAACCTGTACCCACACTCACTATTCATACTTTGGCCTACACGCGCTTAAGTAGCGCGTGGATGTTCACTGTTCCTTATTAGGACCGAGAAGGCCAAAAGAGGGGCCAATGGAGAGGGCAAAGCCACACTGCTCACCGTTCACTTCTTTGGCACGCCGGTGTCGGAATTTAAGAACGACCCGCCTGTCTCTCTAGACAATTGTTTCTGTCGTCTCTGGTCTCTTCATCAAAACTCGATTTTCTGTCTCCTGGATTTCGATTTTCTGTTATCTCTAACAAGTTTTTGGTAAGACTTTATATGCTCAATTGATAGTGTTGTGTTTATTCTGATAGAATTTTGGATTTTATTGCGTTTATTCGAATACCCGTTGGGTTTTGGCTTAAAGTCTAATGCTTTTTCAATCTTTCTTTGGTCCTGATTGAATTGGGTTATCTGATTATCTCTCTTTTTCTATGTATCGTCAATTCTTTGGTCTGTTGATTGTATGAAGTGTTTGCTATAGGTTATTTTTTATTCTTATGCATAGCTGGATTTTTTAACATGGGATGTCTATTGCATGGTGGGGTGCATGGTTCCATTTCCATGATTTTCTCGTCTTGGGTTCATTGTTTGGTTTTTTGGAGCTTGCTTACTATGGTTCAAGAATTCGTTTCTGGGTATGAGGTATATTCGGAGTCTGATGCTATACAGAGTGTAATGTTGAAAATAAATTGGCTTTGTGGGCCCCATATACAGCATTTAAGTCACGGGCAATCTGGACAAGGCTGGATGGATGGTGAGGAAATGTATTTGTTGAACTTCAAATAGTTGGGATTCTCTGATCTTGAAGCCGGTTTATCTGTGTTTAAAGTGTCATACTGAAAGGGGCACTGATAGATTCTTAATGGAAAAGCTTGGTTGATTATGCATGGAAGTAACGATACATGGCTTTTAGCTTACTGAGGTTTTTGTGTTGCTAGGCAACTTGTTGGAGGGGGCTGAGTGGCCTGCTTGTTGGTTTTGGGAAACAGTACATTCTGGAATTGGATCTTGACATCATGTTTATAGTCATTCAAAAAATTCTATGTTTTATTCAATTTGCCTATCATGGTGGATTGGTTATAAGTTCAATGGACAAAAAGAAGCTTGAACTTAAAGGAGCCATTCACTTTCATTAGTAATATTTCGCTACTAGGATGATGCTCCTTACTGGGGAAGGGGCAACATGAGGATAATTTTATTTTAATAATTATAGTAATTTGAGTATGATAGAAGTAATTAAATGTTCAAAAAGAAAAGAAAATTTGATTCATGGAATAATAGATCTCATGCTTACTCTTTTAGCGTCCCCCACGAATTTCTTGGAGTTAGATATGTTAATGTTATCTTTGCTAGATGATATATTTGCTTAAATAGTTTCATCAATGAAGATTAAAAAGTGATATACTTGAAAGCAGGAAATGCATTCCCTTTTGATGGTATCGTGTATTAATTTGTTTCTTCCTGTGGCCAGATGTGTAAGTTGATGACCTTTTGTGAGATGATATTGTGAACCATTGAGAAGGGTGCTGTCAGAAGGTATTACTTGGTGGTATTTAACAATAGGAAGTTATTATCAGTTTCATAAATAATGGATGCCTTATGCTTATTTAAGGACAAATAATGGAGGCACGCCCTACTTTGTCTATTCAGAGATCAGTTGCAAGACAGCTTAATAACCTTGTGGTTCCTGGGGCATTGTCTTCATCCTTGCCTGTCTCTTCACTAGAAGAGGCTTATCCCAAGTTGTCGGACTCGCAACAGGTTTCCATGGAAGGTGGACTTAAGACAAAGCCTCTTGTCCATTCAAGTCAATTACCCTCTAACAGTGGAGCAGTTGGTCATCTATTTTCATCATCTGCAGGCTTCTCATCTGACCTTCAGTACTCTTCTGTTTCACCCCAAGAGAAACATTCTAGGAATAGTCCTTTCATTTCTCAATCATCAAAAAATATTACAGCTTTGACAATGCCACAATCTTTGCATTCGGGATTGCTTCGATCTACCTCAACAAGTCATTATGTCCAAGAAGCCAGTGGTTCCTGGTGTTCAGAATCACTGCCAGGCTTTCTTGATTTTCCTGTAAACACCCCTGTTGAAAATAATCAAATGGAAAGCAACAGTTGTAGTGGCGTCATTGCATCTGAGGAATTTAGTAAACGAAATGATTGGCAGGAATGGGCAGACCAGCTAATCACTGTTGATGACGCTTTGACACCTAATTGGAATGAGCTTCTGGTTGATACCAATATTGCAGAAATTGACCCAAAGGTTGGTTTCTTCTCAGAACAAATGGCAATTAAGCAAAATCTTTTTGTGCTTTATGTGATTTCCTGTTCTCATCTTGTTGCTTCAGATGGCATATCAGGTATCAAAACCATCTTCAAATATTTCATCACACCAGGCCCAAGTGTGTCAACAGCTTCCTGCCCCATCTGCAGAAATTCGTCCTGTTCTTACTCCTACTTCCTCAGCAAATAGTGCTCCATCTAAGCCACGCATGCGTTGGACACCAGAACTTCATGACGCCTTTGTGGAGGCCGTCAACCAGCTTGGTGGTAGTGAAAGTGCGTGACTCTCCTGCTGTATTGTATGATAAAGTCATAAGGTTTCTGCTTCAATTGATTTTTTTCCCTTTTTAATGTGCAGGAGCTACTCCAAAAGGTGTGCTTAAGCTCATGAAAGTGGACAGTTTGACAATCTATCATGTCAAAAGCCACTTACAGGTATGTATGTTTTCTCTCCGTTTGCACAAGGCTTGTTGGCTGCATAAACTGCATTTGCTTCTGTATCTCTGAGTGGGTTTAGTAGATTTTTTCTTTTTCCTGAACTCCTAAGGGAAAATTTTTCTTTTTTTGTATTTCAGAAATACAGGACAGCTAGATATAGACCAGACTCATCAGAAGGTATTTATAATTATTAAAAATAACAACCATTTTTCATTTTTCCTGTTATTTACTTCTTCAGAATTTTCAACGATTTTAAGATGTTGTGTGCCTGTGTTTCATTTGGGGCTTGGGAGTAGGGGTGGGTGCTGTTTTGTTCCTGTTTTTTTTTGTGACATCATTCATAAGCATAAGCCTTAGGTCTTAAAAGTTAAAATATGCTCTATTGGACTATGACATTGATTATCACAAATTTAATTAGCATGAAAAATAAAATTCACATCACTAACATCATTAATATTTTGTTGGCATGCAGTCTACCACGTTATTGAAAGTAAGCTTTTTTTATTTGACTGTGCTGCATCTTTGGGCCCAAAATCTTGTTTCTGTTTCTTGTTCCTAGGAAAATGTTTATAGATGCATAGTGACAAAGTAATTTTAAATAATATCATTGGTGTACAATAAAAACAAACAAAAGCTCCTCTATATTGTCAATATACTCGAGGTTCCTGTTTGAACAATTGAGGACTGATAAAACAAGATGAAGGGAAACTGTACCTATCTCTCCAGTACATGCTGCGAAAGAGAGGGAAAACTTTTGATCACCTGTTATCTTCTTCAGAGGCTGCTTATATTTCTGCACAATCCACTGAAAAAATGGCATCTCTTTTCAACACAATAGTGGAGGCAATCATGTAGGAAGTTCCAAACACAGGTTCTCTATGATCTTTCAGCAAATTGCAATAGTCAACCAGAGAGCTCAATTCAGCAATCATTTCTGAGAGACCTAACTGGAGAAGTGAAGAATCAAGCCTTGCTAGATAGCTGAAGGACAATGGGTGAAGAACAGAAACAAATAAAACATTAACCAAAATTTTTGAACTGAGATTTGGAAAAGTGCGATGCTTGTGTTTAAAGCAATCCAAACAGTCTGATACATGCACCTACATCCTATCCCAATCTCACCTGAACCCGCTTTTCACCTATCTTGAATTCCTTGTCTGCAATATAGCCCCCTTAGTTTTATGCCTGATGCTGATTCTGTTTGTAGCTGTTGTAGATTTCTTTACTTCTTTATTGCATATGGACCATAACATGTGTAAGGAAACATCATTTATATTTATTTCTTGTGATGAGATGTTCCGTCTCTTGCAGGATCCTCAGAGAAAAAATTGACTCCTTTGGAAGAAATATCCTCTCTTGACTTGAAAACGTAAGTGAATCAATCACTAATAGTTGCATGTATTGAAAATAAGGGGTGTAAACTCAAAGAGCCTGAAAATTTTAGGCTCGAACTTCACTTGATGCTCGAGTTCAACTCGAAAAATTTTGAGCTTGAGCTTAGCTCTAGGTTGGAATAAGTTTAAAATAAATATTATATACATGTGCTAAAGCTTGACGAGATGTCGAGCTGAACAACATTAGGCTCAAGCTCGATTTGAACCAAACTTTTTCGAACTTCTTTCGAGCTGAGCTTGAATAGCTCGCAAGCCGGCTCGGCGCGTTTGCACCCCTAATTCAAAATTTTCAATATTCCATTTCTTGTTTGGCTTGGAGGGATGGGATACTTAGTTTGTTTGGAGACTTGTTTACAACCTCTGGGTTTTCTAACAATTGGAAGTTGTTTACTCAAGCCTCCAAATATGTCCTCTTTTTTTTGACCCTTTGCTACCATAATTGGGAGACACAGTTGGCTGTGAAAGGGCTTTTGTCAACATTATCTTTTTTCTTTTGAGATAATTTTAATGCTATGGATCATGGGGAATTGTGATAGGCCCAGATTTTGTTCAAAATTAAATTTAGGGAGTTCATGCAATTGAAAATTGTTTAACGTGACAGCTGTTTGAGGCAGGCTTCTTTTTAACCTCCACTAAGGAATTCAACTAAGGTTTTAGCTACCACTAGGCACTAGTACTTAATTGTGTTTGAGGTGGGTCAAATAGACAGTTACTGTTTTTAGGTTGTTAGAAGAACAAAATACGTCTACTTGTTTGCTAGCTGATGTAAACAAGAGCAATGTGGTTGGAATCAATAATCAAACAATTGCTAAAGATACAAGAATTATTATCCAAAAGAGTGCCACATATTCAAATAGTTTGTGCATGAAGTTTTTTGCAATGTTGTGTTCCAATTGCATGTTGAATAATCCAGCTACATGTGTAATTTCTCTATTTTATTTTTCAAAACAGGGGTATTGAAATTACTGAAGCTCTAAGATTACAGATGGAAGTTCAGAAGCGGCTGCATGAACAGCTTGAGGTATAAAATTTCTGAAAATGGGAACTATGTTTAGATTTGGTTGGTAGTTTTGACTTTGTACCTTAAGAATCAGGTTTCATGCCCTTTTAGAGGCCTTAAATTCATAGTTGCTGCATAAAATGCACAGAGTTAATGTTCATGGCACAGTATAGTTGTGGGGATTCTAGTAAAATCCTTATTATCCTTTTGATCTGCTACTCTGCTACCATTTGGATTTGGAACATGGCTAATCCTGACATAAGAAAATCATTTGACCTCTAGGGGTGCTGTTGAACAAACTTGGAAGATTGTTTATTCTTCTATAAACCATCGGGATGGCAAAAAGCAGCACCATCAATTCTGGAAAAGATAAGACCGAAATGAATGAGGAACTGAACTTCTGAAAATGGAGGGGGCCTTTCAATTTTTTTCTTTTTGGGGTAACTTAATGAATGTCTGAAATATTAGTTTGCCAGGCTGTTGATTAGAACAATATATGTGCCTTTACTTTATATTCTGTTATGAAGTACCTAATAATTTTAAGCCAACAAATTTTGTTCTTGGAGAACTATGTTTTAGGATTTAGAGTTTATGAAACAATCACTGGCCTAAAATTAACACATGTAAAGGCTATGTAGTGAATTCGTGCTTACAGAATGCACCCACCACACAAGTACAGGTTTGGTGCATTGAGTGTAGAAATAGTTTCAACCATAGTTCCTGAATTCATTGCCAGATTTTAATATGGTTACATAATTTTGATTTTTCAGAAAAAAATAACTCAACAGTTTGTGTTTATTAACGTCTTATAGCCAGATTTATGCAGATTCTTGGTCGAATATTTGTTGAGGTGACCAAAGAGAAAAAAGAAAGCTTGTGGTGGCAGAGTTAAATTAAAATAATATTACTTAATTGTTTCGTTAGAACTCTGGAATTTTTATTGAAACCCAGTAATATCATACTTCATTAAAATATAAATCATAGCAGCATATTTTGATATCATGTCAGAAATTGAAAATTAGTGATTTCTTATTGAAATCTATTGATGCATTCAATGACAATAGATAAAGTTAAGCCTTAGAGCATATATAAAATCAGTCATGAATAATAGTAGATATGGGCCTTGCTGCGTGCATACATATACTTTAAAAAGCATTTCAAGTTGCATTTTTGATTTGCAGTTTGATGCTGATTATTCTTTTGGCAGATTCAACGAAATTTACAGTTACGAATAGAAGAACAAGGGAGGTACCTCCAAATGATGTTTGAGAAGCAATGCAAGTCAGGCACTGACAAGTTGAAGGCATCACCATCCACTTTGGAAAACCCCTCTGCTCTATCTTCAGATACAATCTGTGACTCCCCTACCAAAAATGAAATGGGAGCCTCCCAGTTGGACCACGGCAAGACAAACACTGAGACGGTTATTGACAAGTCTACTTTGGAAGAAAGATCACGGGATCCAAGTGGGAAGCAAAAGGCTCCTCAAATTGAAGCTTCTGAGAATCCTGAGCCAGATAATGGCAAGTCAATTTCACAATCTGCCAAACGTCCAAGAATAGATGCTTAAGCCATCAGCATTTGCACTGACAAGGTGACACTGATTTGGGCATAATTTATAATCGTCGGTCGGAAAAAACACAGATGACATATAAATAGAGGTCCAGAACTTTGAGATCCCTCCGGCTTCTGTCTTTATGATGTCCTAGCTTGGAATTTGCTATGCACTCTATTTACTAGATAAAAACCGGGTATCAGATGTATAAGAAAAAGTTTTGATCATAATAGTTTTCAGCCTCCTGATTTGTACTTCTAGATCAAGTTAGACCAAAGGAGAGTATAAAATTGATGTGCTGAGCTCATTGATTATCCTATGAACGAGTTGGTCTTTCTCCAATGTCTGCAAATGTTAAGCTATGTGCAATATTGCTTCATCAGGAATCGAGATTAGTTCGTTCCAGCTAAATTTATTGAAATCACATTTTGTCTCCAGTTGACATTTTGTTTTGGTAGAGATGTTGCAGAAGCACAGATTGAGAAGGAAAAATCGCGGGTTTGGATATGCAGCCATAATAAGCTTTTGATGGCTCAGTGAATGTGTTGAAACATAATTCTGGTTAGCGATATAAATTATTTGTGTAAACAATTCTAATATAAGTCTGTATTTGTTACTTCTGGCATTGGAAAAGCATTACACTTCGGAAACTTAGGCTGTCAGGTTATGTACTGATCTTTCTTTATATATGGCATTCAAACAATATAGAGGCCTGAGAATTATGCTCTTTGCAAAAGGGGTTCCCTACATTTAAAGTCATGATGATGATATTTAAATGTCTTAATCAGGCATCACTTGATCTTCAGGCATTACTTGATCTTCAGACATAAGCATATATATAAAAATTCAGTGAAAAAAAAGTAATAAAATTAGGAAGAATGAGGATAATACATTGTTTGGTTTGGCAGGTTTTCATGTAATGATGTCAATTAATGTTCCTATTTTTTTTTTATATATATATTAATTATTATTTTTGAATATTTTGAGATTTTTCTTAGCTAGCCAGAGAGATGAAGAGTCAATTGGGGTATCAAAATCCAGGGAGACCTAAAGAGGGGTAGAAACTACAATTAACAAATCAATTGGGGTATATAATTTGACATGTAAATTTGTAATCAAAATCACTTGACCAAATAATTCCAATACCCAACGCATCTGCATTTTGCCCTCTTTCTTTCCTTTTCTTCTTTTACTACATGTCTCTAACTTTAACAAGAAAATTGTTTACTACCAGTTACAAACAAATCATACAAATAACATATATATTTACACACTAGAGAGTACTAATTTTTTTATATGCAAATCCATTTTTTTACACTTTACTCTCAAATTCTGACAAATATTTCCTTCTGAATTTTCTACTGGTTGCAATATTCAGAAAAATCAGTCAACATTAAATATTTTTTTAATGAAAAAGACACCTAAATTATTTATTAATAGAAGATCAACTAAATATATATATATATATAGATATAGATATAAATTTTTTGACGGTATTTAATTTTAAGGAGTAATGGGGTACGCCACACATGCAGGAAACCTGTACGTTCTTTGTATTGATGCATTGTTAGGTAACTGAGAGGTTAGTGTCAGCTTCTCAGCGCCTTTGAGTCTAAGTAAGCCAATGGCAGCTCAAACCAGAAGAAGCAATCTCTCTTTTTCCTTCTCCTACCTATGGCTCCCCACAACCAGTAAGTAGTTAACGTCTCTTGGACTCAAAACCATGACTTCTCATCTTATAGTTTGGTACACAATACTACACACATTAACAATGATTATCTTTTACTCCCTCCTCGACCATTCTTTTAATAACCCATCTATCCTCTTCTCTCCTCTCACCATCTTCTTTCCTTGTTTACTTTCTTTTTGCTTGCTGTGTGGTCTAGCTCATTCACCATGGCTGGCCTCGCCACCGGCGGTTCACATCCTTTACAGGACTACGAAGAGGTACTAATTGACTTTCTTTGACTTAATTCTTTCATAGTAATATGCAAAATGAATATTTTCATTGAATGGTGTAATGTGTTAGCAGCACCGGCCGGCAACTCGCCAGTCTGCAACGTCGAAAGTATGCAGAGTTTGTGGGGATGAGATTGGAGTCAAGGAAGATGGACAGGTGTTTCTTGCTTGTCATGTTTGCGAGTTTCCTGTTTGTAGGCCTTGTTATGAGTATGAGAGAAGTGAAGGGAACCAGTGTTGTCCTCAGTGCAACACTCGCTATAAGCGTCATAAAGGTTTTAATTTTACTAATATATTGCTTCTTTTGAACCTATTGTAACTGCATTTTGAGTTTCTTTTATTATTACATGTGACGATATTAATTATTAACTAAGGTTTCTATTGGTGCAGGTTGTCCTAGAGTTGCTGGAGATGATGATGATGATATCGAAGCAGATGATTTTGATGATGAATTTCAGATTAAGCAGCACCATGACGACCCAGATAGCAAAAATGTCTTTGCTCAATCGGTAGTAGGATTAATTATGAATTACTTGGTTGATCATTTCTTATATATATATATATATATATATATATATATATATATATATATTACTAGTCCTCTTATAAAAGAATAGGAAAGATCAATCTCTAATGGCCGGAGTGGTGAATTTTGCAGGAAAATGGGGACTATAATCAAAAGCAATTGCATACTTCATTTTCTTATGCAGGAAGTGGTAAGAAGAATGATAATGAACTAATTGAGAATTTTACATTTGGAATAAACAATTTTAATCTCTGAGATTTCTTGTAGTGGCAGGTAAGGATATTGAGGCAGAAAGAGAGATGTATAGTAATGCAGAATGGAAGGAAAGAGTGGAGAAATGGAAAGTCCGGCAAGAAAAGAGAGGTTTAGTAAACAAAGATGACGGAGGAGAAGAAGATGAGTATCTGTAAGTGTTTTTTGCGTGGTTAAAGTGATCTCTCCTTTGAATGCTTGACTCCATGCTACTAATAAATTCTTCTTTATGCAGTATGGCTGAAGCTAGACAACCTCTATGGCGAAAAATCCCTATTTCCTCTAGTAAAATCAATCCATATCGCATTGTCATTGTGATTAGACTTGTTGTTTTGGCCTTCTTTCTCCGTTTTCGAGTTTTAACTCCAGCTTTGGATGCTTACCCATTATGGCTAGTATCTGTTATTTGTGAAATATGGTTTGCCTTTTCTTGGATACTTGACCAATTTCCCAAATGGTTCCCCATTGAGCGCGAAACTTATCTTGATCGCCTTTCTATGAGGTTTGAGCGTGAGGGAGAGCCTAACCGTTTGGCTCCTGTTGATTTTTTTGTCAGCACTGTGGATCCTCTCAAGGAACCACCAATCATAACTGCAAATACAGTGCTTTCCATCTTGGCTGTTGATTATCCTGTCAACAAGGTCAGCTGCTATGTATCGGATGATGGTGCTTCGATGCTCCTTTTCGATACATTAGCAGAAACTGCTGAGTTTGCAAGGAGATGGGTGCCATTTTGCAAGAAACATAACATTGAGCCAAGGGCTCCTGAATTCTACTTCTCTCAGAAAATAGACTACTTGAAAGATAAAGTGCATCCCAACTTTGTCAAGGAGCGTAGAGCTATGAAAGTAAGCAATCAAATTTTCTTTTCTACAATCTTTACTTTGTATGTTCTTGATCCTTTGAATTAACAGAATAATTTTTTGGTACTATAGAGAGAATATGAAGAATTCAAGGTGAAGATTAATTCATTAGTGGCAAAGGCTCAAAAGAAACCAGAAGAAGGATGGGTGATGCAGGATGGTACACCATGGCCTGGAAATAACACAAGAGATCATCCTGGCATGATTCAGGTTTACTTATAATCTGAAATTTGATGAAATTAATCTTCTTCCATGGCAAGTGCAACTCAAAACTGTACTTTCTCTTTGCAGGTGTATCTTGGGAGTGAAGGTGCCCTTGATGTGGAAGGTAAGGAGCTTCCTCGGCTTGTATATGTTTCTCGTGAGAAGCGACCAGGTTATGATCACCACAAGAAAGCAGGTGCCATGAATGCTCTAGTAAGTAGCTCACTTTCAGATTCTCTTTTGCAGATTCCTATATATGAGATTCAAATGGCTAGTTTCATAATTAATTATACTTCCTCTGTGTCAACACTAGATCCGAGTTTCTGCAGTGCTCACCAATGCACCTTTCATGTTGAACTTGGATTGTGATCATTACCTTAACAACAGCAAAGCTGCAAGGGAAGCCATGTGCTTTTTAATGGATCCCCAGCTAGGAAAGAAGCTCTGTTATGTCCAGTTTCCTCAGAGATTCGATGGTATCGATCGCCATGACAGATATGCTAATCGCAACACTGTCTTCTTTGATGTAAGTTAGAGTAGTTGACCATCACAAGCATTTTTTTTTCCCTTAACTTGTACAATTCAATTTTTTTTGAACTTTAATTTTGCTTTGATTATATATAGATTAACATGAAAGGATTAGATGGGGTTCAAGGACCAGTATATGTGGGTACTGGTTGTGTCTTCAACAGGCAGGCCTTGTACGGCTATGATCCACCGGTGTCTGAGAAAAGGCCTAAGATGACATGTGATTGCTTGCCTTCATGGTGCTGCTGTTGCTGTAGCGGGTCAAGGAAGTCGAAATCTAAGAAGAAAGGGCATACAGGTCTGCTTGGTGGATTACTTGCCAGGAAAAAGAAAATGATGGGTAACAAGTATACGAGGAAAGGGTCATCAGGAGCAGTATTTGAACTTGAAGAGATTGAAGAAGGGCTTGAAGGATATGAAGAGTTGGAAAAATCATCACTTATGTCACAGAAAAATTTCGAGAAAAGATTTGGGCAATCACCTGTATTTATTGCCTCCACTCTTATGGAAGAAGGAGGATTGCCAGAAGGAACTAATCCTTCAACACTCATTAAAGAAGCCATTCATGTTATAAGTTGTGGTTATGAAGAGAAAACAGAATGGGGCAAAGAGGTTGGATGGATTTATGGTTCAGTTACAGAAGATATTTTGACAGGTTTCAAAATGCATTGTAGAGGATGGAGATCAATTTACTGTAGTCCGAAGAGAGCAGCTTTTAAAGGATCAGCTCCTATTAATCTATCAGATCGTCTTCATCAAGTTCTTCGATGGGCTCTTGGCTCTGTCGAAATTTTCCTCAGTCGCCATTGTCCATTGTGGTATGGCTATGGAGGAAAGTTGAAATGGCTAGAGAGGCTTGCTTATATTAACACCATCGTCTATCCTTTCACTTCCATTCCTTTACTTGCATACTGTACTATTCCAGCCGTTTGCCTTTTAACAGGAAAATTCATAATTCCTACAGTAAGTAATCATTTTCCACGCCATTTTTCTTGAAATATAAAATCCATTATAATTTCAATTTATCTATCTCTTGCAGCTTACCAATTTGGCTAGTGTATGGTTCTTGGCACTTTTCCTCTCCATAATAGCAACAGGCATTTTAGAGCTTCGATGGAGCGGAGTAAGCATTGAGGATTGGTGGCGTAACGAGCAATTCTGGGTCATTGGTGGCGTGTCAGCTCATCTTTTTGCAGTATTCCAAGGCCTTCTGAAGGTTCTTGCCGGAGTTGACACAAATTTTACAGTCACGGCGAAAGCAGCAGATGATGCAGAGTTCGGAGAGCTTTACCTATTCAAATGGACAACCCTTTTAATCCCACCAACTACTCTAATTATTCTGAACATGGTTGGAGTTGTTGCAGGAGTTTCTGATGCAATCAACAATGGCTATGGCTCTTGGGGTCCATTATTTGGGAAGCTATTTTTCGCATTCTGGGTCATTGTTCATCTCTATCCTTTCCTAAAAGGTTTGATGGGAAGACAAAACAGAACTCCCACCATTGTAGTATTATGGTCTATCCTTCTTGCATCAATTTTCTCACTTGTTTGGGTGAGAATTGATCCCTTCTTGCCCAAACAAACTGGCCCTATTCTTAAACAATGTGGGGTGGAGTGTTAGTCATGTCTTTGTTTTTGTTTTGTTTTTCAGTTGTATCTGTTGAAAGGACAGTTTTTATTTTATATATATATATATATTATGATGATCAAAATTTTTATCATTCATACAAACATAATCCATATTAAAATAATTCTCATAACAAATTTTATAATATCAAATTGCTAAAACATGAAAAAAAGTTATTTTTAGGATTTTAGTTTCGATTTTGCATATTTTGAGAATCAATCAAAAGTTACTTCCCACATTTGATTATTCAATTCAAAATTGAATAAAATTGTATTTCTATATTTAATTAAGAATTCAAAATCGACTAATTAATCAAAATTGTCTTTTCATATTTTATTTAGAATAATTACAAACTTAACATTTCATATTTAATTAAAAATCAATAAAGGTTCAGCTAAATTATTTTTTAACTTTCTTTATAAATTGAAATACGTTGGAATGAGCCATCCATCCAAGTTCGCAGCCCAAATCTCCGACTTTGTAACTACCAGCTTCCGCTTTAACCGAAAAGCTTGCATTTTTATTCTTGTCAATAGTCACAAGACCGTAATCTTTGCATCATTCAATAGGAATAAAACATTTAGGTGCAGGCATCATCTTCTTTATCTCAACTCAAGATAGACAGTTTTACCCGATTCGATGGATATCAAATCAGATCTGAACCGATTTTGATGAACCAATTTTGATGGATTTGGTATTTTTACTATCCATATCGGGTTTTAATTGGATTCAAGTTGGAGGACTCAGGTATTCGATACTGTTACCTATTTGATTAATATTCTAAAAATATTTAAAATAATTGTTTTTCTCAAAAGAAATATATATCCACTGTCAAGATAAAATGTCCAGTATCAAGATAAAAAAAAAAAAAAAAGGTCAAACACTTTAGTTCATAAATGCCTAAACTAACCCCATGAAGTCAATATCAAGAACAGAAGATATTACAGAATAACAAGCAAATAAATTAATCATTAATACAGAGGAGAAATTGGTGGCTAAGTGCGAAACTGTAGGGGAAGAGAAACGAAATGCAAGGTACAATCTTTCCGCCAGGAGATGCACTTGGTAAGTACCATCAATTCTAGAGATTGAACTGTTAGCAGATATTCAAAACAGAAGAACAAGATGAATGATAACAGCATCGGCTAACTAAAGACATCATAAAATCATCTTTCACCAATGTTTTAAATGCTTTTAATCTCTCAAAATAGGCCTGCATGCTCAATTCATCTCCTTCAACTCCATGTAGTTAACACCAAATGAAAAAATAAAAGAACAAACGGAAATAGGAAGGAAAATCAGAAAATTTTTGCCACACTTCAACTTCTACACATACCACATATGCAGAATCCGAGGACTCCTTCCCCACTCCATAATCTGCGTTATTTACCACTTATGCAGAATGGGATGACTCTTGCCCCAATCCATAATCTGCGTTAAATATCAAGTGAACAAATCATCATCAACCAAGCTCAGTTTAAATGCAGTCCTTGTCCAAGCTCAGTTGCATGCTAGAGCTGAGACTCTCCTGTACAAAAAGGTCAAATACAGGAAAGAAAATGATTATTTCCATCCACAATATTCTATTACCGCTACAATTACTGCTACAACCTATAGTTAGTGATAAATGCTAGTACCACTAGGCTATTTAGTGACAAATGCTAGTTCCACTAGACTAGTTAGTGATAAATACTAGTACCGCTAGATCCATCAAATTGTAGCGAAGCTCACGAAGCTTCACTACAAACTTAGCAGCTCTGTTGTGCTGCTAGTAAAAGCAACTTGCTTATGTAAAAATATATTTAAGAGACCATGAGATTCTAGCAGATGATAATATATTAACCAATAAACAATCAATAGTCAAATACCAACACAACCAACATTCAATAATAATAGGAAATGCTTATAACACTACTCCAGCTCTAAACAGTAGAGAGAGGAAGAAGAAAAAGATAAAAAAAAAGAAGAAAAAATCTTTAAGTTAACAATTGTGACTAATAGATAAGAAATATTGCCACTACTTGAAACTACTAGCCATTATATACTAGCAGAAAACTACTGCAAACTACAACTGAGGTTTCAAGCAGTCCAACCATTCCCAGGATTTGCTGCCGTCATGTCCTCGTTCTTCATCACTGAAATATGAATAGATGCCTGAGTATGAATTCCTGCAAAACTAAAGGCATCACCAGTCACTGCTGTGGTGCCTGCCTTGTACCATACCCACTGCCGTAACCACCTGATGCTTGCGAAGGATCAGACCTCCAGGCTTCATTTCCATATCCTGAATTTCCATTTGTATCACCATAGCCACCACTTGGGTAGCCACCTCCACTCCCCTGTTGTTCTCCCCCAGCAGCTCCGGTGCCAGCACTGTTATTTTGGGCATTTCCAGTGCGCCCACCGGCTGTTCCATATCCAGCAGAATAAGGACCATCATTTCCACCATAATTGCCATAACCATAGCCACCATACCCAGGAGTTCCACCTGGGGATTGGCCCATATTAGCTGAAGCAGAATTGCCACCACCAGATGCACTCCATGGAGTTGTGGCCCCATAACTTGCATTTGCACCATAACCTGAAGCAGCATAATTAGAAGGAACTTGGCTACCCCAACTATTTTTCAGGTTACCAGGCATGCCATATGCCCCTGTTGGAGCTGCAAATCCAGTATTCCCACCTCCATAGCCACTAACCCCATAACTACTGTAACCACCATAACCAACTCCGCTGTTTGTTGCCCCATAACCATAACTTGGCGCACCATAACCAGAATAAGGTGGATACCCACCCCCAGAAGTCTGGGTCTGCATGTATCTGTTTCCGTCCATCCGACCATCAACTAAATTTGAAGTAGCACTAGAGCCACTATAACCCTGATAGCCCCCACCACGGCCCCCACCACCTGGATTTGCATCTTTTGGGAGCGCTCGTTTCACCTCTACAAGTTTACCATTCAGTTCATGGAATACCTTGTGAAGTACTCTATCAACTGCCTCCTCAGCGTCAAAGGTGATAAATCCAAAGCCACGAGGCCTCTGAGTATGCTGGTCAAACATTATTACCACATCAGTTACATGACCATAGCTTTCAAAGTATTGCCGGAAACCATCTTCTGTCAGTGTTGATGGTAAACCACCAACAAATATTTTTTTGGTCTTAAAATTTCCACCACCACCAGTGCCTCTACCAGCATTAAGATTACCAGGTCTAGAGGAGGTCTGCTGTTCTTCTCTTGATAAAGCTCTTTTAGCCTCTACCTGTGTTGTCAAAGCATATATTTAAACTACTGAAGAAATACATTCAAGCGTGTGTGCATGCATGAAGTTATTAAACATGAACATGATGGCGAACACTAAAAAGTTGTTCTTTACAGAAGATGGGATAAACAACAGTTATCCAAGCCAAATTCATGGATGTCAGACTTCTAGTCTTGAAATTTTGGTAATACACCAAGAAAACTATAGAAATTCAAGCAATACAATAAATCACACACAATTTGTTTTAGAAAGCAATCCAAAAGATATTAATAATTAAGTAGCATGCTCAAGAAGAAGAATCTTTATGTGAACCCATAATCATTGATGATAATATAAATCAATGGTTTGAATATCCTATGGCCTCTTTAGTAAAATAAATGAGCAACCAAAAAACACTTGAGCGGGGGACTACAAAAGCAAGTGTGACCCTATTAAGCTTCCAGCGAACTATCTAAGGCCCCTGCTGCAAACATTGGAGCCAGGATAAGAAAAAAAAAAAATCATTCAAACCCCTCAAAACAACTGTGAGTAATCAATTAAAGGCTACGCCTGGCAATTCAACTATGAATGGGGTGCCCACAATTTTCCACAACGATTGAATCAGAAAACCGATTAAGAATTGAAGCACCATAGTTCCATTAAACCATACCATGAAATAACAAAAACCCATTAATAACACTAAACAGAAAACAAATAATCACCCATAAAAAACATTACAAAGCAAATATCCCAACGTACCTTATATGAGAAACAGATAGTATCACTAATGGTTCAAAACTAGTTATTCACCCAAGAGAACAGACAAAAGGAAAAAAAGGAAACCCAGAAACAATAAAATTGAGATTGAGTGTAAATAAATAAGAAAAGGAAGGGCATTACGGTACGGCCATCAATGGTATGCTTATCCTGCAGTACTCGATCGAGAATCGAGGGATCGGAGAATACAACGAAGCCAAAACCACGAGGTCGACCAGTGGTCTTGTCACGCATTATTACAACCTGGGAGACATCTCCGTACTGGCTAAAGTGGTCTCTGAGAGTGTCTTCTGTGGTGTCCCATGCTATTCCCCCAATAAACAGCTTCCCCTCGTCTGAATCCATTACAGACTCAGTCTTTGTACAAGACTATGGTTGTAACTCGACTCCGGAGAGAAACAGAGACAGAGAAGAGAGGGAACGAGAAAGGAGGGAATGGACTAGGGTTTGTTTCTAAACCGACGGGGGAATGCACTTCATTTTTGTTGTTGTAACGTTATATGTATGATAGCACACAACTTACCAACAGTGGGGTGGTGGCGCAGTTGGCTAGCGCGTAGGTCTCATAGCAAACGAGTGATCCTGAGGTCGAGAGTTCGAGCCTCTCTCACCCCAATATTCCCCTTTTCTTTCCCGCCCAACCAAAGATTTATTTTTTGTCTTATGGAAAAAATAATAATTTTTAACCCAAACAAAAAGTAAATAATGATTTTTAACTGATAAAATTATTGTTTTTGGCTATAAGTTGGATCTGTTTTTATAATTTAGCGCAAAATTGAGGTGATAATTATATAAAAAAATTGATTTTTGTATGAATTATATGTCTACTTAAATTCATGGAGCAAATTAAACCTTTTTTTTTTAAGAAAATAAAATAAAATATTTAATTATTTAACATGTATACAAACACAAATCCATAAATATTATATATTCATACTTGTGAAAAAAGTAATTAAAAAAGATAAATTTCAATTGACTTCTAAACTAGGTTTTATTTTCAATATTTTTTTTAATTATTTAACATATAAAAGCAATTGGTTTTACGTTATTTGGAGTAAAATCCGTCTCATATTTTTATGTTATTAAATGAATAACCATATTCTAATGTTGCTACTTTTTTCTTATTTTCTTTTTGTGGAAAAATAAAATAATTTCCGTTATTTTTTTTAAGATTTGAAACGTATATGGATAACTAGTGAATTAATATTGTATTATACTGAAATCGGTGCATTGATCTTTGCATTAATTTTGTAAATTAATATCTTATTAAAAATAGTTTTAATAAATTTATTAAATTTAAAACATAAATAATATTATTACCTTATATTATAATCTCTTATTTTTAGGGATGACAATAATTTTATTAATCGAATTAGATATCCATTCAAAATCGACTCAACTCGAATAAAATAGATAAAATTCAATTTATTTAAAGACAAGATGGATATAGCTTTAAAAAATAAAGTTTTAAGTCATTTAATCCTCTATATTTTTTTTTCTATAAAAATTAAGCATGCATTTTCTTTTCTTTAATAAAATTCACTTGTAATTGGACGAATAAATATTTGAATTTTTTAATCTTTTTATTGAGATTGTAAATTCTATAATTGGTGATTAGGCCATGAAAAAAAAAAAAGCCTAATCCACGTCTTCAATTTGATTACACGTCAGCCTCTACTTGGACCCGCCAACTTTTAGTGGATTAACGGTCCATTTTGATACAGTGGATAAATAAACTGCAAAATTACGAAGATCCAAAATTTGCAGGCTGGCCTCAACAATCCTAAGTCCTAACGGTCACTTGCTTTTTGCCTTCTAAAAACAATAATAAAACCCTAAAGCCTTTTCTAATCAAATTCGCTTGACCGTTTTGTCCCTACTGCCTTTTTCCAAAACGCTCCTGCTCCTCTCTCTCTCTCTCCCCTTGCAATGAAGACTCTTTAACCAAATCTCTCTTACTAGAGAACCCAGTAACCGCTGCTTTGAAGAAACAGGAAACGAGAAGAGAAAGGGACTTTCTCTAATGGGTTGCTTTCTTGGGTGCTTTGGTTCCTCTAAGGATCGCAAACGCCGAAAACAGAGGCACAAGGTTCAACCTCGAGAACAGGTAAATATTAGACCTTTCTTGGAATTTTAGACTTTCTTGTCATCTGTTTGGCATCTAAGAAAATGAGGGGAAAAAGAGCGGATAAAGACTTGACAGTTATCCCTCTTTTGGAGAAAGGCTCGGTTTAAGTATATATGTTTAAAAGATATAAATTTTTTGATTCATTTTAGTTTGTTTTCTTGATTTTCTTTGTAACAACTAAATAGAGCTTCAATTGGTAAATTTTAAGTTTGAGTTATGATTTCAACTGCAGCGAAATGTAGGGTACACTCCAGTACAATCTGCTGTTTCTTTGGTGCAGAACAAACCAGAAAAACCCACTAACTCAGTTTCTGAAATCCGGTGAGTAACCAAAAAAAGTTTAAGGCTTTTGAGCTTTTCATTCCCTTTATCTTTTCCCTGTTATCTATTATATTGTTTTGATTTTGATTTTATTGGGCTTTTTGACTTAATTTTGGGGTTTGATTTTAGGGATAATCCTGAGGAGCAATTGAGCTTAAGTGCTCGAAAGAAAGTAACATTCAATTCCAATGTTGTAACCTATGAGCACATTTCAGTTGAAGAATCAACTGAGTTTTCCTCGGAGAAAGGAAATGGAGGAGAAAGGAAGGAGGACAAGGAGAAGAATTTAGCAAAACCAAGCCAATCTCAGTCCTCTTCTGAAGATAGTTCAATCACTTCGAGCTCATCAGGATCGTATCCTTCCAGTCATAGATACCAGAATTGCAGAGACAGTGATGATGAATTAGACTATGGAGAAAGTGACATTGAAGATTATGATGATGATGATGATGATGATGATGATAAGGATGAAGATAATGGTGTCCTAGATTATGAAGATGATGAAATTTTTGAGTCAAGGTCTAAAGTACCTATGGTTAAAGGGAAATTACCCTTTACTGAGGAAGTTGATAGTCCTGCAGTGATAAGTAGTCTGCCTGAGAGGGAAGTGAAGCCAAATCCAAGTGCTCGAGATAGGAGTGCGTATGTGAATTCTGTGTTAAACCCAGTTGAAAATCTTACTCAGTGGAAGGCTGTGAAAGCAAAAGGGACACCAACATTGAGGCAGCAGAAAGAAAATTTCACACTAGGTCAAGAACCGCGGAATTCATTTAGCTCTGAACTTAGTTTTGGGGAATTGTCATTCAGTTTCAAAGCAAATTCTAATCAATCTAAGAAATCAAACCAAGAAATGGCAGTGGATGCTAGCTTATCTAACTGGTTGGGTTCATCCGATAGAACACCAGTTAACAAGCCTAGTAAAATTGGTTTAGATACCATTACACCTGAAAAAGACATGTCATTGGGATCAAATTCTCCTGCAAGCTTCGAAGATAGACCTATTTTAGGAGCATTAACCCTGGAAGAGCTTAAACAATTTTCGGCTTCTTCTTCGCCAAGGAAGTCACCTAGTCGTAGCCCTGATGAGATGCCTATCATCGGAACTGTTGGAACCTATTGGAATAACAATGGCTCTGGCAAGGATTCTGGCTCAGCTTCTTCTTTCAAAGGAATACCAAACACAACCAGCAAGTATAGGGAGGTAAATGTCAAGTGAACTTTTGTGGGAATTTTTTTCGAAGTAGCTGATGACAGAACTTAACTGAATTTTTATGGGTCTGCAGGACAAGAGAGTGAATTGGCATTCTACTCCATTTGAGACCAGGCTGGAGAGAGCTTTGGGTGGAGGTGCTTGCGCTTCTAACGATAAATAAACAATCATAGACTGCAGTTTGTTTGTATCTGTCATCTCCGTTTTGTTGGTTTGGCTTGTGAATCCATTATTATCTGTGAAATACGTGTTTCCTGTTGTATTCTTTTATTTTTCTGATTGAAGTTTGATTGTTCATACAATGTAATTCAATTAATTTAATTCTATCCACTTTTTTTTTTTTTTTCTTGAACATCATCTGGTAAAACTAGCAAAAGATTGCTAATGTGTCTCAAGTTGGAATTGAATAGAAAAAACTTAGAAACTCTCACAAAACTAATTAACTTGTAAAAAAAAAAAAAAAAATTAAAGAATTAAAGCAAGTAATATTACATATCTCCCTGCTTCTCAATTACAAGAACTAGTTCTTTTCCAACTTCGTCGTTCCACCGCACCTTAAGCTGGAGTTTCTTGCGCAAATCCCCTTTTCTTTTGGACATCAGGCAACTTGCAGGCACATTGACATCTTCTCCGTCAGCAACAATGTCTTCACTATCTTCCTTGGTAACGAAACATGGCTTTTGCTCTTCACTAAGACCTCTTTGTCTCTTGCCGCTCCTATCCATCTTCAAGAACCGATTACAACAATCAGAGCAGAATATAATATAGTGCTCCAGTGCCTTCTCGACTTCTCGCCAGATTATATGTATAACCCTTAGCCGCTTCTTGCATCGTTATATATTTTACGTAGAGACGCAAGGAGTCCTATACTCCTATTCCAACTATGGTAGGGTAAAATTACGCAGTAATAAAAAATTACATATATTTTTTAAAATTATATATATAAACATTTTTTTAAAATATTGTAATTTAATCATTGACAATTTCTTATTTATTTTTATTCATTAGAAAATATAATTAGCCAATTTAATCCTGACATAATTTTTATATTTATTTTTATTTATATAATTGGCTAATTTGAGCCTAACACAAGGATCGGCTAATTTGAGTCTCGTATAATTCTTATAATACTACATCGAAACTATCGAAGGTGTTTTAGATATTTTGTCTCTGCTGCAGCAGTGGAAGTGACCAAATTAAGCATCTAGCACTACTCTTTACTTATTTATCATTTTATTTGTATATCTGAGAATATTATAAATGACAAATTTGACAGTAACAGTTAATAATCCCTTCTTGCCCTCAAGAGGGTAGCAAATGCGCAGAAACGACGTAGGCTCTAAAGCTGATAAATTGTAAGGCGGGAAAGAAACCAACCATGGCGGAGGCAGTAAAAAATTGTCTTCCCTCTTCCCCTCTCTCTCTCTCTCTCGTGCTGCTCTTCTTGGGATTGAGTTATCATCCTCAAATAACAAACAAAGGTTAGTGTTAATTACTCTTTTGTTTGTTTGTTTGATCTGTGCTTGTTTGTTGCTGGACATTTAAACAAGCATCTGGCCTCCATTTGTAGTTTCCTTCAGCTCTAACTATCAAAAGCCTTGAAATATCATAGAACAAGGGTTTCCTCTTTCTTCATTAAATTGAATAGCTTTAATATCTGAATCTTAGGCGATTTTTGTTATAATATTCTTCGTTTCTACTTTCTGTGAATTAATTTTTGTTACGAAGTTTTTCTTATTGCGAATGTGCTTGTGTTAGTTTCTGTTTTGTTTGAATCTGAGCTTCTATTCACGAGATTTCTATCACCATTAGTATCAATTGAGTATAGGTGTAATTAAGTATAAATTCCTCTATTGATTTTAATTTTGGAAAGGTGAAGAAAATTAATTTTCTTTCTGGCATTTATTGGAGAACAGAAGAATATATGTCGAATCATATGGGACTTGGGGAGTTGAATGCATCAACTTTTACATACTTGGTCTTGGATGAAAGAACATAGCAAACAAACTTCCTGAATGGGTTATGTATTGACATACATCCATCTTGTTGTGACAGCGAGTGCTCGCTACCGCTATCATCTGATCGGAAGCTTGTGAGTGATGTGTGAAAAAACTCATCCATCAAGTTCGTATTGCAATATAAGCATGTGGAGGGGTGAGGGAGTGGGAGACACATACCTGCTTGCAATTCGCTGGAAATTTTTAATGCATTGTAGGCTATGACATGGGATTTTCACGCGTGCATAACAAAGTGAGGCTGTATATGGCTTCAATTTTCAGGTGTAATTATTTCAGATAAATCGTTCACTTGGAGTTGCTGAGAAATGAGCATTGATTAGTTGGATAGGAGATATGGATGTATGTGGCCAGATAGTTTGTTACCAGAAATGCCTACTTCTCTGATTTGTGTTAATGAGGCCAAGGAAAGAGGAAATTGACCCCCAAGGTAGATTGGAGAGTGTTCAATATAAGTGGGGTTGGTACATAAACCACGTTTTTTTTGAGATGCTAGAATTTAGGCGTGCTCATTTAAGACTTAGATATCAAAGTAATCCTCAGGTTTCCTATTGCAGAGGGTAGTGGCCCGTAAAACAGAGTGTTGTGCAATTGAAGGCTTGGAACGTGTCCAATTTCATCTGCAATAGGTAATTCTACAGGTTTATTTCAAGCCTCAGGTGTCGAAGCTTTGTAAAATTTCTTATTTCTGTGGGAAAAGGCCGTTTAAATGAAATTTCCAGTCAAATTAAGGAATTCCAGCTCTCGCAGGCATGTCGGTAGCTGCATTGGGATCTGGCCCGTTATCAGATTTTCAGAAAGAAGAGGAAAGTCAGCTTTAGGCACTCTGTGATAATCCTGGGAATCTTCTTTAAAACGATGTAAGAGAGCCAAAGTCTAGTTAAAGATGCTATACCCCTAAACTGAACTGCACCTCTGGTAGGTTGCACCAAAATTGAGAAGCAGCATGTTTTGTAGACTGCCAGTTGATGTTGAATTGGACTTGTGGGTGAATTGTTGTAGATATTAAGAACTTGGAGTATGTTGCATTCCCAATTCCAATTGGGATATGTCCTATGGGATTATTCAAATTGAGATTAAGGAAGTGAGATGCTATAAAATTGCAATTCTTACATTCAAAAAGTCATCTATATTACTAGGTGTGTGAAAGTTTCATGTGGTTTAAAGGAACACAGTGGCATGCTGACATTTGCAGTCATATAGGAGTACAACTTTACAAAAAGTGAGCATATGGTTAAGGATTATTGATGTCAAAATGATGACCGTAGTGGCAAGATATTGATTCTTTGATTTGTGAAATAGTGCAAAAAAAATCTTTACTTTGACTGGGCCCCCTAAATTTTTGAAAATTTTTCTTTAGTCTCTAAATCTTAGAGTCTGGCTCTGTCCTTGATTGTCACCTGCATACCCAGATAGTTAAGCGTTTCCTTATTTATTTGATAGCAATGGCGAATTCATTAGTTGCAGTGTTCGAAATTTCATTTTACCATGAGCTCATTTCATTAATTTTCTTTCTACTAAATATTTAAACAACTGATTTCACACAAGCAAAGTTGTATTTTGCCAAGTCAAATATTGGATAAGATAGTTCCATCCAGTATTTGACATTTCCTGCTTAATTAAATTTTATGGAACAAAAAAAAGGAAAAAGTTTTCTGGTCCAAATCAATTTGCTTTTTTCTAAGCTAAACGTAATAAATTTTAAGTAGTCAAAGCTTGATATTTGACTACGTATAGGAGTTGGTATAGATTTTTTTTTTTTTTTTTGAGAATTTAGGAGTTGGTATATAGATTTATTAATTGTACGTATGTTTTGCATTGTATAGAAAAATCTCGTCATGTCAACACCTAATCATAATAGGTAGACCTATAAAAATAAAACTTAAGAATGATCAATTATTAATTTTGCAGATACAGAAAATATTCTATTGATTTCTTCTATAATTACATAATAGATAGACTCTTGTTAGTTTTCTTCAATTGTATTGCAAATAAAGGACTGTCAAACATGGTGTTTAATTAGAAAACCAACAATAGAGAATTAGAAATTGCGGCTCTGATTAATTGCCTGGAGATTATTAATACTTAAAATTTAAAACATTAACCATGAGTCAATCCTCCATGCAATTATATCATTGCTTAGTGCTGCTAGAATTTAGCACTATAGAATCACCTGCAAGTTTTTAATTTTATATTCTTTTTTTTAAATTATTATTATTATTATTATTGTTTCTCTATTAGTCCACTAAGTGAGGTGCCCCTTACTTCACGATGTCAAAAACAAAAGAATGATCCACATGTTTTTAATTACCAATTATATTATGTTTAATGCTTCCATGATGGCTATACCATCATAATTGCTCCCAACTCCTATCTGGCTAGGTGTAAGCTCACGGTTTTTTTACTTGGCACTTTGTATTGCTGTTTTATCCACTAATCAAATCTAGAAGTATTAATCTCAAATTTGCAAGCGGTATGGATAAATTAGCTTCAGGACACTCTTACGGCGAGTTGAAGTTTCTGGGTATTAAAATATTCAACTCGTGAAAGAAGAGTATGTTAATGATTTAAGTGTATTTGACCAGATATACACTGGCAAAACAAAGTACCTAAAATATATGTTAAAAATGTTTTGGGTAGCTTCCGGTTCATGTACTGCTTCTTAATCTACACGCATTTTCTGCATTTCTTGAATTTAAAAAAGAATAGGTTTTTGCATAAAGTTCAGTTTTTTTTTTTTGCCAAACCATATATATATATAAGGAGAGAGCAAACACGATTCATGCCATCTATAATTTCTCATATATATTATTGTATTTATTTAGTCAACCCACGTGAAAGCTGTAAACTTTGACTTGAAGTTCAGTTGAAAACAGGAATACGGAGTTCATGCCAGAGAACTTGATACCCATTGACAAAATGCAGAAAATATGAAAGTAAAGGACAGTTTAAATATACGTAGAGTATAATAGTTGAATACGATGTCCATGTTTAAAGTCAACTGAACAGGGAAAGTAACCTACCCTGGTAAGCACTCGTGTTTAAACTCCCTAGTTTCACAATTTTAGCTGGTTATAGCTATAATATTTTAAACCTTTTCCTTTATCCTAAACTAAGCAGCACCATTTCTCAAATCCAACTTAAAAGAAAAGCTAGCTAGATGTTACCGCAACTTCATCATTCTATGAATTGAAATTTTTAAGGCCTATAATTTTAGTTAATGATTACAGTTTTGAAAGTGAATACCTTTGCTTGCTTCTCTTCTATATAGGATTATAGCCCATATCATATAGAACTCAAGTAACTAAGAATGACTACAACTCAAAAACTCTCTCTTTTGTTCCATTTTCTTTTGCTGTTTTCTTTGCTTCCATTACAAATTACTTCATCACCAACAACACAAGCAGAAGCTCTTATCAAATGGAAAAGCACTTTATCTTCCTCGCCTCCTCTTCTCAATTCATGGTCCCTCACCAACCTCCAAAATCTTTGCAACTGGACTGCAATTTCCTGTGACACAACTGGAACAATCTCCAAAATAAACCTCTCCAATCTAAACATAACTGGAACACTCATCCAATTCAACTTCTCTTCATTTGCAAACATCGCCAGTTTTGATATCCAGAATAACAATATTGCAGGACTAATTCCATCAGCTATTGGTAGCCTCTCCAAGCTCACTTACTTGGATTTGAGTGTTAACTTTTTCGCTGGCAACATACCTATAGAGATCGGGCGATTAACAGAGCTTCGGTATCTCACTCTTTTTAACAACAATCTCAATGGTACAATTCCTTATCAGCTCAGCAATCTTCAAAAGGTATGGTACATAGACCTTGGAGCAAACTTCTTGGAAACCCCTGATTGGTCTAAATTTTCAAGTATGCCTTCATTGATGCACCTTAGTCTTTTTCTTAATGAACTTACTTTAGGATTCCCTGATTTCATATCCAATTGCTGGAACTTGACCTTTTTGGATTTGTCACTCAATCAATTGACTGGCGACATACCAGAATGGGTGTATCCCAATCTGGGTAAGATTGAATACTTCAATCTCACAAATAATTTGTTCCATGGACCATTATCATCAAACATTTCCAGGCTTTCCAATCTCAAACATCTTCATCTAGCAACTAATGAGTTTAGTGGTCAGATCCCTGAAAGTATTGGCTTGTTGTCTGGTCTTCAAATTATTGAGTTGTACAACAATTCATTTTTTGGCAGCATTCCATCTACTTTAGGCCAACTCAGGAATTTAGAACAACTTGATCTCCGAATGAACGCCTTAAATTCAACAATTCCTGCTGAGCTCGGGCTTTGCACTAACCTCACTTACTTGGCGTTGGCCTTGAATCAACTGAGTGGGGAATTGCCCCTATCCTTGTCCAATCTGAGCAAAATGGTCAATCTGGGTCTATCTGATAACTTTTTCACAGGTGAGATCTCACCTTATCTTTTCACCAACTGGACTGAGTTGACCTCCTTGCAACTTCAAAATAACTACTTGTCTGGAAATATACCCTCGGAAATTGGAAAATTGACAAATCTCAATCTTCTTTTCCTGTACAATAACACACTCTCTGGTTTGATTCCCCGTGAGATAGGAAATTTGAATCTTTTGGAAAGTCTAGACCTTTCAGGAAACCAACTTTCAGGACCAATTCCTCTAACATTATGGAATCTTACAAATCTGCTTACTTTGAATCTTTTCTCTAACAATATAAGTGGAATAATTCCACCTGATGTTGGAAATATGACATCTCTGGTAACTCTAGATCTCAGCAATAACGAGATGCATGGGGTGTTGCCAGTAACCATTTCACGTCTTAGTTCTCTAGAGTCGATCAATCTGTTCACCAATAATTTCTTTGGTAGCATCCCAAGTGATCTTGGCAAGTATAGTTCTTTGAAATATGCTAGCTTTTCAGACAACAGCTTCTCTGGAGAGCTGCCACCTGAACTTTGCAGTGGGTTGGCTCTTGAACAACTCACAGTTAATGGAAACAATTTTACTGGGGCATTGCCAACCTGCTTGAGGAGTTGCTTAGGATTGACTAGAGTTCGATTTGATGGGAACAAATTCAATGGAAATATCACTGATGCTTTTGGAGTTCATCCAGCACTTGTTTTCATTTCTCTTAGCGACAATCAGTTTATTGGTGAAATCTCACCTGCTTGGGGAGAATGTGGAAACCTCACCAATTTACAGATGGACAGAAACAGAATTTCTGGTGAAATCCCGGCTGAGCTTGGGAAATTGACCCAGTTGGGTGTTCTAACTCTGGACTCAAATGACTTGAGAGGGATGATTCCCAATGAACTGGGAAATCTGAGCATGTTATTCATGCTCAACTTCAGCAAAAACCATTTGACAGGAGTTGTCCCTCAGAGTTTGGGCAATTTGTCAAAGCTCGAATCCCTTGATTTGTCAGATAACAAGCTGTCTGGAAATATACCAGAAGAGCTTGGGAAATGTGGGAAGCTGTCAAGCTTGGATTTGAGTCAAAATAATCTATCAGGTGAAATGCCTTTAGAGCTTGGCAACTTGAACTCCTTGCAGTACGTGTTGGATCTCAGTAGCAATTCGCTGTCAGGAACAATACCTGCTAATCTGGGAAAGCTTACATTATTGGAAAATCTCAATGTCTCGCACAATAGTCTTTCAGGAAATATTCCAACAGCATTGTCTGGCATGATTAGTCTGCGTTCTTTTGATTTCTCCTACAATGAGTTGACAGGACCCGTCCCAAATGGTGGTATGTTCCAAAATGCATCTGCAAAAGCTTTTGTTGGAAACTCAGACTTGTGTGGATACATAGAAGGCTTGTCTCCATGTAATCCGACAACATCAAATGGAAAATCTTCCAAGTATAACAAAAAGGTTCTTATTGGTGTCATGGTTCCAATAAGTGTCTTATTAGCAATAGTCGTAATTGTTGTCACGGTCTTAATATCTCGTCGGAAGACCCAACTCCATGATGAAGAGAACAAAGATGTACATAAATACGAGAATTCTGAGTCAATGATATGGGAAAGAGAAGGAAAATTCACATTTGGAGATATTGTTAAGGCTACTGATGACTTCAATGAGAAATACTGCATTGGAAAAGGAGGATTCGGAAGTGTTTACAAAGCTGAATTGTCAACAGGTCAAGTTGTTGCAGTCAAGAAACTAAATACATCAGACACGAATGATATTCCAGCAACAAATTGGCAGAGTTTTGAGAATGAGATCCGAATGTTGACAGAAGTTAGGCATCGGAACATCATCAAGCTTTATGGTTATTGTTCTAGGAGAGGCTTCTTGCACTTGGTTTACGAGTATGTTGAGAGAGGAAGTTTAGGGAAAGCATTGTATGGAGTGGAAGGAGAACTGGAGCTTGGTTGGGCTACAAGGGTGAAGATTGTACAAGGAGTGGCTCATGCAATTGCATACTTGCATCATGATTGCTCTCCACCAATTGTTCATCGAGACATATCACTGAATAATATCTTGCTGGAGTCAGATTTCGAACCACGAGTCTCAGATTTTGGCATAGCAAGAATGTTGAATACAGATTCATCAAACTGGACTGCAGTTGCTGGTTCATATGGCTACATGGCCCCAGGTAAACTAATAATTCAAGTTTTTCATTCCTTTTAATTAAGCCCTTAGCAAAGGTTTTCTTTTTATTCCTTAACCAATTGTGTTATTGTCACCAATTTTAACCCATTAAAGCTCCATCATATTCACTTTGCTATTGCTTCATAATGTGCAGAGCTAGCGCTTACAATGCGAGTAACCGACAAGTGCGATGTTTATAGCTTTGGAGTGGTAGCACTAGAAGTCATGATGGGAAGGCATCCAGGGGATCTCTTATCTTCACTGGCATTACCGCAAACATCAACATCAAATGATTCGGAGATGTTCCTGAAAGAAATGCTAGACCAAAGGCTTCCATGTCCTACAGGCCAATTAGCAGAGAAGGTGGCTTTTGTAGTTAGAGTTGCCTTAGCATGCACAAATACAAATCCAGAGGAAAGACCTGCTATGCGTTTTGTGGCACAAGAACTATCAGCAGCACAAGCTCAAGCTCACCTGACAGAGCCATTGGATAAGATAACTCTTAGCAAATTAATAGTCTTTAAAACATAGAACTGGAAGGGAATGGTGGGTGAGTTTTTGACTTGTTTGAAAGTATCGTTCTTGCCTGCCATTTTTGAGGTGCACATTTCCTCCATGTAACACGAATTTCAATCGTCCCTCAAGTAGGATGAAGATATTTGTGGCATTGCTTCATCCTTTTCTGTAATCATTAGTTGAAATGTGAAAAGTCTGCATATAGCATTGTAATTGTTCAATTTCAATCATCCAAACATCCATTCAGGCAAAGAAACCAAATCTCACTAATCATTACAAGAAACTGAGGAAGACCAAATTGGATCGAATCAAACAATTGATAAACAAATCAATATAGAAAACACTTGACTACTTTATTTATTTATTTTTTTTTTAAATATGAAATTAATGAAAATTCATATGTGTAAAATCTAAATTAATTAAGAAGAGAAGACCAAGAAACTGTGCCCCCCAGAAAAACTGATACCATCTGATAATTCCCAGCCATTTGAGGATGAAATAATTAATAATCATTTGGTTAAGTTGTGCGACTCATATAAGAAGCTATTAATTTTTAAACCTTGACTAATTAAAATTTTCAAAAACAATATTTAGAGTTTGAAAGTAACTAATAAACATAAAATCAAGAAAATTAATTAATAATTGGAATGCCCAGTCATGAATAAATAATCTTCAGAAAAAGATTGCCACATGTGTTTTTAATTAATCATGGCAATAAATTACAAATTTATTATTATAATACTATATTACTTGTGTGCTTTTATGATTTTTATTTATCTCTATAGCTTACACTGAGTTTTTTTTTTTTAAAAAAATTATAAATAAAAATGTTTTAAATATAATAAAAATGTACTTCTTAATTTCTTGCACTATGATTTATATAAATCTAACTAATTACTTATTTATGGGTTAGCATTGAAAGAGGCCTGGGCCTGTAAGAAGAATGCGTCCTGAAAACCATAGCCGTGGAAGCCTTTTTCACTGGAACATGATTAGTGCATGACTTGCTACTTGTTTTGCTTATTGATTAATCATAAACAATATTCAAAAAAAAAAAAAAAAAAAAAAAATTATATGTGTGACCTATAAATTAGCAACCCAAACTCTTCCGGGTCAGACACTTTGCCTCTAAGAACGAGTGAGGGTTGTCAGATTTTTGACCCGTTAAAACACACGGGTATGAATATCCCGTGCAAGTATTAAAAAAAACACTTATATAATATAATCTTTAAAAATATTGGTCTTAATAAAGTGTATTTGTCTCTAATAGTCTTCTATCTTTTTCATACACGTGAGTCTTTAATTAGCACTACCCCAAAAAAAAGAAAAAATTACAGTCTAAAATTTATTTCTTTAATTTTATTAAATTAAGAAAGACCATTCATACGTGATTAGAGAATTCATAAATAAGAAGAAAAAAAATCACTAATTTACCCTAAAAAAGAATTGGGAAATAAACTAACTCGTTAGAATTAGTTATTTAGTTCTTTTTTTATTTGAAAGGAATTAGTTACTTTTTTTTTTAATTAAGTTGTAGTAATAAGGTACTATTTATTATTAAAATTCACAAGGATCAAAACGCAACGTTTCTGTTGGGAATATAACTTATCCCGAGTGGGGCCCGCAGAAAAATAACCAGTGGTAAAAGTAAAATAAAATTACTATTACCACATATACCTCCAATAATTAAATATTGAATATTGACGATCGAATCCACCAGAAATAATAGTTACGATAAAAATTAAATAATTACCGTAAATGCCAGAAAAATAAGAACACCGAGAATTACGTGGTTCACCCTTCAACTGTTATGGGCTACGTCCACGGGACAAAAACTCCGAATAATTCTTCTACTAAAAATAGTAGGTACAAAAGAGATTACAAAATAGTGGCACACAAAGTGTTTCCCAAAAACACCCCAAAAATAATTTCCTCACTATTTTCTCTTTTTCCCAATTTTAGGAACCCTTTTCCTAAAATTATAACTTTCGTTTTCTTTTGTTTTTGTTTTTTTGTGCTGAAGAGGTATTCAGTACCTCTATTTATAGGAGGGAGAGGAGGGAAAGCCGTGCATTACAAATGCACGCCTCTCCATATTGTCAAAGGTTGGCATGCCAACCTTTGAAATGTTGGCTGCCACCTTTTAAAAACGTGTTTCATTCTCTTCCTTTTTTTTCTTTTTTTTCTTTTCAAACTTTTGTGGGTCCCACATGTTGGAGGGACCCCACAACAATTCTCCCCCTCCCGACTACATGGTGGGACTCTCCATCCCTACTGCTTTGACACATAGCTCGAACTTCTCCTTCGAAACGACCTTTGTCAATATATCTGCAGCATTTCTGTCTGTGTGGATCTTTCGCAACTGAAACTGCTTCTCTTCAATGGCAAGTCTGAGCCAATGATATCTTACATCAATGTGCTTCGTCCGTGCATGATACATAGTATTTTTGCTCAAGTCTAATGCACTTTGACTATCACAGTAAACTATATATTCTTCCTGCTGCACACCCAATTCTTGAAAGAATCTCTTTAACCAAAGCATTTCCTTTCCTGCTTCCGTTGCTGCAACGTACTCTGCTTCAGTCGTTGATAATGAAACACATTTCTGCAATCTTGACTGCCATGAAATAGCTCCCCCTGAGAATGTAAATAGGTATCCTGATGTAGATTTTCTTTCATCAAGATCACCGGCCATATCTGCATCTGTGTAACCAACTAGTGCAGCCTTTTCACCTCCAAAAGTTAAACATAACTTTGAAGTTCCTCTCAGGTATCTGAAGATCCACTTTACTGCTTCCCAATGTGTCTTCTGGGGATTTGACAGAAATCGACTCACAACGCCAACTGCATGAGCGATATCTGGTCTTGTACACACCATTGCGTACATTAAACTTCCGACCGCTGAAGAATATGGAACATTTGACATATCTCCTTTTTCTTTCTCTGTTGATGGGTAGGATTTCTTACTCAACTTGAAGTGAGCGGCAAGCGGAGTGCTAACTGGTTTAGCATTCTTCATATTGAATCTCTCTAGAACTCGTTCAATATATTTTTCCTGTGATAACCATAATCTGCAGGACTTTCTGTCTTGAATAATCTCCATTCCGAGAATTCGCCTTGCCGATCCCAAATCCTTCATGTCAAATGCTTTTGACAAATCTCTCTTTAACTTGCTAATCATATGTGCATCTGGTCCAACGATTAGCATATCATCAACATATAAGAGAAGGATGATAAATTTACCATCAGGAAATTTCTGAACATATACACAAGGATCTGCATCTGTCCTTTTATAGCCTTGATTCACCATGAAAGAATCAAACTTTTTATACCACTGTCGCGGTGCTTGTTTCAACCCGTACAAGCTCTTCTTCAAGCGACAAACCATGTCCTCTTTTCCCTTGACCTTGAAACCTTCTGGTTGTTCCATATATATTTCTTCCTCTAGATCCCCATGCAAGAATGCGGTCTTTACATCAAGCTGCTCCAACTCAAGATTCAAATTTGCTACTAGGCTTAGCACAACTCGAATAGAACTCATTTTCACAACTGGTGAGAAAATCTCATCAAAGTCAATACCTTTCTTTTGAGTAAAGCCTTTGACGACCAATCGAGCTTTGTATCTCACTAGGTTGCCATCATCTTTCTTCAGTTTGTACACCCATTTGTTCTTGAGTGTTCTCTTCCCTTTTGGAAGTTTCACCAGCTCATAGGTGTCATTCTTTTTCAAAGAATTCATCTCTTCTTGCATGGCCTTTCTCCAGCAATCTCTATCTTTGCAAGATTGCACATCTTGGAAGCTCTCTGGCTCCCCCTCATCAGAAATCAAAATGTAATCAGAACTAGGGTACCTTGTAGATGGTTGGCGTTCTCTGGTTGACCTTCTTAACTGAGGTTCAACTCCTTCTGGTGGAATGGGGTTCTCTGGCTCCCCCTGCTCAACACTCTCTGCATCACTGTTATCATCTACAATTGTCTCTTGATCCCCTACGACAGGCTCTTCTTCTTCTTCTTGTTCTGATTCTGGCATTCCTCCTCCTGTGGCATCATCTGTAGGAATGCTTCCTGGTGTAATATCAACAACACCATCACTTGTGGATTCTTCACAAGTTGTTTCTCCCACGATCTCATTCTCGTGGAATACTACGTCTCGGCTCCGGACAACTTTCTTTTTCACTGGGTCCCATAACCTGTAGCCAAACTCTTTGTCTCCATAACCAACAAAAGTGCAAGGAACTGACTTGTCGTCAAGCTTTGATCTCTGCTCCTTCGGAACATGCATAAATGCCTTGCAGCCAAACACCCTCAGATGAGAGTATGAAATATTTCTACCTGTCCAAACCTTCTCCGGGATATCAAAATCCAATGGTGCTGAAGGTAGTCGGTCGATTAGGTAGACAGCAGTATTGACAGCTTCTCCCCAAAATGGCTTAGGTAAGTTTGCCATTTTGAGCATGGATCTGACTCTCTCAATAATGGTGCGATTCATCCGTTCAGCGACACCGTTGTGTTAAGGCATACCAGGAACTGTCTTTTCATGCTTGATACCGTGCTGACTACAATAATCTCTAAACTCCTTAGAGATATACTCACCACCATTATCCGTGCGTAAACACTTCAATGCCACTCCAGTCTCCCTTTCCACCATAGCATGGAATTGTTGAAAGTGCTTGAATACTTGGTCTTTTGTGCGCAATAAATATATCCATGTCTTCCGTGAGAAATCATCAATGAAGGTAAGAAAATACCTACTTCCTCCAAGTGATTCTACCTCCATGGGACCACATACGTCAGAGTGTACCAACTCCAACTTGTTGTCTCTCCTTCTAGAGCTTTTCAAAAATGAGACCCGATGTTGCTTCCCAAATAAACAATAATCACAAGGGTTTATTTTACCTTTGGCTAATGGTATGAGGGACTTCTTAGCCAACATATTCAACCCTTTCTCACTAACGTGCGCCAGCCGCCTATGCCACAAATTTGGTGAAGCATCATCTTCAACTGTATTCAGTTGACCTGCACATATTGTTGCGTGCGTCTTATACAGCGAGCAGCATAATTTTCCTCTCGCCACCACCAAAGACCCTTTGGTGAGTTTCCAATTACCGCCACCTGTATAATGGTGATAGCCTTCCTTGTCCAGTACACTCACAGACAACAGATTCAACCGAAGATTGGGAATATGTCGCACATTTTTAAGTGTTAATGTGCACCCGACACCTGTTTTTATGTAGATATCACCGATTCCCACCACTTGCGAGACACTATTATTTCCCATTTTAATGGTGCCAAAGTCTCATGCTTTATAAGTGGAAAAGTATTCCCTTTTTGGAACACAGTGGTATGAAGCACCGGAGTCTACTATCCACTCGGTATCTGCATCTCCAACATGACAACAATCTGCATCATGAGTAACTAAAGTCACCTCACCATCTTCTCCTGAGACTGTAGCAGATGTATTTTTGTCATTCTCCTGTCTTCGGTCTGTATTATCTTGTTTGAGTAAACGACAATTTCTTTTGAGATGACCCTCCTTACCACAATGGTAACATTTTCTCATCTCTCTGGACCTGGATCTACCACCTGACTTTACATGCCTTGGACCTCTACTCTTGCTCCGGCCCCTATTCTCTGTGACAAGGGCTTGTGAACTGGTACTAGCAACATCTCTTCTTCTGAGTTCTTCATTAAGTAGTCTATTCTTTACCATAGACATTGTTACCACACCATTTGGAGCTGAGTTACTTAAAGACACCACAAGAGTATCTCAGCTATCCGGTAGAGATCCCAACAGTAGGCATGCTTGCATCTCATCTTCTAAGGTCATACCGCTCACTGCTAACTCAGTTACGAGTCCTTCAAAATCATTCAGGTGTTGTGTAATTGATCGTCCCTCTGACAGCTTCAAGTTCATGACTTTACGCATCATGAAGACTTTTCCTTGAGCATTCGTAGCCTCGTACATATTCTCCAATTTCTTCCAGAGAACTTGGGGATCTTTTTCATTTCTCACATGATTGTACAGGCTAGCATCTATCCATTGGCGTATTGTACCCAATGTCTGCTTTTTTAATTTCTCCCACTGTCTTTCTTTCATATCTTCTGGCTTTGCACTGTCACCTTCAATTGGATCGTACAGATCTTTACAATTGAGGTAGTCCTCCATTCTGGATTTCCACATTGAATAATTCGAATCCGTCAATTTGATCATTGCCCCATCATTAGCCATGTTGAATTCTGAATCTGATGAAATTCCACTATTCACGTGAATAGTAACTTTGACAGAATTAACCAACCAAAGGCTCTCATACCAGTTGTTGGGAATATAACTTATCCCGAGTGGGGCCCGCAGAAAAATAACCAGTGGTAAAAGTAAAATAAAATTACTATTACCACATATACCTCCAATAATTAAATATTGAATATTGACGATCGAATCCACCAGAAATAATAGTTACGATAAAAATTAAATAATTACCGTAAATGCCAGAAAAATAAGAACACCGAGAATTACGTGGTTCACCCTTCAACTGTTATGGGCTACGTCCACGGGATAAAAACTCCGAATAATTCTTCTACTAAAAATAGTAGGTACAAAAGAGATTACAAAATAGTGGCACACAAAGTGTTTCCCAAAAACACCCCAAAAATAATTTCCTCACTATTTTCTCTTTTTCCCAATTTTAGGAACCCTTTTCCTAAAATTATAACTTTCGTTTTCTTTTGTTTCTGTTTTTTTGTGCTGAAGAGGTATTCAGTACCTCTATTTATAGGAGGGAGAGGAGGGAAAGCCGTGCATTACAAATGCACGCCTCTCCATATTGTCAAAGGTTGGCATGCCAACCTTTGAAATGTTGGCTGCCACCTTTTAAAAACGTGTTTCATTCTCTTCCTTTTTTTTCTTTTTTTTCTTTTCAAACTTTTGTGGGTCCCACATGTTGGAGGGACCCCACAACAGTTTCCTCGGAGATCTTCTACTTCTAGAAAGATCCCGAAGGAAGCCGTAGTCGTCATAGTTATGCATATATCTATGTTTCTCCGAAAACAAGATCCTTTATTAGTATTAAATCTTTATTTCTTGCGTTCTTTTCACTTTCTATTAATAGAGATAAAACTATAAATTTTCAGTAATTTAAAGAATCTTCTTAAACACAGAGGAAATTTTGGAACTTTCCCAACCAGGAAGATGCTTTATTTCCAGAATTTGATCTCTAGCTTAATTATAATATTTATTATTATTATTATTAATTCACCATAGAAGATGATAAGTACCTTGAAAATCCATTTTATAAATTATAATAGAAAAACAACTATATGTATCAAAAAATGTAAAAAAAAAAAAAGTAACAACCATCAGTATTGGCCTGCAAGATTTTGGGTAGTACATGAAGATGAGGACAATTAATGAAAATGTGACTAAAAAAGAACAAAACAAAACAAAACATTCTTCCAAAGAAAAAAAGGAATGAGAGAAAGAACCATTATTCTTTTTTTTTTTAAATTTCCAAGTTTCAGGATCCATTAAAACTGAGTAGAATAGGTTGAAGGGTAAAAAAGAAAATTTCAAACTTTTGAGGTAGACCAGACGCTAGTCCTCATGCTTTATAAAAAGCTAACATGTAACTCACAAGAATGATACTAAAACCTTAACTTAAGCTCCTTATCAAAAGGCTTTCTTTCTCCATCACAAATAATGGCAAAGGTCTTGGAGGAAAAAGGCCCTGCAAGTGGGGGAGAAGATTATACAGAAGATGGCACTGTGGATATCAAAGGCAAACCCATTTTAAGATTAAGCACAGGGAGATGGAAAGCTTGTTCCTTTATTGTTGGTAAGTTGATATTTCAGAGATTTTCAGAAAATAAAGTTTCCTAAACAAAGAATTAATTAATTCCTTTATATGCATATATATATAAAAATTAGTTTCTCTTGTATGAATTTTCCAGGAAAGACAAATTCTTGGAAGCTTAATAAGAATTTATTTATTTTTTATTTCAATTTTCTTACTGAATTAACTAATGATGGTGTAATTGTAGGGTATGAAATATTTGAGAGGATGGCTTTTTATGGAATAGCATCAAATCTGGTGTTGTATTTGACAAAGAAGCTTCATGAAGGAACTGTGACATCTTCAAATAATGTCACCACTTGGGGTGGTACTGTATGGATTTTACCCATTTTAGGGGCTTATATTGCAGATTCTCATCTTGGTCGGTACTGGACTTTTGTCATTGCATCCATCATTTACTTCTTGGTAAATTAACTAAACACATTTCTCTCTCTAATTTTTAATTACAATATAAGAAATTCTCGAAAATACGAAAGTTCTTTAAAAGAGAATATTGAAATTCGAATATTTGACTTTTTATGTTATAAGAAATTCGCATAACTATTATTAGTTAAATTTATAAAAAAAATTTCTTAGATTTTTTAGTATTTTTACCAAAAGTTTGGCATGCACCATGCATAATTGAACACGTATGTGGTTTTATAATGAAATGGAAACCACATAAAAGTGATAGTTTTGCTGCTTGTGGGGAAGAACTGTTTGACTACATATGGCCATGGTATTAATTTCGATCAAGACACTTTTGAGATGATACATGCCATATAAGTAGTAGATGCATCATATATATGGTGCACAGGGATAGTAGGTAAACCAACTCAGATAGAGAGATCTTGTGACCATTCGATATGTGTGGACTCTGAGAGAGTTGATGTGTGTAACCTCTTTCCTAATATTTTATAGAGAGGTTGTTTTCTTATTAATATATCTACATTTGAAAAAAAAAAGTATTAGATAATCAAATTAATTATTTGATGCACTGTGGATTAAGAAAAATGACACTACTAATTAATTGGTTTACCTTGTATAAACAAATTTAATAGGGAATGAC
Source organism: Jatropha curcas (assembly GCF_041381405.1). Classification (NCBI taxonomy): domain Eukaryota; kingdom Viridiplantae; phylum Streptophyta; class Magnoliopsida; order Malpighiales; family Euphorbiaceae; genus Jatropha; species Jatropha curcas. Next base: position 2,792,978 of record NC_143153.1, on the reverse strand, counting down.
TCTCTTAACCCTAGCAGTTTCACTACCAGCTTTAAGACCTCCATCATGTGGAGATGGCATCACAGGTCAGAATTGTGACAAGCATGCTTCCCCATTTCAAAAGGGTATTTTCTATTGTGCACTATACATTATTGCAATAGGAGCAGGTGGAACCAAGCCAAACATCTCTACTATGGGTGCAGACCAATTTGATGATTTTGAGCCTAAAGAAAGGAAACAAAAGCTCTCATTCTTTAACTGGTGGATGTTTAGCATTTTCTTTGGTACCCTTTTTTCAAACACTTTCTTGATTTACATCCAAGACAATGTGGGTTGGTCACTTGGCTATGGCCTTCCTACAGCTGGTCTTGCAGTTTCAATCATTGTGTTTTTGATAGGCACTCCATTCTATAGGCATAAGTTGCCTGCTGGGAGTCCATTTACTAAGATAGCACAGGTTTTGGTTGCTGCTATGAGAAAGTGGAAAGTAGATGTCCCAAATGATCCAAAAGAGCTTCATGAACTTTCAATAGAGGAATATCAAAAATCTGCGAAATTTAGAATTGATCACACCCCTTACTTAAGGTAATTCTCTTTGCTTTTTATAACTTGCATAACCAAACTCTCTAAATCCCAACTGAGCAAACTTATAAATGTTTCATTACTTACAAAAATTTCTAATCAATCTCATTAATTGGCTTGCAGTTTCCTTGACAAAGCAGCAGTAAAGACTGGATCAAGTAATTCACCATGGACGCTATGTCCAGTCACACAGGTTGAAGAAACAAAGCAAATGGTGAAAATGCTACCAGTTTTACTAACGACATTCATACCAAGCACCACAATAGCTCAAGTAGGAACATTATTCGTAAAACAAGGCACAACCCTAAAAAGAAACATGGGACCTCATTTTGAAATCCCACCTGCATGTCTAACAGCATTTGTCACAGTCTTCATGCTTATAAGTCTTGTCCTCTACGATCGTTGCATAGTTCCAATCCTTAGACGTTACACCAAAAACCCTAGAGGAATCACATTGCTTCAAAGAATGGGAATTGGTCTACTTCTGCATGTTATTATTATGTTCATTGCTTGTCTAGTAGAAAGGAAAAGACTCAATGTTGCAGAAGAACATAACCTTCTTGCTCAGAACGATACGATCCCTCTTAGTATTTTCATACTCCTTCCTCAGTTCGCTTTGATGGGTGTGGCTGATTCTTTTGTAGAAGTGGCAAAGTTAGAGTTCTTCTATGATCAAGCGCCAGAAGGAATGAAAAGCTTGGGGACTTCGTACTTTACAAGTAGTTTGGGAATTGGGAGTTTTCTGAGTAGTTTTCTGTTAAAAACAGTTGCTGAGGTTACTAAGAAGAATGGAGACAAAGGATGGATTTTGGACAACTTAAATGTTTCTCACTTAGATTATTACTATGCACTTTTGGGTATTTTTAGTTTCATGAATTTTCTTGTATATGTGGTTGTTGCTAAGTTGTTTGTGTATAATGTTGATGTGGAAGATAGAGAAGGTTTGAAGGATGGTCTAAGATGACAATGAAATTACTTCTTGGAACTTTGAAATGCAAAAATAATAAGAGTTAATTTGTAATTCCCTTGTTTTATAAAATCTCTTACTCTAGCTAGCTAACTTAAACTGCATTAATTTGGGTACAATTGCATATGCGACCTGGCAATAGATTCAGTTTTGAATCTCCCTCCCCAATACAAATTAAAAAAAAAAAAGGTATAAATTGAAAATGCAAATTTTATCCATTAGATCTAATAAGTTGTGTTAATTTGAATTTTTGGGATAGATATTGCTTTTTTAATTATCTTTACATAGTTGTAAGTTAAATGAAAGAGGAATTCATTTCATTAACAAATAAGTTTTAATAAATTCAAAGTCAAGTCCAATTCATATAGTCTCGTGAATTTAGGGATTTATTATAAATTCTATCAAATTTAATTTGATTTATTTATTTAACTACAACCAATATTATTTATATATTTAATTTAAAAATAACTTTTCAATATACCAAATCTTATAGTTTTATAAATTTTTATGAAACATATTCCTACGTACCAAATAAAAAATAAAATCAATTATATATATATAGGTATAAAAAGAAGGGAAAAAAGTAAAAATTCATGATATTGAATATTGATTCTTTTCAACCTAATCGCATATATTTTTTGAACTATACATTTATTAATTACTATTTAAGAGTGCAAATCACAAAATTGTCCTTTTAACTTAAATGATTATTGTTTATTAAATGATAATGTAATTATTCTAATATATTTAGTTCAAAATATCAATCTAAACATATTCTAATTAAGACTTTAATAACTATTCGTGATGCTTCTAGAATTATACGGTGCTTAAATTAAAAAAAAAAAAAAAGGAAAAAAAAAAAAAAAGAATGTTGGGTGAGTTGCCATACAAGTATTTGTTTTTTTCAGTCTAATTAGTTGATTTCTTTTTTTTTTTTTTTATCTTTTCAGTTTGGTTATATCATTAATTCGATTTTGATTTTTGGTTTTCAATTTGAATTTATGTGAAGTCACAAATGAGTGGGGTGCAAATATCCCCACCCTTACCATTTTTTCTTGAGATTAACTTAAAATCTGTGAGTTGATGAAATTTCATTCAACTCAAATTGCATCATTTTCAACATGTTCTTCAAAACTCATTGTCAAGATGTAATTTGCTGATTTTTTTTTTTTTTCCCCTCTTATGGTGTCTATTTCATGGGTCTACCTCTCCGTTTCCACATTAAAACCTCATAATCATAAAATTTAAAATAAAGTCTGTGCTAAATGATTCAACTTGAGTATGATACCATTCTCATTATAATGGATAAAATGTCTAAAATATCCTCAACAGGTACAATATGGCAAATTTTGCGCACAATATATATATATATATGAATATTTTAGACATTTTGACAGGCTATAGCGAAAGTTGTTCCGGACTCAAATTGAGCCAATTATATTTTTTATTTAAAAAATAGATATAGAGCACAAATTGAAAATAATAATAATAATAATACTCTAGTTTGCATGCCGGTGGAAACGTGAAAGATGGAGTTATTTTATGAAAACCTTACAAAATTTGATATTTTGACTAATAATAAATGCTATTTTAAAAGCTAAATAAATCAAATTAATTTTAATTGTATATGCATATATTTATTGGCGGTGCATGTAAAAATATTTACCTGAAAATTTACTATTCTATGTTTGGCCCCACAAGATTGGATATGTTAGCCTGGACAAGACAAATAAGGACAAAAGAAAATTTCTATAAGTCCAGTTTAATGTTTCGTATGAAATGGCGTATGAAATGGACAAGAGGGTATATATATATATAAAGAGACATAGGATTTCTAGAAGCACATGTGAGGAGAAGCTTTATCAGCAAAATACAAAAAATTATATTTCCTATTTTGGAGAAAATTAATATATGTCTCATAATATACTTATATGCATAATGTCATATTGGTCTTTTTACGTTTCGTTAAAAACGTGAAAAATGAAAGGTTTCGAGTTCGAATTTTTTTCACTGTAAAGATTATCATCAATTTGATGAAAGAGGATAACTACTAGTATTCTGCAACTCACAATGTTATTCTGATTCATTGGACTTCACATGTACTAAGAAAAGAAATAAGAAATAAAATATAAAAAAAAAAAAAAATCAGATTCGTAGGACCTCACATGTATTAAGACAAGAAAAAAAAAAGAAAAATTTGAAGGCGGAAAAGGAAATTAATAAGCAAAATGAAGGACTATACATGAAAATGACAATGAAAATAATATCTATGCAAGTTGGTGCCGACTTTGAGATGCCATTTTCTATAATGTTTCAATATATGTATGATATCTTAGCTTAGGTAGGATTTTTTTTTTTTTTAAATATTAATAGCAAATTCAATAGTTGTAGTATGTCATATGCACGTGGATTACACAATAGGGATTAACTTTCTCCTTTAAATAATAGTCACCGACTTGGTAATAATTTTTGTAGTAGATAAGACTCAAACTCGAAATTTCTCGGTTCTTCAATCTTCTACAAATCGCGAGAAAACTAATAAGATGTGAGAAAACCATCTAAATCATATCTGGTTAGCACATGATATTATATATAGATTTAGTCATACACTAATCAATTAAGAACAAAATGTCACTTTATTACTATTTTCCATGTATGAATACATATACAAGTGAAAAAGAAAGAATGAAAAGTTTATTATTTCTTTATAAAAGTTTAATATTAATTTCTTCTTATAATTAATTTGTTAGACATCATAGTATTTTTCAATGAATTTGTTTCTTAGCATTTTGTCTAATTCGTTGCTGGCACTTAAACTTAGCTAAATAAACCGATGGCAAACAAAAGAAAAATATGCTAGTATAAAACAAGATGCAAACTCTATGCAATTAGGCCATGAAAGGAGACAGAATTTATAATTATAATTAAAAAGGTAATTCAAAATCATAATCTTGGAGGTTAAATAAAGGGTTAAGTTTACAAAAAGCTCCACATGTTATACATTCAAAGTTCTCATATCTAACAATGGAAAATATAGAAGAGAAAGGTTCTGCAAATGGAAAAGAAGATTATACAGAAGATGGGACTGTAGATCTTAATGGCAGACCCATTTTAAGATCAAAAACTGGAAGATGGAGAGCTTGTTCCTTCATTGTTGGTAACTTCTCAGACCATTTAGCAAATACTCGACTAATGAACTGCTAGAAATCTCTTTTTGATTGAACAGATTTTTTTTTTTTTACAATTTCGAACTTGTGTTCTTACAGTTTTGGTGTTGCAGGGTATGAAATATTTGAGAGAATGGCTTATTATGGGATAGCTTCAAACCTGGTATTGTATTTGACGAAGAAGCTTCATGAAGGAACTGTGACATCCTCAAATAATGTCACCAATTGGGTTGGTACTGTTTGGATGTTGCCCATTATAGGTGCTTACATTGCAGATGCTCATCTTGGCAGATTCTGGACTTTTATCGTTGCATCTGCCATTTATCTCTCGGTAATCTGTTACCCCTCACCTTCTCTTTTAAAAGTTTTCTTTAATATAAACTGTACAAGCACAAGAGTTTTACGATATGATACATAGTTTCTAGTCTTTAAGATAAAAACAAAAAGAACTCAATCAGATTCATTAGAGATTTCCCCTTCTTATGAAATCAAATTTTGGGTCAAAAATTTCTAATCTTTAATATATGAACAGGGTATGATCCTGTTAACTCTAGCAGTTTCATTGTCAGCACTAAGGCCTCCATCATGTGGTCCTAATATCAAAGAAGAGGATTGTGACATAAAGGCCTCAGCTCTCCAAAAGGGTGTCTTCTACGCAGCACTCTACATAATTGCAGCAGGAACCGGTGGAACCAAGCCAAACATTTCTACAATGGGTGCAGACCAATTCGATGATTTCGAACCCAAAGAAAGGATTCAAAAGTTATCGTTCTTTAATTGGTGGATGTTCAGCATTTTCTTTGGTACTCTATTTTCAAACACTTTCTTGATCTATATACAAGATAATGTGGGTTGGACTCTTGGCTATGCCCTTCCAACAGCAGGGTTAGCTGTTTCAATTGCTGTGTTTTTGGTCGGCACTCCATTTTATAGGCACAAATTGCCTGCTGGAAGTCCATTCACTAGGATAGCTCAAGTACTTGTGGCTGCTTTAAGGAAGGCAAATGTTCCTCTCTCAAATGACCCAAAAGAGCTTCATGAACTTAGCCTGGAAGAATATACAAAATCAAGAAAATTCAGAATTGACCACACCCCTTCATTAAGGTTCGTTTCCTGCTTATTTTATCTTTATTGAAGTGCTCTTATCTTTTCGGGACGGTGCAAGTAGTTTATATATATTATCATGACAATATGCCGGCAGATTCTTTGACAAAGCTGCAGTGAAGAGTGGGTCGAGATCCCCATGGATGCTATGTCCTGTGACACAAGTAGAAGAAACAAAACAAATGATAAAAATGCTTCCAATTTTATTAATCACATTCATACCAAGCACAATGTATGCTCAAGTACACACTTTATTCATCAAACAAGGCACTACCTTAGACAGAAGAATGGGACCTCATTTCGAAATCCCTCCAGCATGTTTGACAGCATTTGTAACAATCTTTATGCTCATCAGCCTAGTCATATATGACCGTTATTTCATCCCTGTAATTAGAAAATATACAAAAAACCCAAGAGGAATTACATTGCTTCAAAGAATGGGAATTGGGTTTATCTTACATGTGATTATAATGGTCACAGCTTTCTTAGCAGAAAGAAGGAGACTTAATATTGCCAAGGAACATAACATTGTTAAGAAGGACGAAATAGTTCCTCTCAGTATATTTATTCTTTTGCCTCAATTTGCTTTAATGGGGATTGCTGATACTTTTGTTGAAGTTGCAAAGATAGAGTTTTTCTACGATCAAGCGCCCGAAGGAATGAAGAGCTTGGGAACTTCATATTTTACCAGTAGTTTGGGAATTGGGAATTTTCTCAGTAGTTTTCTGCTAAAGACGGTTGCTAACATTTCAAAGAAGAATGGACAAAAAGGATGGATTTTGGATAATCTAAATATCTCACACTTAGACTATTATTATGCATTTTTGGCTCTGTTGATGTTCATCAACTTGCTATTTTTCTTGGTTGTGGCTAAGTTCTTCGTTTACAATATCGATGTGGACTCGAGAAAGGATTTGCAGGAAGCAATTGGAGCTTCATCTCCAGATAATAAGGTAAATAACCATGAAAATAAGGAAGACTTGAAGACTGGAGAGAGCTGATGAAGTAGACAATCTTCTACAGAATTATTGCTTGTTAGAATCAATGTGAAGAAAGGAGAAAGTTCATATTAATAATATAGTGGGTTAATTATATTTGTGGTGTATAAACTTTTTATTTCGTCATTTTTTGTCTTATCGGAAAATATTTGTAATTCAGTGCCCAAACACTTGATTGCAATTCGACATTCGCAGATACTTTAGCGGTAAAATGAAAACAAGCACAACAATCTAAGGACCAATTCTTGATTGTGAATTTAAAATTTTTAATCTTTTTTTAAAAATTTAATCTATGGACCAGTCCATTTTTATAAAAGTGATAGAAAAAAATTTTAAAAATAAATTAATACTCCTGCCCTGCTTGTAAAATAATGGAAGAAAAATAATTGTGATTGTTGAATGGCACAGTTGGTCTCTAACATGGCTTTGGAGCATAGCAAAATCTGTTTCTATTGGTAAGAATTCATATATTATTACAATTTAATCTTGCTCTTGCTGGAAAACAAATACTCTTTATAGTGCGAGGACACTTGTGATATAGCTTAAAGGATGAGCAGGATGAGCATTCGTTGAATTAATTCAATCAACTTAATTCGGTGAATAAATATTCAATTAAAAACTAATCAAACCAAATTAATCGACTCTCAAAACTATATCAAATAAATAATAAAATCAAAAATTAAATTATTTCAACTTTTCATTTTAATTAAATAGTAATTAATAATTTTAATTAATTTTTTTTTCAATTAAATCAATTTATCACGTATTAAATCAATTTATCACGATTTTCAATTAATTTAATTTTCATTTTCTTTAATTTCAATTACATTAATAATCAAAATTAACTCAATTGAAACGATTGGATTAAATTCAATTAAAAAATTAATTCAGTTAAAAGTAAAAAAAAAAATTCGATTAAATTATTAATCAAATTGACTGAATTGGCTAAATGCTCACCAGTAAAGCTAATTTGATTTCATTTTCAAATCATGCAAATTACAACATCCTGAACTCATTTACTGAAATGAATCTAACAAAAAATAAACATATAACAGTAAGGCTCAGGATGAAACAAAAAAACAAAAAGGTTACTATCTTTTACATATTATGCTAAGATATATGGCCATTGCGAATGTTGTGCATGCTAACAAAAGGCTGCAATTTATATGAAGCAATTGATTCCAAAACCCATGTATGTCCAATCACCTGAGAACCTATTTTAGCAGCTAAATCTTCTGCTTCATTTAATCTTTGCCAGAGAATTGTAACTTCTTCTCCCAGTTTGTAACCTTGTGGCGGATCGAGGTTATAAACCACTAGTGTTCTTGAAGGAGCTGCTGCTTGGTCATGACTTTGTTCCACTAATTCTTCCTTCTTCTCCACAATGTTGCCTCCTGCATTAATGACCAAATTCTGGAGATCTTCCTTGTAACCCGAAACAAAGTCGCCAGAAAAATAGAAATTCATGCCGTTGAAGAGCTTCGGTGCCTACAAATGAACCAATCAGGCAAAAGCTCTTTAAGAATATCTACCATTTCATTGCTTGAATGCAAATGTAAAACCAAAATTGAATTTAGATTCAACTGCGTGTAATAATTTGAAGCTTCATAATAGAACAATTGACAGATCTACTCAGTCATGTAACAATAAAAATATTTAGTAGTTTTGAAGCTTGAAATGTCAAATAAAAAAACCCCAATTCATCGCATGCTTTTGCACCAAGGCATTCATAAGGATACTTACATTATCCAGTGCACCGAGCCTGCCAGTTTTGGGGCCATTTTGACAACCGTGGTTATCAAGACTAACTTCATAAGGTTCTTCATCGACAGGACACATGGCTTTCATGCATGCCTTCACCCCTGCAAAAGGCCAAATTTCTGGTTTCATTAATTGTGAGATGTTGAACCCAACAACTAAAAACAAGAAAAAAGTTCAAAGACAATATATCATGATATATGCAAACAATCAATTCAAATGAAACTTGATTTCATCCTCCATGCTATATACTTTCCACCCCAAAGAGAAGAATAAAGGATGGATTAAAACACAATTTAATCCATTGATAATTAATCTTTTGATTGATATTTTATCATCCTCAGAAGACGTTAATGCAAAGGCGTTGCTTAGCCTAGGGCTATTGTTAGTGCAGTTTCAAAACTCCCAGTGGTTCAGAGAGAAGCATATAGAACAGAATAGAATTTTCTGAGTAAAGACAGAGCCAGATGGAGCAAAGCATGTAAAAAAAAAAAAAATTACACGAACGAGACAATAATCAATTTTTAGAGACAACTGCACTAACAGTCTATTGTGAGGACCCATCTTCCATTCAAAATGGCCATGAGAACTTTCAATGTCCTAGTGCATGCCCCTTTAGTATCTGTGGCTGCAATGACATGTGTGACATTTGGTCTCCAGAATTTGGTTACAGGCACACCAATCATGCTACCAAACTCAACCAAAAGACACTGTGACAAGGGCAAAAAATATGTATCAGCGATTATAATAAAAAATATATAGTGTCATGCATGCAAGAATTATGGATTTCCAACCATATGATAGACTAATAGACAATTGTCCAAATTTCTAACAAATTACCTGCTAAGAAAACTTGTCCTATAGAAATAAAATATTAGATGCTTCACTCTAAAATTTGACAAAACACAACATATACAATGCAAGTATTATTAAACTCATTACTGTTCAATTACAATAAGGCAATCATTGGTCATATTTGCAAAATTAATGTGGCAAAAATAGCTAAAATGCATGGGCTCAAGATCATCCCAACAATGACAACTCCAACAGACATTCAAAGAATGCTTTGGTGTCAAGTAATTGGGAGAAAAATAAACATCAACCTCACGTAGACTAACCTTCTCTTCAGAAGACAGAGCAGATCCACAAAAAACCCATTCTTTTACTCCACTAGATTCAGCCCAAAAGTAAGGTTGTTGAGTGGTTCTGCATCCAGAATGCAACAAAATATATCAAAATACATATTAATTCAAAACATGAAAAAGGGCAACTGCAAAATCGTGCATAATATAAATGATGGGTTGAAATATGTTTGTGATCTTGTGTGATTGGTTGGAATATTTTCATGAGAATATCAGACAAATTATGTTCCGAATATTCCCAAGATAATAAGACAATTTGGCAGGGAAAAATGAAAGCAAGAGAGAAGGATGAGAAGCCAATGAGATTGACTTGAATAATTTCTTTCAGTCTCTTGGAAACCACAGAGCTAAGAGAAAGAGGGTGTACATTTGAGTTGGCACATGATGATTTTCCAACTTGTGTTTCTTGGACTTGGACTTGGCCTTTTTCTCATCTGGAAATCTGACTGAACAATGAGATGGACAAAGCACGAGGAAGTTATCCTGAAAGAATTTAATAACAGGAAGACATCAGTATCCACACCTTAACTCATGGTGGTTGTGATGGTAAGCTAAATGCATCACGGAAAATATATTAATTTGCACAAGGACTTACATAATCCCATCGGCAACCAGCAATTTCCATTGCACATGTAACATGATAGCTTCTCCGGCAAGATTTGTGATAGCAGCCTAGGGCAGCTCCCTTCAGCCCACATCCACTGCACTTTAGTTTTGCACCCCTGGCCAATTCTGCCTTCAGATTCTTAACAGTTTCATCAACAAAATAGACTTGTGGAGCCCTGCACATTATTGTACATATTAATTTGCATCCAGCAAAAATAGTAATAGAAGACTACTGCGAATACACGGTACACATCAAACTACCATTTTACTTGAATATATTCGGTTAAAAATGGCAATATGGTGTACCATTCAATACATAGCCTGTGCACGTGTATGCAATTGGGCATAGATGCTTCATCTCCCTCCACTGACTTCCCATTGAGATAGTGCAACATTGGACCAGTATCCTGAAAAGGAAAATAATGATTCATTACAAGAAGAATACCATTCATTACAAGAGAATAACATCCAAGCACCAAAGGGGCATTTTTCTATTACATGTTCTTAAATAATTCAAGATTTTTGGCATAAAATGGTGTAAAAAACACCACTGACAAAGGTCAAGCCGTTATACTAACCAAGCACAAATGAGTATCTTTACCTTAGAGATTCTGGAGGACTGGCAAAATCCACAGACAGTTTTCACCACTGATGAGTCATCGAATGGTGCAAGAGGCTCATCAGTAACAAGTGACAAAGGTTTATGCTCTGAATGAGAGTAACAAGTTTCCAGATTTTCAGCTTGAGAACTAATTGGTCTGGTACCATTTGTGCAGGCATTTAATGGGCCATAGTTCAACTTCTTATGTCTCTTTGAATCCCTTAAATTGCCTATGTCAGTTCCAGAGTCAGAACCCCCATGCCTATCTTCTTTTGTCCTTTCACCAGTATTTCGCTTGGCCAATCTCAGTGCTTGATAGTTCTGTGGACTCTGAAACAAGATATGGAATCCTCATAAATACTTAAGGACAGATGCAACTTACAAAAAAAAGGTTGCTGAATACCCACAATATCTTCATCTCAATTTACAATTATCATAATTTTCCCTTTCACCGTTAGCACCACAGTAATCATAGCATCTGTTTAAAAAAAAAAAAAAAAAAAAAAAAAAAGGATAGATTTTGAACCAATGCAGACAATAGGGAACTTTAGTGTGCATTTGATAATTACATTAGCGTGCAGGTATAATTGAATAAACAAACACAAAGTTACTGAAAAGGACAGTTGGATTCTCACATCATCACCATACTGATCATTACTGTCATTTTCTGAACTCTTAATATCACTAAATGGAGGGCTGCCAGCTGACAAAGTATCCACCTGATTCATGGCCATTTGCATAGTCCCACGCTCGTGGATTCCCACAGCTCTTGTCTGGGAATTTACAGGTGGAGAATTGACATTTTTCTCACCATCACATTCATATCCTGCACTACCAACCATCTCATACTCCTTATCTTTAAGGCCTCTAGCCATATTACATTTTCCTTCCATATCAATCCTTGGAACCTCATTTTCAACAGGACAATTCAATGTAACCTGAGCTAACTTATTGCCCGTTTGCAAAAACATGGACCTCCCACTGCTTGAATTATCCTCCTGAGAAGCTTTAAATGACTCCTTACATTTATCATTGCAATCTGCACTGGTTGAAGTCGGGCATTGCTCCAAACTCCTAGTGTCTGCAATGATAAAAAGTTATAGTTCAAAAAAGTAAAAAATAAATTAATAGTTATCAGATGTAAGAATAAAAAGAGATCATACCAGATGAGCTAGATTGGAACAGGTTGGGACAGAAAGAAGCATCCAAACTTCTATAGATTGTTACCATGTTTTCAATGAAAGGCAACAACCTCAGATCTGCAGCCACATTACCATTTTAGATAAAGTAAGATATTTCCAAGGAAACTAACTACGAAATGCAAATACAAACTTCCCCTGCACAACCCTACTCAAACCCAATTTTTAGGGTTTTAGAATTACCCCAAACCACCACTCGCTCTAGTGCTAAATATATTAAGAACAATATTTACCGAATTGTAAAATGAATTCATCAAATTAAAGTTGTCACTCCTGCAGCAAAATAGATAGGCATTTAACAATTCCTAATATTGTTAAAGGGAACACAACAAGTGCCTAAAGCAAATAATTAATGGAAAATTTACAAAGCAATCTGACAATCAAGGAAAAATTAAGCACTCTAATAGGTGATGAAAAGGAAGATAGATGGAAAATGGCGTTCCCTATACCTTTGCCAACATATTGAGCTTTGCAAACAGGACACTGTGATCCAAACTGTTTCGTTTCAGGTAGACATGAACTGCAATAAATTCAAAAACACACGGGCCCAAAATTAGATAACAGAATAAGAAAAATAGAGTAATCGGCATTACCCAAGAAACGAATTGAGCAAAAAGGAACGAAGGAGAATAAGAAGATTCATGGAAAAGTTACGAACTTGCAGAAAATGTGATCACAAGGAAGCAAAAATGGTCGCTTTAACAAGTTTAGACTGCAAATAACCACAAAATTGGAACCAAATATCAGATAAAATTCAAACTAGCAAAAAATAAAATTAAAAAAAAAAAAGGACAATTCGAGAATGCATATTAGCTAAAGGAAAAAAAAAAAAAAAAAAAAGAGTGAAACTAACAGACCATAAAGGGCATTTAAGCTCGAGACCCAATTTCTGGAGATGGAGAACCCATGGATTAATTGACCTTACAGAACACTGTTTAGTCGAATCCACCATTTCCACTGAGTAAGCTCTGAAAACAAAATCCAAAGCAGAAGCAAAGAGTACGATTTTCTGTCTATTGGGAGTGTCTATCTTATTTTTCACTATTGAGTGCACGGTGAAGTTATTTAGGTTGGAGTCTGTTCGGAAGTGTTGTATGAATACACGTGTACGGATGGGATTTTCGTTCCATTGGTATTTTACTTTTTAAGGGAAGTGGTTGTGAAGGTAGGCGGTAAATAAAATTTTAGGCGGCCGAGACGGAGGAGGGAAGAGCAGTTTTTGTTTGAAGAAGATCGCGCGCTTTTTTGATTTATGGGTTTGGGTATCTCCCGCCACTGTCAGCTGTCAGTTTTTCGCTGTTTCTTAGGTTGTCTCGGAATTTCTCGGGGGAGTTTCGTATCCTGAAAATATCACGTTAAATTGTTGAATTTGTTTTTCCCTCTATCGTGAAAATATTCTAATTCATATAAATACCGGCGAATATTTTATTTCACCCTCAATTTTTTATTTTTATATTAATTTTATTTTGAATTTTGACCTTCCAGCACTCTAGACAATTAGTAAAAATATATTATTACGGAGCCATTCTTAACTTTAAACTTGGATTAATTTAATAATTTTATTTAAGTGGATAAGCTTAGGTTAATAGTAAGGAAAACCATCATTATTATTTTTTAATATTTTTCAATTATTTATTTACTTATTAATAAGTAATAAATAAAAATTCATTATTTGATACATAGACGTCCCTTTTAAAAAAGTTAGAGTACTTCTTTAAAGTAAATTAATTGTTATTATTGTTTATTTTTAATATAAAAATTTTGAAATAATTATAACAACTAAGAATAATAGCTCAATATTAAACTATTAAAAGTTATAAGTGATTTTTTATCAATATATGTATAAAATTCAATTAAAATCAATTATAATTTATAATTATAGGATGGAAACAAAGTCAAGAGGACGTTCTATATGAGTAAGAAAGCTTAACAAATTTATATAATGCTTGACAACAATTAAATTTAATTTACTTTATAATGCAAGACAACAATTAAACTTAACAAACTTAAATAAGTAAGAAAGCTCGGATTAAGTTAAAAAAAAAAAAAAGTCAATAGTACATTCTATATTAATGTACTTTTTATTTGCAATTTAAATTCTAATTGCGATTTAAGGTGTTACTGTAATAAAATATTAAAATTCACTGTGAAATTGATATAAAAATTAAAATATAGTGAAATTGCAATACAATGCAAAGTTCAACGTGAAAATATACATTAAGCCTATAAACACGATGCTCCTTCTCTTCCCAACTGATTAGCACGCTTTCCGTTTTACGAGAATTAAGAAAAACCAGTTATTTTTGTTAAAAATGTAATTTTATGTGCATTTTTTTATTATATTCTTACTTTAACATTAAATATATTCATTAATCTATTATTGATTTTTTCATCTACCAAGATTAATTAATTATCTAAGGTGTATATATTGAAAATGACTAAATTTAGTAAATACTCACGTTTTCAAATTTCGAAGTGATTATTAATAAATGATGACATTGGAAATTGGAAATTGAAGAGTAATTGATAAAAATAAAACAATTATTTTTAATAAGTAACATTAAATATGAGTATAATATAGATTTAACATATTAATTAACTTATTAAAATGGTCCATTAATAAAAAATTTCAATTTTTTGAGTGAGCTATAATTTGAGACAAATAAAAAAGAAAAATGTATTTATCAATTGGGGACAGAAAGAGTAATAGTATAATTCGTTGATAAATTATATGCGCATTTTTTTTTAGAAAAAATATTCATACAAATATTTTTTTTTTCATTAAAAAACAAATACTTTTTTTCATATTTTTTAATGTTTGCGTATGCGAAGACCCAATTCTAAACTATATGAATAAAAACACATATTTTTGGAGTAATAGTGACGGCTCTAGTTTTGGAGTACGGGAAAAAATCAGAGAATAAAGATTATTTTATTGGTCAAAATAGAATTAAATCATTTTAAAGAAAATAATTTTATATTTTTAAGTGAAGAAAATATTTTTATAATACTATCAAACTTATTATATCCATATAACTTCAATTTTATTAATTTATTATTCACCGCCACGGGTTACTAGCAAGTAGCAACAACCATAATATATCATTTATATATATTTTTTATCATATATAATAATAAATTTTTAGAATATGAAATTTCTTTAATCATAAATATTTATATAAGTTAAATATTTTAATATTTTTAACGCAAAAAAAAAAAAGAAAATAAATTATTTGAAAAATATAATTCAAATTAAAAAATGTTTTCAAAAAATAAGTTATTTTCCTAAAATTTAGATTTGGGGATGCTTTTAACCAAAAAAAAAAAAAAAAAAAACCCATGTAAACCATCAAATCAATCATAACCGATTCAAGATCACAAATTGTGATCTAATTTAAAGAAACTGAATTATCAGTTCAGTTTATAATTTTAAGATTAAAACAACATACGTAGAACAAAACCATATCGTAATTGTAAACTCAAAATTGCATTTCAATCTTACGAGTCATTGACAGTTCGCTACCGTTGTCTTCTACACTTCCATTACTTCATCATCGATGATCTAAGGCTTAGAATGCTAGCCAAACTGTTATCTGCAGAATCTTGTTACAATCTTTAATGGAAAACAGGCAGCCAATTTCAAGCTGTCTGGTTCATCCTCACCTTGCAGGCCGAGTCAAAACTTTAAGTGCTCCTACTCACTTCAGTGGGGAATCCTTCTTCAGAAGTTTCTCCATTATCCACAGATAACAACAGATCTGATAAAGTAGTTTCTTGTGCAAAATGAAATCTATCAGATGCCACATTTTTTGATTCAATATCTTCCAAGTCTCCAGAAGAGTCTAAGGGATGTGTTGCTGCACTCCTTTCAACATTACAACCCTTGTCTTCCATAGCATCTTGTGACCACACAAAATAATCCAATTCTTTTATCAATTTCGCTTTTTGTTTCCTGGTGGCAACTTCTGATGCCTCTATGGCTTCTGCATCCTCTTCTGACACTGGAAAAAACTCAAAAGAACTTCTAGCATCATCCATAACAGTTTCACTTCCATGCTCAGAATGGTTTTCAGGTGGTTCTACATAATCATTAACAAGCTCATAGTTTGAAGGCAATTCGGTTTTCTCTATCTCCAACAGCCATTGAATTGCCTCAGCTGCAGCTTTTATAGCCCACCCGTCATCTTCAACATCTCTGCAAAAGATAACTTGAAACTGTCATCTCTAGGGGGGCCTCAATTTTTGCCAAGCAACAATGTGGAATCAATCAAAAGAAACTCAAATTAAAACCTGTAATTTCTGATTGTCCTAAAATCTTAATTGTTTTCTCTTTTCTTTAGACGTCCTATGTTGTGGATAATGTAAGGAAATTTCTCTGGGCGAAAGCTTTACCCCTAAGCATAAAAACGAATACAATGTTTTCTAAGGCATGCAAATTAATCAGTATATCTAAAAACATGTTACTCTTATATAAAGCATAGATGAATTTCTAGTTGTTGAAGACAAACACAAAGCGAGCTGTGAAACCACTCTTTTTACAAGTAACACCTCTGGTGTCATATACTGACACTTTCATCCCTTTTTATACAGTGTAATGCAGTAATTAGAATTTTGAAATACTTGCAACAAAGAACATTTTGTTGTTTTTCCAGGTGCTGATATGCCTTCAGAATCACAGTTTATTGATAGGACACCACGAATTGATGCAATAGAGAACCTCTTGAACAGTGAAGATATATAAATAATTTGACTTACAGGTTTTAACCTTCCTTAGTAACCCACAATCTAACCATAATCTTCCAAAATAATATTAGCTGCCTATTTTCTTTCTTTTCTTCTCCTCTCTCTCAATAATATTTCTTCAGGAGTGATAAGCAGCATATCAACTTAGAACATTACCTTACAGGATCTAGTCCAACAGAAACAAAGGCTGATTTCAAGAGAGTTGAGAGAGCCAAGGGACTGTTGGGAAAGTATTCTTCGTACTTTGTGACTGCTGCCAGAAAATGCGTATCTAGCACAAACTGCTCTATGCACATGGACATGAACGAATCAATTCAGCAAAATGATAAAGCACCATGGTAACAATGACTGAAATACCACATGCTTATCTTAAAACAAATTTTGCCACCAGAATATGCTGCCAGAAATTCTCTAAGTGCAAAAATTAATATACCTGATTCAAAACATCAGAATGTTGGAAAGTCAAGTTTTCTTTAATTTCCCAAATCTCTTTGTTGTTTGAAATCCAGATGAAAACTGCCTTAATTAGGTCTCTTGATAATTCCATCAACCAATCCACTTCAAAAACATTGTCTTCTGCAAGTTTATCTAATTTCCGCAGTTCTAAAAACAATAACTTGTGTACAACAAAATGGAAACTGTATGAGGAGAATGTGGTCTACAGAAAGTTAATGGAAATTGATTGATTCATAGAAAACTTTAAAGATTCTTTGTTAGAATTTAATAAAAGCTAATTCAAGAGATAAAGGGAGGAGAAAAGAACTACAAAAATAAAAACAATCTGATGGAGAACCAACAACTCTGGAAAATTTAAAGCCAAAACAGCAACATAATAGAAGCAGAGTCACCAGAGAACCAAATCAGCGACAAAATAAATAAATAAGCAAAATTATTTTGTTATCGAATTATTTCAGTAATAGACTATGCATCAAACATTATCCTATATGTTTCTGAGGGAGTCCAATTTATGCTTCAAGCCTTCAACAGAAGATTCAACATAGACAGTACATCAACAGAGGCAGGAAAAACAATATGATTAGGTCAGTGGAACAGAGAAAAGGGCTGAAAATGAAATCAAACAGGAAGGACACTAATATCACCAATGATGCAATCAGATAGAATGTATTTTTGTACCGGGGGCTGCTTCCACTACAGGATAGAAAATGAGAGGCCTTATGCATTAGAACAGCCTAATTCTCTTATAAAATACAATAATGTACTTCATGTCCTAATCATTACAGAATCAATTGAGACAAGACAGCTTCAGCAGAATATTTTTTTTCATATAGATGATTTACAAAATGGACCAAAAAGAGCTACTAGGACAGGGAAAACACTAAGATAAGCATATGAACATACATTCATTATCCTGAATTGAAAAAGTCCTTTGTTCTTTCTCTTTTCCTCTTCTCTTCTTTCAGATTGAAACTAAAAGGGTACACTAGAAATGTTGAAATGCAAGGTCATTATGTTCATATTCTAAAAGAAGCAAAGGGTACCTGAAAGAAGGAAGAGGGCATCAGTCCATGTACCAGGCTGGAACCAGTCTTGCGGTCAACAGGTATTTCTGGGTTCCATTTACAGACCTCAAGGGACAATATTTTGCATATAAATTTCTGGAAGAACTGAGTTCTAAGCTGAACAGATGCCTCTTGAATTGTCATTACACAACTATCAAGTTCCTGCTGCTGACAAGCCACTGAATGGTTTTCTGTTAGCTCCGAATTAGTACAGTTGATATCCCTGAAAAAGCTTACAACAGTGCTAGAGAAGAAATGATTAACAGTTGATAGATTTGCCAGAATTGAAACTTGTTGCAGCACTGACTCTGCCAAAATTATTTTTGAACCACTATTTTCTGACACATTTAGTTTAGAGTTCATAGCTTTTTCCAGGATGGATATATACTCCATGAAGAGGTTACTGAGTCCTTCGAGGATGGAATCTTCCATTTGAATCGCAGCTAAAGGGATCATCTCTTGAGTGATAGCCTGAAAAATATGAACGGATATTAGCAATAGCATACTCACAAACATGAGCATCCTTGAATATCTTTAGTCAACCTTTATCTCTTCAATAACAAATTCATCATTTCACAATAAAATCCCACATCCACTTCATGAAACATGCTTAAAGAACAATCACATACTGAATTTTAATTCACTTGAAGTGACTAATTATGCTTTTGAAGTCCACATTTTTCATCCACCAAAATTATTCAGAAGGATAGAATACAATAAAAGAATGGACTTATCCTGTAAAAGCTTTCACCTAGTGGTACAACACTTACAGTAAACTAGTGTATCCAAAACATCAGTGTTCTCTGGAAACAAAGAAAATATAGTTTTATCA
Source organism: Jatropha curcas (assembly GCF_041381405.1). Lineage (NCBI taxonomy): Eukaryota > Viridiplantae > Streptophyta > Magnoliopsida > Malpighiales > Euphorbiaceae > Jatropha > Jatropha curcas. The sequence continues at coordinate 2,773,780 of NC_143153.1, read as the reverse complement.
CGTGCAATTCATGATGGTCTTTTGATATTTTATAAGTATTTGATCATAACAAAGTTGCTACTGCTGCCTTCATCAGACAAGCATTTGGCACTGACCAGTCACCTATAATGCCCTTACTTTTCGCTTTAGAAACTGGTTTCCATCAGTTTGACATTAAAACTGGTGCAAAAAGAAAATAACAAACCTGCAAGAGAGTTACAAACTTCCGGCCACTGTTAGTGAGCAGGCAATATTCTGGTTGTTGCCCAACAGCATAAGAGCAGTCTTCATTCAGGATTCCAGACACAAGATATCTGCCCAAAACCCAAGCATCGGTAGATGTAATGATGCTGATTACTTTCTTAAAATGGTCTATATGTATCTCTAAAACATCCTCCATGCAATTGCGAAGATGCCTGATCAAGCATGGCTGCAACATTAATCTTTGGGTTTCTAACAAAGAGCAATATGAGATTGCAACTTGCACAGCTTCTACTGCTGCAGAAAGTCCATCAGTTATTTCTGAGACAGATTTAACATATTTGGTAAAAGAAAAGGCAAATACTTCGATTTCCTCTTGAACCCATTGGATAAATTCTGAAGCATAAGGAGATGTTTCTCCATAAAGCTTTACAAAGCTCCTTGCTGCTTGAGAAATAATAGAAAAAACAAAATTTGAAAGTTCCTTAATGTACATCCCTTGTAAAAAGGACTCTGAACTTTGCAAATTATGTATTCCAGCAGCAAGACGCGAATGGTAATACTTGAGCAATAACTGAGTAGCTATATGACTGTTCCCCAGCCTGCAAATTCCAACTAATGCCTTCTGAAGTTCTGCAGCAGAAATTCTTGAATTTTCAGCCACCAGCGTTAACTGCAATGTAATCATGGCCTTCCTCTCAGAAATGGCAGAGTTATATAGCATTAAAACATCCAATGGGGTATCGTCTTCAAGCTGAACCTTTTGTAAATTTTCTTCCTCCATTTCTAAAATTGCTATAGCTTCATCAACTCTATTTTCTGACAAGAGCACGTCCAAGTTCTCTGAAACATTACTGACACGAGCCTCCAACTCATTTAGGGGAGATAATTCATCACATTTCAATTTTTCTGTGATTGATTCCATGGTTTCCTCTGACAAAGCTTTCTGATAAACACCATCAATCAGATCTTTTACAAGCCTCTTTTGTGTTGAAACATGGGTTCTCAATACCATCAATTCCTTCTCCATGTCTTTTACTTCCTCAAATATTCTGCAAGCATTACAAAACAGCCAACGAAGAGAAAAACGCATACATTAGTTATAACATTAAAAGTAATCAGTCTATCAGATTACCTTTTTTTTTTTTTTTTTTTACATATTACTTATATTTAGCATAAAACCTAAAGAAAGACATCAAAACCGATGAAAAATTAATCATTTAAAAATAAAAAATAATAATAACTGAAAAAATATCAAAACAAGAGGAATAATTAACAATAAAATCAAGAAAGATACCCAACAAAAGCTGAATAATTAGAGAAAATATTTCTATGAAAATCTTCATCTGATGCTGCCTTTATTTCCAGCAGCTCCGTACAAAGACGCCTTATACCCTAAATATCAAACAACAAAACACAAATTCATACTCTGTTAATAAGAAACAGTTCCATATCCTCTTCTGACTTCAGTTTTCTCGGAAACCAAACAAACATTTAAAAAGCGACCTACCTTACCGCTCATAGATTCGAGCTCGGACTCCTCGTCTCTTTCGCTTGACACGGAAGACAAGTCAGAGCTGGTGCCAGAATCGGGTGAATCCTCCGGTTGCCGGTGGTCTCTAAACCGGAACCTAGAAGAAACCGTAGATGATTCCATAAGAACCAATTTTCCATGCAACTAACGAAACCACGTCCTTCTGGCAATTGATTTAGATTCAGGATCTTGTGAAAAGGCATTTCTTGGAGCTTTCTGTAGTCGTTTTGTGCCACTGGTCGCTCAGGCTTCGGTTCCTCCGATAAACGAAAGCAAACAAAGTACCAGTTCAGCTTTTTCCAATTATATTATTTGGCGCCATTACAGACAAGTCTGAACGAGGTCGATTTAGAAAGGCGAAAAACGGTATCGTTTAACTTGCGTCACTTTTTAAACGATGAGATAATCTGTCGTTTTATGGCAGCGAAAAATCGCGGCCTGTAACCAATGAAGCATCCACGAGAGCACCAAAATTTCAACTCCCAAACGGATAGTCAGAGTCATCGAGCACATCTCTCCCTCTCGAAACTAAAAATGAGAAAAAGATGAGGGTAAGAGGAGGCCTCCGGCATCTGGCCGTCGTTGTGGCGGTTCTGATCATTATTGGTGGTGGTGGTGGTCTTCCTAGAAGCTCTGGTGATGGAAGAGAGTTAGACTACTCGAAGCTGTCGGGGATAATAATTCCTGGCTTCGCGTCGACTCAGTTAAGAGCCTGGTCTGTTCTCGACTGCCCTTACTCTCCTCTTGACTTTAACCCTCTCGACCTCGTCTGGCTCGACACCACCAAAGTAACTCTCTCTCTCTCTCTCTCTCTCTCTCTCTCTCGTTTTCTTTTTATTCATTACATGAAAATTATTTAAATGATTAAATCTAAGTTCGTTCGAGCTCCTGCAATGAAGTTAAACTAAGTTCATTTTACGTTTGATTTTGAATTCTGAGAGATTATATCGGCTAGTTAGTAAATCGTAGCTAAATAATTTTCAACGGTTTGTGATGGAGATTGTAATAATTCTTTTTGTGTGATGCAGCTTCTTTCTGCTGTAAATTGTTGGCTTAAGTGTATGATGCTCGATCCTTACAATCAAACTGATCATCCTGAATGCAAGTCACGGCCTGATAGTGGTCTTTCAGCGATTACAGAGCTAGATCCTGGTTATATAACAGGTATGTTTGAGTATTTTCTTTTATGCTTTGCTCATTTTAAGTTAGTGATTTTGTCTTTTCTTTGATGACAAGAAAATTGTAGTGAATTTCTAGTCTTTATGCTCTTCAGGTCCTCTTTCTTCTGTATGGAAAGAATGGATTAAGTGGTGCGTCGAGTTTGGTATTGAGGCTAATGCAATTATTGCTGTTCCTTATGATTGGAGATTAGCGCCATCAATGCTTGAGGAACGGGACCTTTACTTTCACAGGCTCAAGTTTGTATATTTCCTAAATCGCTCATTGACTATAACATTAACTTTTAATACATATTTGGTTGTTTGGTTGACAGAATGGGAAAATTTTTATTTTTTGTTTATGATGGATGCAATCTGAGGATTTTCTACATTTCTGTGATTAACTTACAGCTTCAACAACAAAGAACTCCTGACAATATGTATTTTGGTCCATACAAATTACTTGATAATTCCGAAAACTTTGATATGGAAAAATTTTAGGTGCAGTTCTGCGATTCTAGTTATCCTTGGTACTGAGAACCATGATTCTCGAATTATAAACCAGCAATTATGTTCTGATTGTAACTATTGTAAGTTTGACTGTTTTATTTCTTGAAATAAGTTTTGTGCTTTTAGATTCCCATAGATAAGTCAAAGTCGATGTTTGAAAGTGTTTTAAGTAGCTGTATGAATAGCCACAAATATTGGGGTGAGGTGTATGTGTTTATAATACGCATAAAGTTGTTTCTCAATCTGAATCCAGCTGAATTTAGTTTGATGATTAATTAAAAAATAGTAGCTCTTTTTGTGCTGCAAGGGGATATCTCATGGAGTGCAACTATGCCTGATTTTGACATTAACAGCTGGTTTATGTGTATGCCTAGTCTATCCCTGAACTTCTTTTCAGGTGCATAATTTGAATTTGTTAGAAAACTAAATGCGTGCTAATAGTTTTGAAAACAAATTTCTGAACCATGTCTCATGACCATTGTGTGAGATCTTGTGTTTGATTTGAGAGATTTTTGATTTTATCTTTCACTTTTGTAGGTTGACATTTGAAACTGCTCTTAAACTTCGTGGTGCACCCTCAATTGTATTTGGCCATTCTTTGGGTAACCATGTCTTCCGCTACTTTCTAGAATGGTTAAAGCTAGAAATTGCCCCAAAGCATTACAATAAATGGCTGGATGAACACATTCACATCTATTTTGCTGTGGGTATGATTTATTTGCTTCAAAATCCTCTTGCCCAAAGGGCGGACTTTGTTTGGTAAAATATGGCATTTATTTGGGCTTACTTTGTTGCTTGATTCCAGGAGCTCCTCTTCTTGGTGCAACTGAGACAGTCAAAGCAACACTCTTTGGAAACACCTTTGGTCTTCCTGTTTCTGAGGTTACCTATTTACTCTGTTTGTGAAAGCAATCTTTTCTTAATTGGTGCTGTTGTCTATTTACTAAATTATCTTCATTCTATTTTCATCTTTCTACTCATAAAGAATTATTTATCCCCCATTTTTTATAGTAAATTCCAACTGCATTGCTACAAATTTAAAATTACTGATGCACATATCACAAAATCTCGAGAATTTTAGTGATCTAAATGAGATAAATAGTGCTTCTAAGAGAATATTTGCTTATATAATTATCATAGTGGGTTTATTTAATCTTACAGTTCTATTACAATTGCTTGGGGGAATTTCTGTTAACAACTGTATTTCGCAAGCTCGCTAGATGTTTACTCATTTATCATGTTATCTTGTTATCTCATGCCATTGGATTCAGATGTCTGTTTAACATTTGCTTATGACATGCTATGGCAAGGTACCAGGGCACAGCTCGATTGATGTTCAATTCTTTTGCTTCTTCATTATGGATGATACCATCTTCAAAGTACTGTACAGCTCAAAATCCATACTGGAAACATTTCTCTGGGGCATCCAGGAAAAGTCGTCAGATCTATCAGTGTGAAGAAGATGAATTTCGTTTTAATTACTCTGGATGGCCAACAAATATAGTCAACATTGAAATTCCTTCTATCCATGGTAAGAATTTATAGATTAATCTCATTAAAGGGAAATTATGATAAAGGTCATATGCTGTATTCAAATTTCATATTTGCAGCATTTGATGCCTATCCATCAGCTACAGAAGTAACTCAGACCAACTTGTCTAACCTGGAATGTGGACTCCCTACTCAGTTATCTTTTTCAGCTCGTGAAGTATCAGATGGAACCTTTTTCAAAGCAATAGAGGACTATGATTCTGATAGCAAGAGACTCTTGTACCAATTACAGAAGTGGGTATTTCTTGGCGAATGCTGATAAGGATGTTTTTAAAAAATTAGTCTTTGGAAGTAAACTAACAAATTGCCTTATAGATGCAAGATTCACTTTCATATTGGATTGTATTTGCATTGAACTTAAAAATACTGTCATTTCTTGTACTGATAGAAAATATTACTTTCGCTTTTTTTTAAAACTTTTTCATGATGCCTCATATGTCTCAGGTTTTTAGTTGTCTTTATTTTCTTGTCAGTCTATCTTTTTGGTTATTAACAATTTGTAGTGTTTTTCAATGATAATACACTCGCGCAGGAAATATTTTTGGCACATGCTTATTTCAAGGGTGGATAATCACATGAATACCCACCAACCACCTCTGAATTATAGATATAGTTCTTTCATTTGCTTAGCTCCATGTAGATCCATTCATCTGGTAATGCAAATGCCACTGCTAATCAATTTTCTAAGAGAATCAACATATTTTGAAATGGTCTAAATTGTTTTATGCCTTCAAGATCATATGAAGCTGCGAAATATGTTGGTTCAACTTGCAGTTTCCGAAGAGAGTTTTTTTCCTTTTTGATCAGTAATTTACTGAACCATGTTATGTTGATATGCATGCACTTCTAGATAGATCAGTCAAACTTCCAAATGTTTCCTTTACAATTTGTAAATATTTTTGAGTCAACAGCGTCCATGACAAACCATTAAGTGTGCATGATGTTTGCACATTTCAACTTTCTTATATCCCTAAATTTGCAGTATGGTACTTTTTTCAGGTCATATCATGGTGATCCTGTTCTGAATCCACTTACACCTTGGGACAGACCACCTATTAAAAATGTTTTCTGCATCTATGGAATAGATATGAAGACTGAGGTATAATTGTCTTCTTGAAGTGACTATGAAATTCTTCTTTTTTTCGGTGAACCTCTTAGACAGGTGGAATTGCATTGCAGTGAATTGTTTTTCTAGCCAATAATAGATGCCTATGGATTCTCTTTCCATGTAGTGCTGTTTTTTCTGTAAGATTTATCCCCATGATTGATTTGGAAGTGTTACTAATCGTTTCCTGGCTTTTTCAGTATTCTTTTTGCATGAACAAATCACATTAAAACTTCCTCTTTTATCATGCTCAAATCACGTTTGCAACTGGTTTTCCTCTCTCTATCCTTCCCCCTCTCTCTTCTACTTTCTCCTGGCCCCCTGTCTGAAAGAGACTGTTTTTGCCGAAGAAGTTCCATGTCAGTCTTTGTTGTTTTAACTGGTTATTTTCTATGTTCATCAATTATTATTTGGATAGTTGATAGGTTGTTTACATCCCTAAGATAGTTCGCTCTTATGACTAGGGGATGATGGTTTTGGTATCTTGGCAATGGCAAAACAGGTTGGTTACTATTTTGCACCAAGTGGCAAGCCTTACCCAGATAATTGGATCATAACAGATGTCATTTACGAGCTTGAAGGATCTCTTATCACAAGGTAAGTGTTATTTACTGTTTATGTGATAAGATTGTTTTAAGATAAGAAAATACATTGAGAAAGAATGGAACAGTTGTACATGGAGGAGGACAAAGTAACATTTTTTTTTTTTTTTTTTTTTGAGTATTTTGGTAGAGGGAGTTGAACTTTCTATTCCCAGTCGATAGATGCAGTACCACTAGGGTAAGCATCAGTAATATTAACTAGTGGACCATAGACACGTGAATATAGTTGCACATCTGTGTGCTATACTGGTTGAGATTTAACATCATGTTCCCTATAAGCAGGAAGAAATAAAATTTTAGGTCCTCTCTCAGCACTTTTGTTCTTATTTATACCAATATCGAAGTCTTTTTGTTCCAAAATTAACATGCTCCATCTCATTAAAAAAAATTGACCATTGTTATAATCTAATGACATCTGGCTTCATTGAAGATTAAAATTACCTCTTTCTATTCCTCTGTTACATCTTGTAGGTCAGGAAATCTGGTTGAGGGGAATCCTGGACCTGCAAGTGGGGATGAAACAGTAAGCTCATGAATCACATCTTTTGCTATCTGAAATTTCTTGTGGCTTTAGCAATTAATTTGGCAAATCTGTGCCAGGTACCATATAATTCTCTCTCTTTTTGCAAGAACTGGCTGGGACCCAGAGTTAACATAACAAGAGCTCCTCAGGTACTTATATTCTGGTTACTGTGATCTTTGCATCTGCATATGGCTTGTCTGTGGCATAGAACTGCATGCCAGGAATAATTAAAACTTAAATTTGAAATAGGAACATATTACTGCAGTGTAATCCCAATGTGATACAAAACTTGCAGCAACTTGTAATATTTTGTACTCAGCATAACTATATAAATACATATGCGCATATCTAGATATTTGTGTATTTGATGACATATGCTTCTAAAGAAATGATCTTCGTACATTCTAAGAGGAAAAATACTTAACAAGTACAAACTTTCCTTCTAAAAGTTGAAGCAATGCATTCTGGTAACCATGTTTAGGTATTCACAGCAGTATAACCGCATGTTTATGCGGAACTTCTTACAACAAAAAAAGTTTTATCCAAAAATTTTGACAATGTCAAAAAAAAAAATGTAAATTTAGAGGTAAAACTTGTGTTAAAAAGAAATTGGGGGCAAAAATAGTGAAAAAACAAATAAGTTTAATTCATCTTAGCTAAACCTTATGCCTAATTCATTAATTTCTAAATGGAATTACCTTGTTAGTTATTTCAATATGCTAATTTCAGGGAATAGAGTATAAGAGTACTCAAATGTTTCTGAGTGATGTAAATTTTTGTGTTTTATGGCTTTCATGGTGAATGATGGCATTTTCTCATGGAATGATGTCCTATGTCCTAATATTGTTGTGAAAAGCCAGCTAAAGAGGCTATTATGTGTTGCTACAAAAATGAAATTCTTGCTGAATTTTATTTCTTGTTTATTCTTCTGAAAATTGCAGTCAGAGCATGATGGATCTGATGTGCAAGTGGAATTGAATGTAGAGCATCAGCATGAAGCAGATATAGTTCCCAACATGACAAGGTCTCCAAGGGTAAAATACGTTACATATTATGAAGATTCTGAAAGTATTCCAGGAAAGAGAACGGCAGTTTGGGAGATTGATAAAGGTGTGTAAAGTTTCCTTAACTGTAAATGAACTAGAGAAGACATTTACAACTGAAGTGATACTTCCATAGAATTTCAAAAGTAAATAATTCTTTTATGCCATTTGAGGTGATCCAATTTAGATAAGGATCGTAAACCTCGCAGATGATGTATCCATTGATCATATCAAATGTGTGGTTCTCATAGCCTTGACATGATTTTTAATGGACTCATCTATTCTGTTTAATCTGAAATTAATTTAGGATACGTTTTGGGGGTTTGTCTTAGGAACATTTACATATATCTATATTTAGTACCGTTTTGTTTGAGAAGCTAATTTACTACTCAGATCATGCAGTTTCTGTATTTTTCATATTCATGCATCCTGTTTTTTCAAATACATAAAAGTAAGTAATCCAAAAGAAAGTTGGAATATTAATTCTCCTGTTATTTTCTGCAATGTCCTTTTTTGACAGATCTTACATCAATCCTGTTTTATTGGCTTCTTTCTCTGAAGTAATTCCTTGCATATAATTAGCATCAGCAAGGATTTTCTCACAAATTAAAGTTGTCTTCATGTAGCAAATCACAGGAACATTGTTAGGTCCCCTGTTCTAATGCGAGAGTTGTGGCTTCAGATATGGCATGATATTCACCCCAATGCAAAATCAAAATTTGTTACAAAAGGTGAATCTTGCATTATATATTCTCTCCTCTCCAGGGCTTCAGTATGTCCACTGATATATTACTTGTAATAGCTAAGCGTGGACCTTTGAGGGATGATGACTGCTATTGGGACTATGGAAAGGCTAGGTGTGCATGGCCTGACTACTGTGAATATAGGTTTGTATTTTCTCCACAAATGATATCTTGACCAATATTTTTTTTTTATTCTCTTTTTTTTTTTTATTAATTTTTACCTAACCTCTTCATTTGATGGTTGTGCATGCAGATACCTTTTTGGGGATGTTCACCTAGGACAGAGTTGTAGGTTGAAGAATTCTACAGCTGACACGCTTTTGCATTACCTGTAAAATTAGAAGGTGCCATCTGTCTTTTCCTCCAGCAAAACGATTATGCATTGGAAATTTTATGTGATGGTAGAATTCTGTAATTCAAAATAGAAATCTTCTTTTACTGTTCTGAAATTATATCTTTCTTTTATTCCATATTTTCTGATTCATTTGATTCATTACTTAGAAATGCTTGCTATATATGCAATGATATATCTCCAATGTTTATAGCAAACATGCTTTTTAGAATTTTGTTCATTGTAATGCAGTATCATATTTTCTCCTATGTGTCCGCTGTCCCTTTGGTTTTCCATTTGTGGTTCATATCACTCATCACACTTGTAAATCTTAGATTTAAAAAATTTGTAGTTAGATGTTATTAAAATTGTTGCATCATCTCTGCTTTTAGAATGATGTATTCTTGTCATTTCAGTTTCCAGCATACGGTGTATTCTATCCTTTGCAAGTTCTTGCCAATTGTGGCTCCAATCGGTTTTGTACACTCTCCTGAAAGTTGGAAGTAAAAAGCTGTTTGGTCATTTCATAATGCATCATGTGCAAACGAGATGATCTTGCACCTGGGAACGGTCAGGGGGGATTCTAACTCAGAATCATGCACCTGTAAGGCAACTTGCAGCATGTCTGCATTTATCAGTTAAATGCTTGCATCTGTACAACCTTTCCTAACTTGGGCATAGCTAACCTTTCCTGGTAGCTTCATGTATGTGCACGAACATAGATCAGTTGATGAGATGCTTTAATTAAGGACGGTATTTTTCAAGCAGAATTTTCTTGTTCAGAGAACAGATTCTTAATGTTCAGCAATTGTGGGACCCTAGAAGTGGATGCATGGCATGGTTTGCAATGTAACTGGAAGATTTTCTCAGTAGTTTGTAAAAACAATGTTTGTTCAATTGCCTTAAATCCTTGGAAAGGCTAGGACAAAAAGAAAAGAGAAGGATTGTTCTGTAATTGTCAAACAAATAAAGGAGTTATGAGGTAAAATTGGAATTTTGAACCTTTGTATTGAAATCATTAAGTATTTTTTTGTATAGAATCATTCTTTTAAATTTGTAGAGCCTACAGCTCTTCAATTCAAAATCTTGGATTTTCCATGGCTTCTTGTACCTTTAATAATAAAACACCAAATTAGGCTATGTGCATGCCTCAAAAACATTATCCTTGTTCAAACAAAAGAAATTCAGGCAAAAATCTGAGTATGAAAGATTGAAAATTGTGGTTAGAAATTGTGAACTTTAATGGAAAAGAGTATATTTCCCTCAAACCCACACATCTAAATTTAACATATAGGTTCATGAATCCGTGAGGTTGAAAATCCATAGGGAAAAGAAATTGAAGCATAAACACAACAGAAGTTGTGTAGAAAATTATTGGCTAGCTGCTCTTTTTTATCTCGAAGGAATATTTTAGTTCCATATGACATCTTCTATCATCATCTTCGAACTGCAAGAAACAGAAGAACAATTTAAGTCCTTTTTTTCTAAGTTCAACAGTAATGACAATAGTAAAATTGTTGTAATGCAGTGGCAGATTACATTCGTATTCTGGATTAACCATTCTGATACATACACATTTCCTAGTTGTTCTTTAGCATTTACCCTTTGTTGCAATAACAATCAATAGCATCTTTCCTAGTTTAACTAAATTAGATATGGTTTGTAATGCTTTTCTTGGCCAAATGATTTGTAATAATTTTCATGACCATTGCCATTAAGACTTCTCTTGTCCTGATAAGAACCAAAATTCAGCTTCAGTTTGGCATTTTCCCCATACAAATAAAAAACAAGGTTGCATGGGGAAAATTGGTCATCCCAACCTAACCAAACCAACCAACTCCCCAGGCGAAAAGAGATCAAAATGAAAGAGAAGCCCGTGTATTGAAATAACTGGATTTCTAAAAAGCATAAACTGACCACAATAGGCATAACTCAACGGTTTAATAACAAATCTGCAGCTGAATGTACCTTAAGCTTAGCTGAGTAAATTCCCCTTGCCAGTATACCAGAAGGAGTAGTCTCCTCCTCCAAAGTATGCACATATGGTTCCCGTTGAGGAGCAAAAGTACCCAACATTCCCTTGTTTCGATCAACTGACAATCAATGCAAAACAACAATAAATTGTAGACTACTAAATGTAATAATAATAAATCAAATCCTATGCCAGGACAACAACAAAAATCAATCATTTTCTGGCAACCAGTAGTTCTACCATTTCAAGCTCATGACATTGTTCTATCTGATGACACATTTTGATGTTCGAACTGAAGTGACTGGATTCAAAAAAGGACCTTTATTACCAAACAGCACCACATTTGGTTAAAAAGCACATTTCTTTCCTTTATTATAATTTCAGCTGACATTTTCTGGTTGCAGTTCAGATATACTTCCCCAACTTTCTAGCTACTGACAAAGCAAGAAAAATAATTCACTCCAATCTTAAAGTTCAAGGACTACATACACTGACATGAAACTGAAGGGCAGCAAGCTGAAAAGTGAAAAATAACACTAAATAATGTTTCATTTATTTGTTTTCAGAAGTACTGTAAACCAAGCCAAATGGCCTAAAGATACTTTGGGATTATTTATGAGGTTGAGTGGCAATTATTCTTAAAAGTAGATTGGATAAGTCTACAAGATTTTAGTTTCGAATGCAAGGAACAAAATGATTCTGCACCTTGGAGTCCCCCTTTCCACACCGTATTTGAGTACATTAGGCCAGAAACAATGTTATGCAGAACACTGAAAGTTAGCCTAAGCTGATATTGAGATCCTTCGGGAAGAGTAAAAAGGACACGGCCACTCCGATTCTCATCGATAGGCAAGGGAGTGTTTATTTCCCCAATGTCATTAGATATGATTCCTATGGAGTGAAATTTCACTTCAGGTTCCATTTGGCCTGAAAAAAAGGAAATATAAACTCATAATAACTTGAAGCACGCAAACTCATACAAAGGACAAAAGACAATGAAAATAGAAGGCCTCCTTTAAACAAACCATTTAAATCACTTTCTACACAACCAAGCAGCTTCTCTTTCCACCTCCTTAAGCTATCATCATCCTGCAATGCAATTTCATTTCAAATTTGTAGAACAGTATGCCACAGAAATCGGTAGCTACTCATCCATTTTGTTATCATTCGAATATAATGATTATAAGAAACACTTAAACAAACCTTCTAGAATGCAAACATAAACAAAATAAACTTAACACTACCAGTTAAAGGCTAAAATTATTTTAGTGCCAGAAGATAATTTATCTTTCTTTATTGATAATTGACAATCAGTCTTAGTTCCAAAAACTAATTAGGACGCAACCAGGAAAAAATATTCAAATAATCATAATAGAAGATCCAAGTATCAAAAAAACCCCAATTAAAAACATTGACAAGAGAGAAAATATTAGGATCATAAAGTCACAACTGAAAGAATAATGGTTCCAGTAGTTGCTGCTAATAAAGACCAAACATTGGCTTCCAAATTGGAACAAACACTGAATTACGCTAATTTCTAGTAAAATTTTATATTTTATAGTCATCCAAAATAAAAACTTCACCAAAATTAAGGGAGAAAATTGCTGCAACTCCAATTATACTAAAGATTACAGTGTCTGCAAAAATTAAAAAAATAGGAAAAAGAAGAAGAAAAAACCTTGTCTTTCTCAATCTGCTCCTTGAGAGACAGTAAAGGCCCAGGTACAAAGCCAGCAACAGGAACCCCATTATCTTCCTCCTCTTCCTCAGTTTCATCATTTTCAATAACTGGTTTTTCTGCCATTTCCTCTTGTTTCTCACCTACACCACCTATTGTGGACGGTCCTGCTTCCACTCCCTTCCCACTCTCCATCTCTCTCTATTATGACAAAACTACTAAAACCCTCTTTTCAAGTTTATAACTTGAAATCCAAAAGGACAGGAATTGCGATTGAAAGGTTTAACTAAGACAAGAGACCCCAACAAAGTACAGACACCAAGCAGTGAACGCTTTGTTGTTCTCTCTCTGCAACAGTTCTACGTTTGGTCGTTTGTCTTTGTCCTGTCCTAATTTCAAGTGGAGCAATGTCGGCTTTAAAGTGGACACTGGAGCCAAACCAAAAAGAAAAGCAATCTTGCATTATCGTCCTTTCAAATTCATTTAATTCTTGTATGATTTTTTCAAAATTCAAATAAATTTCATTTTGATTTTGTGAATTTGCTAATAAAATTAAATTATTTACTATCAATTATACAATCTGAAAATTCTATCATAGCATCTTAAAACCAAAATTAAAAAAACAATTCTATTTAGTATTTACCATCCATCAATTTAGTATAAGAGACATAATAAAACCTACTTATATCTAAATTTATAATTATAATTATTATCTAAATTTAGAATTATCATATTGTGCAATGTACTTGCTAATAATTTTTTTTATATATTATAAAATTTTAGGCTAAGAAAAAAAATTAATTTGTGAAATACAAGGCTATAATAAGAGAAAGGAGTTTTATTTTTAGAAGAAGAAGAAGAAAAAGAAAGGCAAAATAATGTGTAAAGCCACAAAGAGAGAAAATGAATTATGAATGTATGAGATGATTAAGAAGACAAGCCACGTGGACTAATCTAATACGGCCATAAATCAACTAATCTCGGCGCGATAGACGAATGTTTCTTGTTGCCATTAGCCAAACTAAATTAGAAAAAAAAAAAATCAAAACTCAAAACTAAAATGAGATTTTTTTTTTTCTTTGTTTTTTATTTTTTTTTCCAATTCAGCTAATCTTTGACTAAAATTTTGTTTGTGGGATTCCTTCTTCTGCATCCGCTGAGTAATACAATGGTTCTTCAACTATCTGAACATATCCCATAAATATGCATTCATGACACCAAAGCTTTTCTCGTGAATCCCGTCTTAACTCTTTAGTAATGTAACCTGTGACCGCCAAAGCTTTAATCTTTATTTCTTTATTTCCTGCTTTGGTTTTTGCAATTCATTTTTCTTTAGCATCATAGGACCGTTACAAGCAGTGTTTTTAAAACCGGATCGATCCATAATTGGTTCAATTGGATTGACTCGATCAAAAATTAGTACAAAACATATAATTAATAAGTTTTAAAATAAAATTAAAAATATTCAAACTAATTGGCCTAGAAAATGTAGATATTGAGAGGATTCAAATTCGAAATCTTTTTATCATAAAAGTTATCACCAATTTAGTAAATATTATTTAAAGAGAATAGGCCACAACGCTGTTGTGGTTCATTAGACCTGTTATGTATAAAAAAAATTAAATTAAAATATTTGAATTGATTATTAGCCCAATTCTTATTTTAACCCACTAGTGGTGCAATTTTCAAATACTGATTATAAAATTTTCATCCTTCTTTGAAGGCTTCTAAAATGGCACTAGGAAGGGATTTATGGCTCATATTTTCATTTGGCCACTTTAATCACACTATTCATTACCAAATATATCAGAACAAGTTGGACAATCTAGAGAACCTTAAAGTAAATTTTCATTTTATTTCCTATTGCATTGTATGCTATAGTATACAAAACTTGTATTACAGTTACATATTTGGGGAAAATACAAAAGAATGTGTAATTTGCAGAGAGTAGAACTTCTTGAAAGTGTTGGTCACCTGAAAGGTTGAACAGGTGCCGACTCTTCAAGAAAAGCTGCAGCTTCAAAACACTCAGCTGCTTCTTGGAAAGAGGATGCACTACCTTCGGATTTATAAAGCAAGCCAAGATTATGCCATGCAGATGGATTCATTCTGTCAAGCCGTAGAGCGTCCATTAGAAAGCCTCTGATTACTTCATTTGATTGGCTACCGAGCTGTTTGAGTACCACAGCCATAGATACCAAGCTCGGGGCATGGTCTGGATCAATTTCCAGAGCACCACGGAAGGCTTTTAGAGCTTCTTTGTGTAGGCCTTTTTTTCTATAAAGTAGACCTGCAATATAATAATAATAATAATAATAATAATAATAATAATAAATCAAGTTCTGAACCAAACTAGGCAATAAGAACAGATTCTGCCATGATTTTTTGAGTTTGCGGAAAACACAAAGAAAATAACCACATTCTCTCCTTCCCAGTTCCCTCTGCTCTATTCTAACTACGGATGCAAAGAGAAGATCGCTATGGCGCAATACATTCACCTTGGAACTATTGCAATTGACAACTTTGAGACCGACAGCGTAACTGAAACAAAAGTGCCATATGGCAATCATGAAAATGCCCATTTTTGGCTTTAGCAAAGAAATTGAAATCTTTCTTTTCTGATGTACCAAAAAAAGAAAGTAAAAAACAAAAAAATAAAATCTTAGCCATCGAGAAAAGATTCGTGATAGACATGGTAGAGGAAGAATAGCTTTTGTTCTTGGCTTGGATTTTGCATGGGCAGAAGCTATGATATGCAAGTTGAATACTTCAATAACAAATAAATAGTTTTTCCTTAGCCTATTCCTCAGCCTAGTGGCTAAAACAGAACCTTTGGGAATCAAAAGGTCCTATGTACAAGTCCTACTCATGTAACAAAAACTCGGTAATGCTCCTATCCCCAACTTGTGCTACTTACTTTTCGTCGGTAATGGTCATTTCTAATATTGTCCAACTTTGTATGAACACACATTCCACTTAACATCCTCCTACCAATATTGTGGTAATTATAATAAATTTAAAAGAGGAAGGCTATAACAATATCGTTCCAACAATTGAGCATCCTAATGAATATTTAAAAAAAAAAAAAAAGAAAAAGAAAAAAAGAGAGCTTTTTCATGCGCCCATCAATCCCTGTTTGTTATTAGCTTCTCCAATCAAGACACCACAACTTCAAGTTTTCAACTTAAGAGGGCCCTTTAGTGCCAAGCATATTATTGCAAACTATTGCTTGAGCACTCCAATTAATTGATGCATAGAAGATTTAATAAACCCAAAAGTGATATGTGAATGTACCAGTGGTATGATATCTTGAAGCTGAGTAAGAACTGATGGCCTTGGATTTGGAAAGACAAATCTCAGCATCACGCCACTGTGAAAGGTTTATGTACACAGAAGCCAGATCATGCCAAACATCCAATTCCAAACTTCTAGCAGATTTTCCATTGCCCTACCAAAATTTATACAAAAGGTTTGGAAAAATTATTAGAATAGATTAATGGGTCATGCAGCAAATTTTCTCAACAAATTGTTGGGGAAAAAGGGGAATACAATGATCAGTCTAAAAAATTGTTGTTAACAAAATATCCAGCATTACCAAAATTTGACTTCCAATCTAATCTATGGAATTTTTCGTAAACATCACCCCCACAATGTCATTTCCCCCACTTTTCCCCTCCCAGCATCCCAGTATTCCGCTAAACAAAATCCTTTTCAACTGATAATCATGATGGAAGAAGATATAGATGTCAAAAGTGTTTCAATTAGGATTACATAATATTTATGATTAAGCTAATGGGGCTGCGGATCAAGTGACAAACCTTATGTACCTTCTTCCCAGAACCAAAGCTCTTATTCTGAACTTGAAGGATCGCAAGAAGCTGTGCATAAGTCTTAATAGCATTCTTTAACTGACCCTGCGCAATTTGAAGTTTAGCATGAGTTCTCAACAGTTCTCCCTGATCCCATTTCACACTCTGATCCAAGACAGCACAGATAACAGCTTCAGCGTCCAAATATCGTTTCTGAGCTGACAAGATCCTGGCCAATAGTAACCATCCTTTAATATTCGCTCCACTTTCCAGTTTCAAGAAGCGCTTTGCATAGTAAAGTGCAGTATCTAGTTTCCTTTGCTCTGCATTTTCTACACAAAGATGGTAAACAATATGGGAGTCTTCCATCCTTGTCATTTTTCCTGCTGATTCCAGGATCTGCAGTGCCTCAGATTGTCTCTTGACCCTTTCAGAATCAGCAACTGCTAATTTAGAATGTGCAGAAAGTGAGACACCCAACAAACAATTAGCAGTACTTTCCCATTGGTCGCATCCACTTTCCAAGTTTTCAAGGGCTTTACGGGAATAATTTATTCCTTCTTCAGCAAGTTTAGGGGTAGTCCCACAAACCTTTGATGCCATTAGCAATGCAGGAACACACTTTGGGTCCCCTCTAGCATGTAACAATTTTCTGAGTAGATTCAGAGCAGCCAAATCCTCACCAGCACCATGGTAGCAAAGAGCTAGCATATAGTACATTTCTCTCTTATCAATAATACCGGGAGGCAACTCCTCAACTTGACTGGCTAATGCCCGTAAATCCCCTGACACTGTGAGAGCAAAAGAGAGGTGATCCAAGATTGATTCATCCCATTCAATTCGTTTAAGAGAAACTTTCCTAAGTAATATCATTAATAGAAGTACAGCCTCTTCTATATTGTTTCTAGGTACAAATGAACTGTCCATCTGAGAGCGAAGGTCTGGGGGGCTTGCTTCACCTCCACTATACAGAAGAAAAATGGCGAATGCCTTCTGAATCCTTGCAGTTGTCTCTGCATCAAGACTCCAATGATGGAGGAGAGCCCGACGGTATGACATGATTGCTTCACGTGGAGAATCAGCAAGTTTCCATAGCTGTGGAAGCAACTCAACGGCCTTGCTTAGAGTCTCCTGCAATTTACAGTCAGCAGCAAAGTTTTCAGGCAAGCCTTCTGGTAATGAAGTTTCAACAATGTCCAGAATAACTTTGCAAGATTGAGCAGCTTCTGCAAGAATGATTCGAAATACACATTAGCCACAGAATATTTGTTTGATTGTTATGTACATCTCATCAATTTGTACTTTTTGTTCTCATCCTTATAGTTCTCTTTCATATAAAATGAGTATGTAAGGAGTCGTGCATATGCATGTATGAAACAATCAACTTGAAAGAGTAATGTAAAGCTAATGGTTTTCTCAGATTAATTGAATCTATACAAACTCTTACACAGACATATGGGCTTGTTATATGCAATTCTCATTAATTTTTCTCAGAACATCTAATAGCAAAAATATCACCTTCTCTTGATAAAACATAACAGAACATTCTTTTTTATTCACTATGTTGCTATATGATGAACAATGCATGAAATCAAAACACAAGAAACATGTTATGTAAGTCCAACACATCCAGAGAAAAAAATATTAAAGCTAAAATATTCATCAAGGAATATAAATTAAAAAACACAAATTATGAAGATAGAGCTCAAAAGAATTCAAAAGCAGGTGGTAACATATGCATGAATTGGTAAATGGAAAGTACCATTAAACCTCCCAAGATGTTGCAGTGATTTTGCTTTAAGGAAGACTGCTTCCAGTAACAAACTGACAGCATGTACAGACATTGGTGGGGTAGAAAATTGTGAATGTCTCTTTCGGGACTCTTCCTTTCTAGCAAGAGCAACTTTCATCTTGGGAGTTAATGCAGCAATATCTATTCCTTCAAACACATGTAAAGCAGCTTCTATGTTTCCTTTTTGATATTCAATTCTTCCCAGTAATGCTCTTGCTTCCTGTAAATTGCAGACATCTTCATCTTAAAAGAGACAGACAATCATGAAAATCATCCACCTAGCTTGCTTATTTATATCAATCGTCTTTTAGGCTACAAATCAAGAAGCATGTATATGATTCACCGACTGAGATTCATAAATTGACAAATTGAGAAGGGAGGAAAAGAAAAAATTGCATACATGATAAATGAACAGGCAGCTCAAACTGTATACAAAGTTAAAGATTATCCAGTAAGAGAACCTATTATGGATGATAAAGGTAACGGCTTTATGACATTATAAAAACGAAGGCAAGGAATCCAGTCTATGACTTTGAGCAGGATTTAGTTAAAATACGGTTCATTAAGCATGAACCAATCCTACTCTTTCCAGACATGCAAGAGCGTTTTAAGTGCTCATCAGTCCTTCAGATTCTGCACTTGTGGCATAGCAAAAAAAGCCACTCAGAGTATGTAATTGAATGATATGGTAAAGAAGTTAAGATGATCCAACAGAAGAATTAACCTTAACTAGAACATGCTAACCAAAAGGGTTATTCAAAGCTTTCGAATGAGTCAGGTATCTAACTTTGTATGAAATATAAGGGTGATCAGATGAATGTTGTGATCTAATGATTCTTGAACAAAAACAAAAATTATCAATACACCTGAAACCATTGAAAAGTTTGTGAAAATTGCCATATATAATTATTCTCAAGTTTGAGAAAAAAAAAATCACAACACAGTACAGCTTCTTAGGTTTGCTAAGAGATGCCAACTCACTTTGAATGAGAACCAAATAGAACCAGACAAATTGATCGAGCAGTAACAATAGTTAAAAGCTACAGAGTGGAAGAAATAAACCTCATAGTTCAAAGAGCCACTTTCACGGAGAGTTAATTCAGCTTCTTCTATATTGCTGGTATCTGGCTTCTGGTTGGTTTCACCATTTTTAGAAGAATAACCACCCAATGAATAATCCTTCGTTGCAAGAGATTCAGATGAAGGTACCATTTCATCTACTGGCCTTGATTGCTCTCCAGAGCAGAGGCACTTCATTACCTTTCCTAAATTTTGACGAATTATGCCTCTCCCTTGCCGTTTTACCCTAAATTTACTCTTCATACCTTGTTCACCAAAGTCAATGATCTTCAAGCACCAACTCCAGCAATTAGAACCTCAATGTAAGATACTAAGTGCAAGCTTTAGAAGACTTGACATGGTAAATGATGGAGTACTATAATCTAAACTTAGATGACTAATCAAGCAAAGCAAATACTTGGTACTAAAATTCAAGAGCTTGTATGTGAAACTTATTACAATTTGAAAAAAATGCCAACAAAAAATGACAGAATCGAGTATTAAAACCTCGAAAGAAGATATACAGAATAAGAATATAAACGATAATGAAAATTTAAGGATGTAAAAGACACCAAATTTAGCAAAATTAAAACCCAAAACCCCAAATTCAGAGTTCAGACCCAAAAAAAAACAGAAGTACCTATCAGAACCCAGTACTCATCACAATTCTACGTCCCCACTCCAAAACACATAACCAGCATCTCAAATTGAACCACAAACCCACCAAAACAACAAAAATATAAAATTTGAAAAAAATCGCCTTGAGATCAAAAACAATCACGGAAAAAAAACACAACCCGTCATGGCATAATAATCCAAGTTTATATAGAACAATCAAAAAGCACTCACCTCATCTTATTTTTCCAGAAAGAGAGGCCCCACAGGGCATCACCACCAAAACCCATATCGTAGATTCTATGCACCAAAGCCTTTCCTTTGAATTCTACAAAGAAATCAAGCATCTATAGAAACAAAGCAAACAGTTTCAATCTCCTTTCCTTTTTCTTTTCCTCTTTCCTTTTCTCCTTTGTTGAATTCTCTTTAATTCTTCTTTTGGTCTTTTGGCCCTTTGTTTAATTTTGATCAAAGCTTTTTCTGGGTTTAATAGTATTTAATAAAACAGAGAACAAAATTTGAAGCAGATGGTCACAGGGGAGATTTGCGATTAAAATTCGAGAAACTGAAAATGCGATAAAATAATAATAAATAATAATTGATTGAATAATTTAATCGATAATTAATTAATTAATTTTTTCTTCTTTTCTTTAGCAGGAGAAAATTCTGTTTTAGGGACCCACTTAAAAGAAATTTTTTACCACGGTGGCATTGGCTAATTTCATGCCACGCAGGATAAGTTTTTAGTACATGTTCTAACAGACGGGGCTTTGTAACTGTCATTAACGGGAATAACAGCGCGAGCAGTCGAGTAGTCCAGATTTCTCTATTCTTTCTTTTTATTTTCTTTTCGTGTCTTTGGGTTCAATCGGATGGTAATTAAGTAAAAATCATTTTAATAGTAGCAATTTTAAATATTTAATGTTCAATTTTATAAATAAAATTTGTCGACTAATTTAATTTTTTTATATTTTTTTACACACATTTATTCGACAGTCTAGATGATATTCAGATAAATTTCTTTTAATAGTGAATATTTTAAGCTTTTAAGGACGGACTATCTAACTATCAATAGTAATCCTTCTAACACTAATTATACCCTAATTTTGAATTTGGGTTGGGACCAACAAAAATTGTTAATCTATCAATAATTTTATACTAAAACATGAGTTAATGGTAAGTACATACACGATTTAATAATAAATTTAAATTCAAATCCTCTTTTTCAGTATTCAAAAAATAAAAATAAAAGGAACGGTGCTAAAACCAAAAAAAGAAAAAAAAAAAGTAGTTGTTATTATTATTATTATTTGTTCAATAAATAGTTGCTCCTAAAAATTTGCAACTTAATATTGGCTATTAATGCTCAACAAATTGCAAGTACTTTAGGCCCCATTGTACATAAAGAGATTTAACCATAATAATAATACACATATTTATTATGGGAAATTAAATATGTACTCATCCTTGAGATGGGGTGAATTATAAAATGAATTTGAGTTTTATTAAAAAAATTAAACAAAAAATAGAAAACATAGACTTATAACTTAAAATAATAATAATAAATAGGGTGGATTGGCTGATGTATTTTTAAAATCTATTTTCGCTTCATCTTTAAATGAATCGAATTCGATGATATCCAATGAGATCATTAAAATTGACATTTTAATTAATACTGATATTTTATTTAATGCTTATATATATTTTATAGTTAATTAAAAGCATACAAGCTATCTTTTATACATTCATGACCAACGATGATAAAATACGTTTAATACGCAAAAATAAAATGAATAATAAAATAGGGAATAGAATGGAACAGAAACAGAAAAATATATTTTTAATCTTGTGTTTAGGACGCGACATGAAATAAAATGTTTAGTTCCATTCATTAGTATAATTATAATAATAAAGAATTATAATTACAATTATACTTAAGCAAATAAAACAAGAAGAATGTTTTTAAAAAAAAAAAAATAAATAAACAAGATGAATGTTATGAATCCAATGAGTCACACCAAAATGGTTGGCTTACATAAATAATTAAATACCACTGCATTGTACTATGCTAGTGATTCCCTAGTTCAACTTTATTTAAAGGTTAGGTAGGTTAGAGATGAAGACCCAAATAAAAATAAACCTTTCTTGATTCTTGAAGGATAGTTGGTTTACCTACACAATTAAAATTTTCTTTACCAATAAAGAAATATATATTTAAAAATATACTTAAATGACTTTCTATTTTTAAATCAAGTTATATTCATTTATTATGATAATGTTTGAGATTTAAAGAAACATCAATGCATTATATCAATTACTTTTTAATGAACAAACGAAGATTAAATTTATAAAAATCAATTAAAAATTTCAGTATCCATATATAACTTTTTATTGTGCGTTTATTTATTTATTTTTTTCGAAGAAGTATTTAAATATTAATTTTATCTAATAAAAATTGTATAAAAATTAATTAAACCATTTGAAATAGCTCAAAATATAAATTCTTAATTTGAAACTAATTTTACTTTCAATGTTTCAAAGAGTTGTATAATTCTTCTTACCATATTTTGATATTTCTGACTTCTGAGGGCCATAACTCTACCTATTTCGAATGTTAAATTTATTCTGAAAATGGACCGGACTATTTGGTTTGGGTTTGGGTTGGGTTGGATTCACTTTTTTTTTTTTTTTTTTTTAATTTGAACTCTTTTGGAATATTTAGTTTTTAATTTTATCTTAAAAAACATAATTAATGCAGTAAGTTTTAAATATAGTCAATCCAGCTGGCAGCAAATTCACCAACCAATTTTATTTTAAAACATAAAATAAGTAAATCATGTTTTCAAGGCATATATTATTTGATTTATTTGATGTAATATACTGTCTCCAAAGTCCAACCTCATATAAATTTTGAGATTTATAAAAAAAAAAAAAAAAGAAAAGAAAAGGCTTAAAAACCAAAAGAATTTTTAAACGTTTCAAAAATTACAATCACATCAAAACTTTTAATAATTAATTAAATTCATTAATTAACAATTTCGTTTAATAATTAGCTTACAATGACTTGAATCTAACTTCACACAAAACAATCTAAGCAATTTTAAGTATTTGTTTGAATAATAAAAATTTTAAAATAACAATGAAATTTTAAAAGCTAATGTGTTATTATATAATTATAAATAAAAAAATTTTTAAGTATTTGTTTGAAAAGAAGACGAGGGAAGATAACAATGAAAAATAATGAGAAATTATTAATTTTCATTACATAATTATTTTTCACCCTTGTGTTTGGATGTTTGGATATAACGAATAAAAAAAAGAAATTTATTTTCCTTTATTTAGAAAGGAACTGACCATAGTGTCCTCAAATTAAATAATGAGATATTTAAGAAAGGCTGAAGTTTGTTAATTAATTTAGATGATTTAATAAGAATGAGTGTAATTTTCATTTTTCTATATTATTTTATTTTCAAATTGGAGAGATTCAAAATAGGAATCTAGATAAAAAAATTAAATGAAATATTAAATTTGGAATAAATAATTCAAATAAAGATTGAAAAAAAGAAAAGAAAAGTAGGTGGAAACCAAAAATAAGCATTGATAGGATGGTAGGAAGGATGGAGTGAGGCATATGTTTGGTTCCATATATTAAAAAATTGTATACATATTTTACACATAAAGCATGAATAACACATGCCAAATAAACAAAAAGTAACATTTGGGATTTCCCAAGGGCTAAGAGCCTCAGCCAAGTAGGCAAAAACAGCCTTGTCTACATTTATCAATTACAAATATTTATGATTTCATCTAAATATTTATTTTTCCTTCTTGTCAGATTAACAATCTTATGTTAAGATTTTAGTTTCAAGACAAAAATATAAGACTTGTCCTGGATCCTACATTGAAAGTAGGAGATTTTAATATGAGAGATATATCATTTATATGAAATAATTTCTTCTTATAAATTTGGATTTCAAGTTTATATGAATTTAGACTCTTCAACCTTATTAGCTATTATTTATGAATATGGATTATGGAAAGGTTATCAATTTTAACTACCATCTAAATTCGCATTCATTGTATTAACTTTATTTTTTAAAATATGAGGAATTTTAAATATTTACGAGGATTAATAAGAAATTTATTTATAAAATTCTCATGGTTCAACCTTAATTATCATATAGCGCACTCAATTTTATATATATATATATATATATATATATATATATATATAGAAAAGCTTCAATAAAATAACTTTATCGATCACCAATTAAATTTTATTTTAAATATCATGCTTAATAGATAATTAACGTTAATTATATATTAATAAATATATTTTATTTTTAATTATTTTAATATTATATAATAGAACTGTACATGAAAATTAAAATTTTTTAATTTACTATATGTATTTTTAATTTTATTCAATTTTGGATTTAAATTAAATGTTAGATTTAAATATATATTTCATATTTCATGTATTTATTATATACATTATTTTGCTCTCTTTAACCTAATAGATAATAAATTAAATTTATAATCTACATAAATACGATAATAGATGAGGGAATTATGATATTTCCTAAAGTAGCCTTATTAGTTTAATTTGAAATTTCTAATATATTATTTTAATTAATTTTTATGCATTTTAATTCAAAAAATATGTATATGTATACATATTCTCTACTTGATCTTGTAATATTATTATCCAATAATTTTTATAATTAATAGTTTTTTATGTTCTTAATCATACGTTCTCGTATTATATTGCTCTTTAAGAGATAAATCAAAAACCTTAATTCAACGGTTGAAAATGGAACTTAAATTCTTTTAATATATTATGTTCTTAATTTTTTAAAATATGATTAAACACTTTATCATTAGACTCTATTATTTAATTACAATAAAATCTAAAATAAAATTTATTTGAATTTGAATCATTTACATATCATTGTATTTTAAAATTTTTAAATTTAACAAAAGCAATGTAGGTATGAAATTATAGTATATCAAAAAACAGAGTTTTTTTCTTTTTTATTTTTTTAGTCTAATGAAATTTTTTTAAAAAAATAGGCTATAAATGTTTGATTGTTATCATTTTTATTTTCAGCTTTTTTTATATTAAAAATGAAATAAAGAGAAAATTTAAGAGTTCTCTCTTTATTCAATATTTTTATTCTTTTATTTTTGAAATTTATTTAATTGGATATTTTTTTTAAACAATATTTTTCAAATAGATATAAAGATAATTAGACGTTTGAAATTTTAATGTTTTTTAAATACTTTTAATATATGACTTCGTAAATTTTGAATTTAATCTCATTCATATCTTCTTTAAACTTAAGAGAATATATTCCATTACCAATATTATTGTTTACAACTTTACATATTGATTGCCAAAGTTGAGAACTTTAAACAATTTATTTTTAAATTCTATGCAAGTACATGGTCCGAAATATTACATGCTATTGATAAAATTTTAGCTTAATTTCATCTGACGAAAATAATTGATGTGGAGATCAAAGCCATATCTTAAATTGTGGCTTTGCAGAGTAAGTCTTGATTTATTATATTAATGTCATAGCTGTGACATCCTACTCCGAGTCGAGTCTTAGCATAGAGTTGAGTAGTTGAGTTGAGTTGAGTCGAGTTGAACCAAACCCGGTCGGGGTAGAATGAGATTATAAGTGGACTTATTTGAGTGAGAGAAAAAGATCAAGCACATGGGTGAGGATTGATTTGCATTAAAAGATTGAGCTTGGATATTAAGTTGTAGCCTGTTTACAATTGAGGTACCATTTATGAAGTTTTCCATAAAATCCTTTGATTTTTGATGGCCTACCCGTAATACTCATTTTCACTTTCCCATTTTCATGTTTATCTTCATCTTCTTCATCTTCTTCCTTTCCTCTTCCACCTAACTTTCAATTTTAATGGTAGTTAAGCCTTAACTTCAACTTCTCTTTTATTCAAGTAAGTAAACCTTCTTGAAGTTCATAATTGAATCATTTGGTGTTATTATTTTAGAATTCATAAGAATTCTTATTTATAGGTGAAGGGAGTTCTAAGAGTGTAGAGAAAAGAAGTTAAAGAGGAGCTCAAGCTTTTGGAGCAAAGGTTTGATATCTCTTGTTATTTTCCATTTTCTTTGCATGAGAATTGTGTGGTGTGTTGCTATTGAGACAATATTGCTTCATGTTGAGTGGGAGGACTGGTAATGGTGAGAAAACAGGGGAAAACAGGGGAAGTATTGACTAAATGAAGTGAATATTGAATTTATGTTGAAACAGGGCTTGCTGGAAATTTTACCAGTAACTTCATCTTGATTTTGACCCCATTTAATGATGGAATTAGGAAGTATCATAGAAGAGTTATTTGTTCCTCTATGTGTTAGCTTTACATGGGTTTTTGAATCATCCAAATTGGAGTTGTATATTGAGAGATATGACCAAAAGAGTACAGACAGTGCAGGCTGGCAGCGCGCGCGCGAATTGCATGACGAGTTCGCGTTGCCTTCTCGCGCTCGCGAATTTGAACTACGTGCTAGCGACTTTCACCTGAAACTCTCTGACTCTTATTTAGCACATCTCGCGCTCGCGACTTTCAAGTGCGCTGTAACGCCCTATTTTTCCTGTGTTGCAATAGTAGTTTATCTGTCTATATTTTCTTTGTGTGGCAAGTAAATTTTTAGGGGAAACTCTTGCGAAATGTTCGTAGGAATTTTCTTAAACATTATTTTTGTAAAAAAAATAAAAATTCATAATAATAAAAAAACTGGTAATTACTTGCCTCCTTATGAAAATTTAACCACTTCTAATTTGTGATCTAGCTTTTATAGTGACATAAGATGGTGCTCCGGCACCGATTGTGGCATCCACCGTCTGGTTCTCTGAGATTGGTCGGTGGGTGGTACATGCGCGCTCGCGACTTGTGCTCGCAAACTCTCTGACTCTCATTTGGCACATCTCGCGCTCGAGACTGTGAAGTGCGCGCTCGCGTACTTGGCCCTTGGCCTGTAAGCGCTCGCGACCTTCATCGCGCGCTCGCGAGTTTAGCCTGAGAACTCACTGTCTCTCATTTGGCACTTCTCGCGCTCGCGACTTTCAAGTACGCGCTCGCGACTTGTGCCCGATAACTCACTGTCTCTCATTTTGCATTCTACGCGCTCGCGACTTTGAAGTACGCGCTCGCGACTTGTGTTTTCATGCACTTTTGGACTTCTTTTTCAATGCAATTGTATTCCTTTGCTTCACTTATATGCTTCCAATCATCTTAACATCAAATACAACATTTGAACATGTATCAAAACAACATTCAAGCATGCAAATGATGTGAAATCAAGTATACATTATGAATTATGAAGTTATGAATTATGAATATGATGTTGTGTTATATTCTTGACATACCAACATTATGCTCCATTGAGGTTAGGTAGAAACCATGTAGATAAGGCTATGTCGCGACATAGGATAGTAGATCTGCACCTCATACAGTTTGGTACTCCGGCTACAGGCCGTTGAGTGGATATGATTATATGGGCCATAGCAGCCAAGCATACAGTATTCATCCAGTTTTATACAGTTTTTCTTATCACTTCGGTTTCACTATAAACTTATGGAGCCATACAGATATCTTGACATAACATTTCATGAATTATACAGTATTATAAACAGTACAAAAGATAATCAAGGTATCATGAAAGTATCATGATGTGTGTGCTTATATGTGCCATATGTGTTTACATGGTTCTTTCTATACATGTATGTGTTTAATTGTTTCTTTATCTGTTGAGATATCCACTGAGCATTATTTGCTCAGCGAGTTACCTGTTTAACTCGCAGGTTTTGAGATTGGTCCATAGAGAGTCGGCTTACAACTGCTGCAGTTCATCTGTAGAAGACTCAGTCTTCAGGGTAGCTACTCATTTGGATGTGTATTTTTGTCTAACCTTTTTATGGCATGTACAGGGCACTCAGTTGGGCCCATTTCATTTTGACACTAGTATCATGTTTTGTAAATTAAATTACATTATTTTTGTAAACAACATCAGCATGATATTATATTCAATATACATTATGACTTCAGCATGTCAAGCCATACAGTCAACCAGCTTGTAACGTCTCGACTCGGTTTATTCGGGTTTACGGGTGGACCGGGAAGGGGTGTTACAATAGCATCGCCAAATTATATAATATTTTGCGGTAGGTAAATGCAAATTGGTAGTGATTTTATATAATTAATCAATAATAAAATTATATTTTTTATTAAAGGAAGAAATAGAAACATCCATTTTTATTAAAAAAATTCATTATGTATATAAAGTGCAGTATTAATTAATCCTTGTATTCATTTGAATCTAAATAAAAATTTATATTTTAATATTATATAAATAACAAAATTAAATGAGTAAACGTGCAATGCACATCATAAAAGAATTAGTATATACAAAATGTAGTCTTCAATAAAAATCTTCAATTTTAGATGCTATCAATTCATGCGGTGAATGTGGATGTAGCTCAAACAAATGATCTTCAATTATCCTCGCTTCGTAATATTAATATATTATTGCAATTTAGTTTATTCTACTTATAATCATATATACAAAATGTAGTCTTCGATAAAAAAAAAATAAAAATTAGAGACTCTTAACTCGTGCGGTGAATGTAAATTGAACAAATGACCTTCAAATCTTCAACCTAACTTTCTCCCTAGTAAGCTACCCCCACTTAGTAATATTAATATATTATTGTAATTTAGTTTATTCTACTTGTAATCATAAACAGAAAATGTAGTCTTCGATAAAAAAAAATTTAGAGGCTATTAATTTGTATGGTGAATGTGGATCAAACAAATGGCCTTCAGATCTTCAGTCTAACACTCTCCTAACTAAGCTATGCTCAATTGTTAATATTAATATATTATTGTACTTTACTTTGTTCTACTTGTACTTATATATACAAAAAATGCAGTCCGTGATAAAAAAAAAAAAAAAATTAGAGGCTGTTAATTTGTGCAGTGAACATGGATCAAACACGTGACCATCAGATCTTTAGTCTGATACTCTCCCAATTGAGTTTCCGGTGAACATGGTTCAAACACAGAACCCATGACCTTTGATTTTTAGTCTGACGCTCTCCCAATTGAACTATCCCCTTGATAACATTAATATATTATTGTAATTTATTTTATTTTACTTATAATCATATATACATTCTTCGATAAAAAAATAATCTTCAATTTTAAAGGCTATCAATTCATGCGGTCAATGTGGATCAAACACGTGACTTCAAATCTGACGCTTTCTCAGCTAAGCTATCCCTACCCGTTAATATTAATATAGTATTGTAATATATTTTATTCTACTTATAATCATATATACAAAATGTAATCTTTGATTAAAAAAAAAAATGTTCAATTTAGAGACTATCAATTCATGCAGTGAACGTGGATCAGACACTTAACTCTCTCCAAAAAAACTATTCCCGCTAATTAATATTAATATATTATTATAATTTATTTTATTCTACCTATAACATATTAATCACATGGTTTTTTTTTTTTTTTTTTTTAGAGAATGAATCACGTGATTAACAATAATATGTAAGTATTTATTTATTTATTTATTTTTGAGAATACGAAGGTATTTATTTTAAATACCATTAAGTAAGGTGGAACAATTTGCCTAATTAGAGATCATAACGAATTATCCAAAATCAAATGCGCGCCTCGCGGCAATGGAGAAATGCGTAGTATTCAATTAATATACTAATTAACATTATTGAGACACGTGGCAGTGGACTTTAAATTACATTTGACTTTATGAGTGAATCAAAAATTTTCAACATTTTTTATTTTTTTTTAATGAAAAAAATTATGATATCATAGCATCATTGCTAATGAGAAATCTTAAATTGTCAAGTGCTTGGTTAAATAGTTTGTACATTATGTCACCGTCTTTTTTTTTTCAATAAAATCATTTAATTTTACGGTCAAAAATTAGCACAATTGGATTAGTGAATTTTCTCTCCTCTATCTTATATATCGAAAGTAATAATTTTAATTTTTTAATATATGTGATTGTTGAACTCATTTTGTGATTTGTTAGATTTGGGCTTTGAAATTTGAGTTTAGACTTAAATTTTTAATTAATTTATATCCAATTAATATTGTTTTTATGTAATTAATTAAAAAGAAATAGATAAAGAAAAGTGATCTATAGTTCAACAAGAAAAGCACTTTTCAAGCTCATTTCGTATGCAGTTGTTCGCAGGTACAGAAGGTGGGGGATCAAGAGAGCCAATGAAGGGAACGTAGATGCATGTAGAGCTTATAAATGGAGCAAAGGAATAAAGTAGATGCATCCAACCAAAATCCAACTAAATTCTTTGATAAATTCAATAAAACTCTCCAACGAGCCAATTAGTTTAATTTTCAAAGCATCGTCTTCTGTAATTACAAACTCTCTTTTCAATAGAAGCAACCAATTTACATTTCAAGCGATCAAATTCCCTTTAATTTTCAAGCAATTAAGCTCTTTTTACAAACTCACCGATCAATTCATTGGACAATCAATGAAACGTATACCGTAGATTCAAACTCACAATCTAGAAGTCAGATCAAAAGAGATATTATTTTTCAATTGGTGTACTTTACACACCTGGCACACTCATATTTCCCAATTCAAGCTGTTATCTAGCGGATTCATTGTTATTTCCCATAAAGAACCAACAATGATGAACATGAAAAATGTGACTTCAAGTTACTTAGGAAAAAATTTTAACTTTTTTCTTTGTTCTCTTGTTTAAGGGTGAGCAAAGTTCAGATAAATTCAGTTCTGTAGATATTTATTGCGGTTTTGATTCGAAATTTTAGAAAATTTCAATTTTGATTTACAACATATGTGATTTTAGCCTTAAACGAATTGGAAATAACCAAATTGAAGAGTTTGATTCAATTCTAAACAAACTTCAACGCGGTTTCAATTCTAAACAAATTTGTTCTTAATACTTGATTTTACTATTTAAAGATTATGTGTAATTATACAAATGAAAAGAAAACATATGACCAACAAATATTTTTCTTGATAAATTTTTATATATAAAGAAAAAAGTTCATATTAATTAACAAATATTAATTAATGGCTCATCTTCCACATAGTACTAATTTTTGAAAAGTCAAAAATTTTGTTAGAATCAATTAATGAATGAATGAAACCAAAATGAAAGCAAACTAAAGTGTGGTGTCTGTGTCAGATATTCCCATTATGTCATGTGTCCCTTCTAAACAATTCAATCTACATACCCATCACTTCAAATTTTATTTTTAAAATTTTGGAAATTCTTATAAGTTTAATCATTTAGAAATTCAAAATCCAATAATTTAAATTACAATTAGGGAGAAAAAAAAATAAATGTCTCTAGAGATTTTTTATTTTCTAAAAAAATGGTTTTTTTTTGTCATTTTATATGTATGGACAATAATTTTTCTTTTGCAATAATTATTCATGACTTTTTAAAAATTATAAATAATTCTCATAGCTAATCGAGAATGATTTGGTTAGTTTTTTTCATTAATATAGAGTATTTAAGGTCTAATATTCGACTAGAAAAATTTTCATCAATTTCGTAAGTTAAAAGGAAAATTATCCATGTTATATAACTCACAGGTTATTTCGGATTACTAAACATTTTGACGAATAAAAAGAAAACATAATAAAATAATATGAAAAATAAATAATTTGATACTGATGAAGAGATTAACCTGATTCCTTTTCAAAAAATCAAATCAACACAACTATTAATTGATATGAAGGTGTTGAAAAATTAAATTAGGCATCTCCATGGCAAATTGTTGTTGGTATGTTTTCTTTTACTAGATCAATTTAATTAGTATGAATGTATAAATTATTCCAAAAAGGTTGGGAGCAGCTTTCTTTTTTACTAATTTATACCTTTTTGTTTTACTTGTTCATATTTAAACAGACACAATGAACTCAATAAAGGACAAATTCAATTTATAACATTAAAATTTCCAAATGAAAAAGGTTGTAAGAATTTCAACTCTTAACAATATATATATAAACAGATTCATCAAGAAAGGAAGAGCAATAAGGAAGGAAGAAAATCCACCAAAACATGCACAAACAAATAAGAAAATCAGATTTTCTCGAGAAAAAGAACAATAGAGATTGAAGAAATAATGAGATTTCTTAATGGATGGATAAGGAAAATTAGAGTTAGGTAAAACTAATACCCGTTGTGGCTAAACAGGAATCTATTCCTTCTCCTTCTACAGGCAAGTCCGAAAAAGTAACGAAGAGGGTATTATTGTAATTACGGAACCCATGCCATTCATGTAATTTAAATAATATTTTAGGGGCAATTGTTTAACTCAGTCTCTATAAATATAGACCAAACCTTTCTCAATTTCATTCCTAAATTTCTCTCTCCTATTCCTCTCTCTTTAAAACTCTCTCTCTTTTCTCCCTTTTTATAAAACAATCTCAGATTCTCGTTGTCACTGTAATTTTTTTTGTTTTTGAGGTTTTATTTTCTTATTCTCCTCGAATTTTTTTACCTTTTTTTTTACTTTTTCGTACCGACAATTTTTTGTTTTTTACTTTTTACTGGAGAGACCGTTCGTTGAGAAGTGAATTTATTTAATATTTATTAGCTTTCCTTTTTTTATTTTTTTTGTTTCTCCTCTTGGTTGTTTGTCTTTCGCAATTTCTGGATTGGATTTGAGTGCCGACGTGGCATGCATCAATACGTTATAAATGAATACCAAAACGATGCGTTTACCTCCTCGTCGCTTTCTGACGTCAAATAAACGGAAAGAGAGGGAGGGTTTTGATTCTCTGAAGCCGTCTCCACCGCCACCACCTGCACCACCAACAAAATTACCCAAGCCGACAATAAATCGACTGGACTCAGGAATCCTCCCTGAGCCGGCTCCGTCTAATCAGCTCCTTGCCGGTTATTTGGCCCACGAATATCTCACTAAAGGCACACTCTTTGGTCAACCGTGGGCCCCGTCTCGAGCCGAAGCGGTTCCTGTATCGGCTGGTTTTGTGGAGTCGAAGAAGATAAAAGCGAGTCAGAAAGCCAAGGAAGCCGAGCCGAATAGCAACAAGGAAACTTATGAAAGGTACGTGGATGTGTCATGTTTGTTGAAGGCTGGAGGGGCCCACTTACCTGGCGTTGTGAACCCAAGCCAGCTCGCTCGCTTCTTATAGATGTGACGTGACACGTGGATCAAAGCCATTGGCTTTTCCATTTTTGAATTTGTTTTTGAGGTTATCGAGGTGTATGGTGTGAGAGAGAATCTCTCTTTGTAGAAATGGGGAAAATTAAGAATAGTTAGGGATTTTGACATTTTGCGCTGTATCTATCTGCATGTATTTAGATCTGATCTTCAGTATATATTTCATGGAAATTTCTATTTTCTTTTTTTTTTATTATATATAATTATTCGTAGATTTTGATTTTGAAGCTGAAATGAAAATTTATGCACGTGAGAATTGTGAATAGATTAGTTATTAATATGCAATTAAATTATACATTGTATGTTTGTTCACTGATTATTCATTTGAAATATTTAAAATTACATTATACATTGTTTTTTTATTTTTTTTGAAAAGGACATTATACATTGTTAGTATGTATTTAATTGCTTATATTTATGGATTATGATAATTGTAACCAGATTTCATATTAATAAAACATACTTGTCATATGTTTTATTTTCGGAAAAATATATGGAAATATATGACAACATACTAATATTATGAACTCATAACAAACATTCCAAAACCAACCACAAGTCGGGTAGTTGGCAAAAGTTTTAATATTTTAAATATTGGTAGAAATGTGACTATTATAATATAGTAATTTGGATATTTAAAATAATATTTAGTGATCTACCGTTAATTTTTACATAAAGATTCGAGAAGTAATTGGTCACGAGTCATTTTTAGTGCAACCGTTATAATATTAAATCCTCTTATTATATTATATTATTATGTTGTATTAGGCTATATCTTTTTATTTTGTGCGAACCACCGATATTTGGACTCTTAGTCACAGTTAAAGTTATCGTTTTTCTTTGTAAATGTGCTTAATGGAGATCAACCCGAGAACTATGCCCAGCCTACGTTGCTGATAGAGTTACAAGCCAAAGTTAAAAGCTAAATTTTTTATTTTTTCAATTAGAGCATATATATTTGGGCAAATTATATATACTAAACTCATAATTCCATAAATTTGGGATCACTTATTTTATCAATATATATATATATATATATATATATATATATATAATCAAAATGTTTAATTTTTTCAAATCGTAAAATGTAAAGATTTTTTGATCTTCCAATAAAATACGCTTTCAAGACTTTAAAATGTTTTGGCAAGCCATGGCCCTTGCCTTTTTGTATTGTTATCAGCATAGAAATAATTATTGATTGATTGGTTTTCTTTTTACTTTTTAAATTTGTGAAAATCTTTGTGGTCGAAAGACCTTTCACTTGTTACACGAGTGAAAAGACTAATTAAACCGCATTTTACCTAATTGGCTTCTCACAAAATACTTTTTTTAGGGAATCTTCTAACAAATATTTTAATCCTTCATGTGAATATCTAAATAAATAAAAAGGGCACAAAAAAAGAAAAAGAGAAACAAAATTATAAATAGAAAAATGTAATTAAACAAAATTATACACACTGCAAATTTTTTTTTTTTTAGATACAAGCATAGCAAGAGATTTCAAGTTACAATCTCTCCAACTAAAATAATTTTTATTGATTGGTTAAAATTATTCTAAATAGAAAAAATTTTTACACTCTGTAATTCAAAATATTAGTCTAACCTATTTAAGCTTCCATGAATAAAAACACTTCATGTGCTTCTTTAATTAAACTGGCGAACCCGAATATTGACTTCTAAGATTATTATTTATTTTTTAAATTAGAAAATTCATTTTCAAAGGAATTGATAGAAAATGCTATATGCAGAGAAATTCCAATAAAAGTGTAGTTAGACACGATAACTTTCCAAAAAAAATCCAAATGCTCAAATGGTGGAGATTCCATAGGATATTGGGAATCTGTTGGGGACCATCATAATTCAAAAGCCGCAAACATTTGCAACACTGGCAATATGACACGTAAGCAAATTACTTATCTAACAAAGAAAAAAAAAAAAAATCCAGTTTTTCAATTTCTAAGAAAATTAGATTTTGTTCATTGCTTAAGAGTAAACACAATATTAAACAAATGTGAACAAATTATCATATTTTATATTGACATAATTTTAAAATCTAAATATACAGACAACCTTAATAAAACAATAAAAATCTTTACTTTATAAAAGAATTGCATGACAAAAATATATAAATAATTATAATTAGTAATTTTAAAATATTTTTATTTTATTTCAATTCTCGTTAAGTTTTAGATTATAATAATATATTTCATTTAAATAACAGATTCATAAAATATTTAGTTTCAGTTTAGTTTAATCATGTTGTATGGCAACTTGAATGAAATTGTTTAGGCCCTTATGCTCATAAGCCAACTTGAACCGCATGGACCCAGACGAAATCGATCCGGGATGGGGTGGAGATGGGAAGAGTGGGAGCAGGATAAGAAAACGATGTCGTTAAAGTATAGTAGCCAGCAAGAGAACTGTACCATAAACGGGGCCGTATTATCCGGATAAGAAAGGGTTTTGGGTTTTGCACTTTTGCTCACTGGCGCGTCCATCAGCATATCTCTCTCTCGCTCTTTCTTTCATTCGCTTTCTTTGCCTTTTCGAAAGTTAATGGTTTTGTTCGTTTGATTTTGCTTTACAATAGGAGAATCCAATTACTCAGGCGTTCTTCGACCGGTATAAAACAGCCAACTTTTCCACAAAGAAAGACGTATTGATAATTTTGGAGGTGAAGTGACTGTGAGTTTAACTATTGCACCTTAGCTGGGAATTTTTTCTTTTGGCATTTAAATTGGATATTATTGCTAATAATATGTAATCCATTCGTTCTTCCTAGATATTGCATTGTCCTTTTAGTAAACAATTCTAAAAATTTAGTTTAATGGGTCCGTGTGTTTAGTTTTCAGTTTGATATTACAGCAGAATTGGAATTGTTGTTTTTACTATTTAGTTTAATTTCTTATTGAATTTTCTTTTTGTTGATTGTTTCTTTTTTTAATAGGAATTGACTGAAGATTACATGCTATGTGGGATGGAGACTAGAATCATCACCCGAGAATAAATTTTTACTGCTTTATGATAACTTTTGAATAGTGAAAGCAGCAAAGGATATTGAATTGCTTATGGCATATGAGTTTCCTTCGTTTTTAAAGATAAATTTCTTCTATCTTTGAGTTTCTCTGTTAATGTAGGTTTTGTATTCCCTGCATAAATACATTTCTGCATTGTTGATCAATATCTGCCTGTGAGTTGAGAAAAATGTTTTCCCTGCAAACAATTACTATGCCAAAATCCTTTTCACCTCTTTGTTCCATAAATGCTGAGCCTAATTGGTTTTTCTTTTCTTCAATTTATCCTCAAATTCCTGCTTGTAATCTTGCTTTAAGTACTTATAGTCATTTGAAATATGGGTTGCCCTCTTTGACACCCTGTGGACACAGTATAAAACTTTTTCCTTGCTTTGCTGCTTCAATGAATCCTGATTCAGAGCCTGACCCTCAAACTAACTCCAAGCCAAAAGCAAAACATAAAACAAGAACTCGTCGTCTGAAAGCTGTAGATGCTCAAAATGAAGATGAAAAACCTGGAAAAATCTTCCCAACAACCATTCCACGCAAGCAAAGGCGTGGTCGTAGGAGTGAAGCTGTTGCAGTTGAAGATTTTGTACGTAAATCACTTGAGCAAACATTTTCATCAATCCGACAACAGAATCCAAAACTTTTAGAGAACTATGAAAATATAATGAAGGATAAAGTTAATGATGAGGATTCTGAAATCAGTGATGATGAAGATGAAGATGATGATGACAGTGATGAATATGAAGATACACATGAAGTTGGTAGAGGAAAAGGAAAGAAAAAGAAAATGGTGGTTAAGGAGGAAGACCCAAATTGGCCATTGGATGCTGATGTGGGCTGGGGAATTAGAGCATCAGAGTATTTTGAGAAGCACCCAATTAAAAATGTTGTGGGAGAAGATGGATTGAAAATTGACTGGGAAGGGGAGACAGATGATACCTGGGTGAAAGAGATTAATTGTCTTGAGTGGGAGAGCTTTGCTTTTCATCCTAGCCCACTAATTGTTCTTGTTTTTGAGAGATATAACAGGTAACTATATTTTATTATCTGGTACTTACTGATACTAAAAGCATTTCATATAATTTAGAGCACAAATATTGTTGTTAAAGGTGTGATAATGCTTTTAGGGTCCTATGATGAGTGTTTGTTATTTGATAAGCAAAATGAATTAACAACTAGATCTAAATGTATGTTGAGAGACATAAAATCAAAATGCCAAAGATTGTTGCTTGTTTTTAATATCTGCAGCTTCTGTAATTTAAGATATCAAATGAAAGCCCTTTATTGTTGTTTCTCTCATTTATATGCGCCTTGCCGTCTTCAATTATTGATCGAGTTCAAATTGTAGAGTAAAACCAGTTTCTGACCTAGGAAAAGATATTTACTTTACTGCATTATATCTTCACAATACAATTTTTGTAAGAGGCTGAAACCTCCTCTTTCAGATATGGAGATTCATGAACTTTGCATCTTAGCTTGAAATGTGCAGATAGTTTTTATGTTTTTGTGGAACTTTATACCATGCATATGGTGCTGATTACTGAGAAACACAATGTAACCAATGGTTAGTTACCATGTGAATTGGAGTAGAGTATTGAATGAGCATGAATGGATAATTAATACAAAGCTAAAACTTTTGTGTTTAGGGCAACTGTTAACTGGAACACTTTGAAAGAGCTAGAGAAGGCAGCCAAAGTGTATTGGAGTGCAAAGGATCGACTGCCTCCTCGGGTATATTAGACTTCTCATTTTTTCAGTTTAAATTTGTAAACTTCATTTTAGACTTCTATTTGTTTGACTGAAGTTCATTGTGATTAAGTTTTGTATTTTGCTGACCCTCTAATCAATGAGGGAAGAAATCTGTTTTCTGTTGTTTCTGTATCTCGAATCCTTGATCAACACTAGAAAATATTAAATGCTGTTTTAGGATCTACCTAACCAAATGCTTTCTTTTTCATACGGATTTTTTTACCGTTAAATTTTGGGATTCAATTTTATTTAGTCTCTTTTGCTTGTTCCAAAATTTATGGCAAACTACTAGTGCATAAATGTAATTACCATGTATCTTATTAAATTGTTGAGGCATTGATAAGCTGACAGACATATCGATATTGGATTTTTTTGGAATCAGACGGTGAAGATAGACATCAATATTGAAAGAGATTTGGCATATGCTCTTAAAGTTAAAGAATGCCCTCAACTTTTATTTTTACGAGGAAACAGGATCATTTATAGGGAGAGAGGTGAGACATAATATTCTCTTTACACAGATACAAGAAGCATGGTTTTGTTCAATTGCTTCCATCACATAATATATCCTAATTTTTTCTTTCAATATTATAATGAAACAACTGGCTTTGCAGAGTTCCGAACTGCGGATGAGTTGGTCCAGATGATTGCACATTTCTACTACAATGCTAAGAAGCCTTCTTGCGTTCAATGATGCAGCCCTATGTTCCCCTTATTAATTTTTCAGGTACGCAAATATAACCTGCAGTTAGAGAATATCAACCTTCTTGCAAGTTCATTGTTTTACATCATCCTTGTTCTTAAAATAGTACCTAGCTGATGCAGGTAAAGCATGACAGATCTCATTGTTCTTTAGCTCTTAATAATGTTAGTTTTACTCAATTATATTTTCATTGAAGAGTTCATGTAAATTATGCAATATGTATTAGTTGAATTGTTCATGTTACAGTTTTGCAATTTGTATTTATGAAATATTCTTCTGATTTTCACATAGGAAAATAACTTACTCTACTCTTGACCTTGACCCTGTTCTGAATGGTGTGATTTTTTATAATAAATAATTTATATATCAAATATGGTAATAATATATCAAAATATGGTAAATATTTAGGGTCTGTTGGACAATATTTATGCAGGGGATTGAGAAATCCATGTGATATCTTGGGGATAATAATAAATCTCTTGCTAATTATGTCTAGATATTGCTGATTTTGTTAGATATAGTTTCAAGCCAGTTCAAAAACAATATGGGTTACCATTTATAATTTATAATTAATCGTTTGTTGAGCTTTAATAATCGTGAGTGGACCTGGAGCTGATTTGGTGGGGAGTAATATAGTGCCCAAATTAGCTGACAAAATAAGCTTCCTGGACCTATAAACAAAAAATTTAACTGGCGGATTTTGCTATTTAGATTGTTGTGAAGAGATGGCAAAACTAACCTCCTACCTTTTCCTTGTCCTCCTCCTCATTGCAGCAGGTAAAAATCTCCTCTTGCTTTTATGTTCGGTCTGCAATTTTTTGCTTTAGGTGCATTGTTTATCTAGATTTAAACTGGGTTATGCATGGAGTATTCACAGTGTTGTTAATCCAAATGTTCACTGCTGCTGTCTTTTAGCAAGAAAATGAAAGAATTTTGGTTTTTTTGTGGCAGCTGAAGATGGACTGTGTCAGGGAGGAGAGCCTTTCGAGTGTATAATTAGCTGGGATTGCCAAGATAACGAAAGTTGCAAGAAGGAATGCAGCACCAAGTACCCCCGAGGTCGGGGATTCTGCTCCGGTGACCCTAAAGTCTGTTTATGCGCCTATGCCTGCCCTCCTCCTCCTCCTCCTCATTGATTTGTATATGTAAGAGAGTGGAATGCAAAAAAATTGTAATGCTTCGAATAAATGTTAAAGAAAACTTATAATAACATATTGCAAAATTTATGTTGGTGCGACCTGTATTCATTTTACAGCGTATATCAAAATAGATGAGTATAAATTATTTCTTAGAAAAAAAAAACAAATTACTATATTTTATCATTCCAAAAATTCAGGAAACTATATTTCCTTCCCTTAAAATTAAAAAATTACTTCTGTTGCCTAAACTTTATTTTTTATTTTGCCCCCTGCAATCACTGTTCATTGATCATAATTGTAATGATAATTTAACAATAATCAATGGATTAATAGCATACAACCAATCAATTCATTAGAAGATTAATAGATGTTCTCTTATTCGTTATAAATTAGTTATAAGGTTTGAAAAATAATTTTTTATTTCATTTAATTGAAAAATTATTTTCCATCACGCTCCAATCCTGATAAGCCAAACGTCGAATATATATAACAAGGAATATACGGAAGTAGAGAGAATAATTAGAAGAATAGGAGGGGCGCCTAATCATAAATACATAAAATGTTGGGGTTGCAAATGAAATAAGCCAAGTGAAAAATCCACGCTAGGGTCCGTCTTCTTTTTTGTTCTTGACCCGATCGCTTCTGATTCCGGTAGCTCTCTCCTATTTCTCTCTCCCTCCCTCTCTCTCGTTCTCTATAACATTTCCGTATCTAGGGTTGAAGTTTCTCTCTGTTAAGAAGAACAATGAGAGGATTGCTAAACAAACTAGTTTCTCGCTCCCTCTCTGTCGCCGGAAAATGGCAGCAGCAGCAACTCCGCCGTCTTAACATTCACGAATATCAGGTCTTTCCGTTTTCTTCTTCTTCTTCTTTACAAGCATATGCGTATACTTGTTTTCGTATAGGGATTAGATCTTTGTATCTGTGATTTTTAATTTGGTTAAAGTAAGGAACATAATAATATATGGCATGCGTTTAATTTGGAATTTTACGTTTTTTTTTCGTAATTTATTATTTTTATGCGCTTTCTATTAACAAAAAGCTGGAGGCTCAAAGGACGTGCTAGTTCTGGGGTTCTTTTTCGGTTTTTGTGTACTCTGCTAAGTGCTTGGTTGTGTTGTTGTTGGTCTATGTAGTTGCTTGAATAATACGCATTGTTTTGATTCTGGGTGGTAATGCGTGATAGTTGTTTCTCTTAACAGGGAGCTGACTTGATGAGCAAATATGGGATCAATGTTCCAAAAGGAGTAGCTGTTTCATCTGTCGACGAGGTTAAAAAAGCAATTCAAGATGTATTTCCAAATGAAAGTGAGGTAATTGTCATTATGATATCTGATTAAACTTATTTGGCTGTGGATCTTATGGCGTTTGTCCATTGATTACATGAAATCAAAATTAGATGGGAAAGTATATAGCCCAATGAGCTGGGTAATTTTGCACTGAGTCTCAGTTTTTGTGTTCATACATCCAAATACTGTGGGTCAAAACTTTAGCTTTACATAATGATGCAATCATTGAATCGGTGCAGTTGGTGGTTAAGAGCCAAATTTTGGCCGGTGGACGAGGCTTAGGAAAATTTAAGAATGGCTTTGAGGGTGGAGTTCATATTGTTAAGGCTGACAAGGTTGAAGAGATAGCTGGTAATGAGAATTTGCCTTTTGTATTTCCATAATAACTCGATTGAATTTTTTTTCCCCTTTCTGGTTAGCTATTTGCAATTTCTCTTATTGTTGAAACATAGGCTTAACTCTTCTGTACTGATAATGGTAGTGATGATGTTAGATAGATGTTTAAATGTAAGATGATGTGCTGGTGAAAATGAATCATGGTAATTACACTGAATGGTTCTTGTTGCTGTGTTTCTCTGTTTATTTATT
This sequence comes from Jatropha curcas, assembly GCF_041381405.1. Classification (NCBI taxonomy): domain Eukaryota; kingdom Viridiplantae; phylum Streptophyta; class Magnoliopsida; order Malpighiales; family Euphorbiaceae; genus Jatropha; species Jatropha curcas. Next base: position 2,731,822 of record NC_143153.1, on the reverse strand, counting down.
TTGAACTTATAGCTTTTGTGCAGTGCATTATTATTTGATCAATTAGCCTGGGTAAGTTGCTCTGGTGCTTGAGATTTAGTCTTCATTTTATGCTGATCCATAAAAATTTTCTATTAATGTTGAAGTCCAAGTAGATACAACTTACTTGTTTGGGTTTCTAGCCTTCATTTAATACCCTTGACAATCTACTCTATTTCCTTTAAGTGTAGAGAGGCATTATCCCTTTCTTAGAGGACATAAGTTGAATAGAAACTGCCATTTTGGTTCATGTTAATGTTGTTACATAGCTACATATGCTTTGTCTTTGGTTGGCTCAGTACATTGTTCTTTAGTTCTTAGGTATCTGGTTCTTGATGTCAGTCCTTAACAATCGAGATGGTTTGTTTGGTTTGATGATTGAATGACACTGCTTGTTTGTGGTCTCCAAACATGTTGTGTATACTAACTAGTCTTTGGTGCAAGAGTATTTTCTATCGAGATTTGCATATTTAAGAATTTTGAAAGAGACATTATTTCCTCTGTGTGACTAAGAAATATTCATGGCAGTTAGCCCTTCTCATCCTTTGTCATATTTTTCTTTCCTGCAGGAAAGATGCTTGGTCAAATACTTGTTACCAAGCAAACTGGTCCTCAAGGAAAAGTTGTCAGCAAGGTTTGGCTATTTGATTCCTCTGAAGTAAAACTTATGTTGACAAATTATCTTGATGAATTCGTATGCATATCCGTGAATCTGTTAATACTCTTAATAAGGCATGATAAAGCAGCTTCATATATTTTGGAGGAAATAAAAGAAGGTTTTATTAAAGTTCAATTAAAAATTTTTTAATTGAACGTTGCTTAAAAAAGGAAAAATATAAATTGTTTCTCTTTCGTAATTACATTTTGGGTTAATGACTTGTACTGGAAGTTTATTGTTTCTAAGTTATAAAGCTGGTGCTATATAGAAGTTCATGCTACTCTGCTTGTGTTACTAATTCAATTTTAGGTGTATCTGGTGTTTATGTTAGAGTGAACTGTCATATACTAAACTTAACTGGCAGTTGTTTGTAAAAGTTATATGAGATTTGAGATTTAACTTTTGTGAAATTTTAAAGCTATCCTCTCTGTTTGTTTGGAGAGGGGGCTAGATTTGGCAACAAGGTTCAGGTGGTTACCCTTTGTCTTGTTGTAATTCTTAGGATCTTTGTGTGAATAAATGATTATGGAATATTCATAAGGTGATCACTTTGAAAAGCTTGAAAGTCTTCATGATATGATCTTTATTGAGGTGTCACTGCTTATTTTATTTTCATTCAATTCAAGGCTGGAATAGTAATATAAAATATTTAATTTTTGATATGTGATTTTTCTCTCATCAATACTTCTTAAACTTTTTCTTGGAAATGGTAATGGACCAGCTGCTTAAATGTCTTTTTCTTTGACAGGTTTACCTGTGTGAAAAGTTATCGCTCGTGAATGAGATGTACTTTGCTATCATGCTGGATCGTCAAACTGCTGGACCAGTATGTTTCAGCTATCTGAGACCATTCTTAGTCATTAAAACTTTACAATCTATATCAATATGCTTGTCCATTTTTCTAACTCATTTGGAGCTATTGTTCTGAATTGACCATGCATTTATCTGTGTCGTGTTTTACAGCTTATCATTGCCTGTAAAAAGGGTGGAACAAGCATTGAAGACCTTGCAGAGAAATTCCCTGATTTAATTATCAAGGTTGCTATCCTCCCCACATGATTTATAGTGGTCATCCAGGCAGTCTCTATGTCCTTGGTTTCTGTACTCTTGCATAACTTTTCTACTGCTTGTTTCTTTTAGGTGCCAATTGATGTATTTAAAGGAATCACTGATGAAGATGCTGCAAAAGTTGTGGACGGTTTAGCCCCAAAGGTGGCTGATAGAAAGGATTCAATTGAGCAAGTTAAGAAATTATACAAGCTTTTTCACGAGCGCGATTGTACATTGCTGGAGGTGAGTACAAATATTATTTTCACAATGAAGTTAATATGTGACTCAACCCCAAATGCTGCTTTGCACTTTTTCCCTACATGGATATCTTACAGTGAATAATTTTTGGCTTTCTGAACAGATAAATCCCATTGCAGAAACTTCTGAGAAACAGTTGGTAGCTGCTGATGCTAAGTTGAACTTTGATGATAATGCTGCTTTCCGTCAGAAGGAGATTTTTAGTCTCCGGGATCCAACACAAGAAGATCCTCGAGAGGTTAGTTGCAGTATAACTATGGGGAAAAGGGGAATCTCTCTCAGAAATTCTTATCTTGTCTCTTCTTGTTCATCGGTAAATGTAGCCCTAAATTCAGGGGAGAGAATGAAAAATATCTGTTTAACTGACCCAATTAGATTGGAATTGAGGTGGAGTTGAATTGAGGTTTTGCTAATAAGTAAATTGAATACTCTGAGCTGATCCCACTCATAGACTCTACAACCTCCATAAGAAAGAAAGCTATCTGTAGAATCTACATAAGCAAAATAATTATGAGTAAAAAACATCTGACAATCTAAACATGAATCAGTTTTTCGGCGTCAGAGGAGGAATAAAGTGGAGCTATGGAGGATTTACAACTTAAGGAAGTAAAAAAAAAAAAATTGATCTCATTTACTCTTCTTTATATGAGAACATTTTGGCAGTTTTAGAAAAAGGATTGATTATTTAAATGACTATTCTTGATTCCTTGTCTATGCATCTGACTCACATATCCAGAGACACGAATGCTTGTGCATTCCCTTGTCTAAATGATTATGAAATGGCTCTACTAATCTGTCCTTCCACTTGCTTTCTTTGATAGGTGGCTGCTGCCAAGGCAGATTTGAATTATATTGGTTTAGATGGAGAAATTGGTTGCATGGTGAATGGTGCTGGATTAGCAATGGCTACAATGGATATAATTAAATTGCATGGGGGAACTCCTGCCAATTTTCTTGATGTCGGTGGAAATGCTTCTGAAAACCAGGTAATGATTTAATTGAAATCTTTTCCTTTCATTTTTCTTTAGCTAAATTATATTTTGTTCAATGTGTATAATATATATTTCTTTAATCTAAAAATTGTGAACAGGTGGTTGAGGCATTTAAAATATTAACTTCGGATGATAAGGTTAAAGCAATATTAGTGAACATATTTGGAGGAATTATGAAATGTGATGTGATAGCAAGCGGAATTGTTAATGCAGCCAAACAGGTGAGATCTGCATCAAATTGTTTTCACTTTTTCATTTTTAGAAATAGTAGTTGCCAAATAATTTATATCCAACTTTTTGAGTTTTAGTTCTTAAAAGAATTACCAGAACAGAGAAGAAATAGATTTGCGTTATGAGTTATATCATTGAATATTTTATTAAATCATAGTTTTTGCCGGTGCTCTTGTTTGAAGGTTGCACTAAAAGTACCAGTGGTGGTTCGTTTGGAAGGTACTAATGTTGACCAAGGAAAGAGAATACTTAAGGTAATTAATTTGAAATCTGGGAATCGTATCAATAACGACATAGGGAAATCTTGTTTTGTTAAGGATTATGGATGTTCAACTTATAAGTTGCTTATGCGATGATGATCGTATCTGCAGGAAAGTGGAATGACACTAATTACAGCAGAAGACTTGGATGATGCTGCAGAGAAAGCAGTAAAAGCATTATCTAGTTAAGAAATCAAGAAATGAAGCCATTCTGGTCGTTGCTGTTTTCAGAACTCTCCAAATGAATTTTGGTGAATCAAATGTGTTGAATCTTGAACAATAACATAACAGGGATGAGGGTTATTACCTGTTCGAATTTTTTTATCTCCTTTTACAATATTGAGCTTTTGTGGTTAGCAAATTCATGTTGATCTCTTTGGATGTTATAGGTGATGAATAAACCCGCAAGCCTACTCGTCAAGAGTCACCATTCTTTTTTACAATTTTTCTGTTTTGTCTTGCAAGGAAGGATGCTGATGAAATGATAAAGTTGGAAAGTTTTAAGACAGGTCTCATTAACAAGTGTCCATGTCTCGCACATCATATACTCTTGTTGCTGCATACAAGTTTTAATACCTCGAAGTGCTTGGACTTATTATTTATCATCATATTACACAATCAAGCAATTATACCATGTATAAATTATTAAGGACAGTTCCAATTTTCCAGAATTTAGCTATCTTTTCAAGGATTCCACGATCTTCCTGGAAATGCAGTATGCTGTGGATTGAATCGTGATCATGGGATTAACCCCGATTGCAGTTGGCAATACACTTCCATCACAAACAAATAAATCCTTTGCTTCCCAGCTTTCCCCGTTTTCATCGACCGCGCCTTCTTTCTCTGTGGCTCCCATTCTACAACTACCCATTTGATGTGCAGAAAATAGCAAAGTCCAGTGCTCTTCCTTTGAAGTTAGCCCACTCACAGTGACTGTATCCAAGAAGTCCTCTAAATCCTTATCCTGGATGCCTTTACATGCAATTTTTTGGCCATCACTGCGGTAAGTGCCGACCTCCACAGCTCCAGCACCAACTAAAATTCTTAAAGCTTGCCTTAAGCCAATCTTGAGGTTCTCCTTATCAAACTGGTTTTGCCAGTGCTTAATTCTACCCTCTGCTTTCACTTCTCCTGAACCTTGATCTCTGATCAATGCAAACAAGCCAGCAGTTCTAGGATACTTTACCATCTTGTCTTTGAAATCCTGCCCTGAAACCCATGGCGATAGTGCTGCATATGAGGATGGCCCAAGTGCCGGGGTTTGTATAATGGCACGGACCTTGGATTCCTCCGAGATGACCCTATGCATTGATGTGATAATTCCTCCCTCGTATGATTTGCCTTTGAAATCTGATTCATGCTCTGGAAAATATCCCCAAGCCACTACAACCGGGTGGAGATGAAGGTTGCTGCCAATGTTTGGATTCAACAATCCGCTAGATATCATTAGCGGGGGAGTCAAAAGAGAACCGCAGGCAGAAACTGTTGCTCTAGCTTCAATTTGCAGCTTTTTAGTGATATTTGTATTTGCCGCTCTTGCAATCACTCCTAAGCATTTTTTCTTTCTATTTCCGGTAGTATCATCCTCCAGTATCAATTTCTCAGCTTTGCATCCTGTTATGATTGTAGCATTACAGGATACAGCATCGACGAGCCAAGTTGAATCTGTTCCTTTCTTATCACCTGTTCTACATCCGAAGTTGCAAGAACCACAATAATGATCAGCAGAAGAATTCCTTGCAACTGATTCGACTTTCAAACCAAGATTCTCACACCCTTTTCGAAGAACTTGATTCTGAAAACTTTCATTCAAACAGTTATCTGTAACACCAATTCTCTTACTCACAGCATCCATTGCATATTGATAATCAGAGCTCCCATAAAATCGAATTTTATGATCAAGACTCCATTCTCTAAGAACATAATCCGGTGTTCTTATACAGGCAGACCAGTTTATCGCAGAACCTCCACCAACAGTTGATCCGGCCAAAATCATTACTTTCCCATTAAGAGTTGATAGGATTCCACCAGACTCGTATAGTTCGGCCATTGAAGGTCCTTCAAGTGAAGAATAATCCTCTGCTACAAAGTAGTTCCCTTTCTCTAGGACAAGTACTTTCAGGCCTGAGCTTGCAAGCACAGCAGCTGCAACTCCACCACCGCAACCAGAACCAACAATCACAACATCACATTTGATCTTGCAGATTTTGTGCTCTGAATCTTCAGTGACTTCGAGGCCTTTTTCAATGAGAGATTGGAGAATTGTGGAATCATCTTCATTTGCAAGTTCAACTATCCCCTTCTGAAGAGGTCTTTCCTCTCTTCTCAACTTTTCTCTATTGTCTTTATGATATCCAATTGCTTCCCAAGCTGGGTTTTCAGAATTTTCATCTGTCTGTAACAAATGGTGAAATTTGGAAAAAAAAAAAAGGTAAATTATGCTATAATTTTGCGTCTTCTTCGATTAAAGAAAATAAACTTTTATTTTGAGAAATAATAAGAAAGTACCTATGCAATAAATTGTTCAAAAATAAAACTGTACCCAATAGAAATAAATTATCAGAGCTTGTTTTGTTAGTTTCTGGGTGATAATTTTAGTATTCAGCTGTTATAATAACTTATAATATAAAATATTAATTCATTATAGCATTGGTTTCTATGTTTCTAAACATAGGGGTTAATTACCAATTAAAGAATTAAGTAGAAGTCACCAAACACTTCTATTGATGGCAAATAAATAAATATCTTATCTAGAGGTATGTAATGACATTTCTCTCCATGAACTAAAAGAGTTGTATATCCATAGTCACGTGTTTTTGCACGTGAAAGCATCTTAGATCTGTCACAAAATAGTTTAGAGATATGGCATTTATCCTTAAGAAGATAATACTAAAACGTCGCTAATTGGAAGATGTCAAAATCATTTCTCTTTCACATCCCTACCGAGAATTTATTTGGGAACTTCATTTTCTCACATGAAGATAAAGAAGGAGCTTTATGTTTATGAGCAAATTATTTGAGACTTGAAAATTAAAAACCCAAATACAATTAGAAGTGAAAAAAATAATTATTACCCTGGAGAAGAAGGTGTACAGGCAGAAGATCCTGACAGCGACAAAGGCTGCTCTTAAAGGAAAAATGTACTTCTGTCTTGACCACTTCAGGAGAATTTCTTCTCTCTTCTTCACAGAAAGTTCAGAAAATTTGTGAAAGAATGGCCAATTCCAATCAAAGCATATGAACCCACAAAGCAACAGTGTACCCAATCTAAATGATAGAACCTTCAAAACCGATTTCACTACTTTTACAATTTCTGGTAGACCTCTCTTCACCATGAACTCTGCTACCTGCTTTCCATTGTCAAAAGAAGAAATAAACAATTCATAAAGTACTTGAAAACGGAATTAAAAAACTAAAAAAGGAACTATTTTTAAATTTATTTTTTAATAATTAAATAAAGTCATCATTCCAGTGAGTAATAAAGAAGAAACCAAAAACCCAAAAACGTTTTAGAGAAGAAACAAATAATATATAAGATTTGACCTCATGAGGGATTGGAGGATCAGAGCCAGAAGCTTGGTAAAAGGAACGAAGAGCCTGCTGCTTATCAACTGGGATTTCGTTACTTAAATCGTTTACTGGCAATGGAGGAACGAAAGCTTCACACATAGCTGCCAGTGCTTGGATCTGACCTGAACAGAGACCATGACTGTATTCGGTTATTCTTCTTCCTCCTCCTAACAAAGGATTTTGCTCCATTGTTTTGTTTCGCTTGCTTTCTGTTTGTCGGTCTGGTGTCCTCTCCATATATTAATAGGCACATGTATCGGTGTGCACGATCTTTAATAAATATTGATTTTAATATTTAGTTTCAATTTTAACATTTCACTTTTTTATTATAATTATTTTATAACTTAATAAATAATTTTAAAATTTATAATATTCAAATTCATGATATTAATTTTTTTTATTTAAAATGATAGAATATTATGATAGGAATAATAAATAACGATCAAAAATTAAAATTAATTTAACCAAAATGATAGAAATATTTTAATAAAATTAATTAAAAATAATAGTTACAGCCTCCATGATAATAAATAAAGAATGATGAAATATAAAGGGTAGACTTAAGGTGCCAAGTGGAAGTGTATAAAGAAAATACTACACATGTCACTTCTGAGGAAAAATATGTTTGCTTTATATATTTATTATTTCTTTTTATAATATTTATTACATTTAAAAAAAATTTGAAAGAGTAATTAATATATATTTTTATATTTACTTTTTATATATGACTGATAATTATTATTTTAATTTAATATTTTTCTTAGAAAATTAATATTAAATTAAGGTTAAGATAGTCAATTTATTTAATAATTTATTATAATTTAAACAAATTTAATGATTTCATAAATGTGAAATTTCAAATACGACAAGTATTATGGAACAGATGCAATTTTATATTATTTATATTTGCTTTGGGATACTATTTATATATGGACAGTAAAAATCGGAAAATGTTTATATTAAAAATTATTATATTTGTATGAAAACAAAAAAATCAACATAATTTAATTTTTCATAATTATTTAATTATCTATTAATTATTTTTTAAAATAATATTAATATTTAATGTTCATGTTAATTTACAATCAAATATGGCAATTTAATATTTCTAAAATTAATTGTTTATTATTTAGTAACTTTTTAATAAGATAATATTACCTTTTCCACGTAACTTCTTTTACTTGATGTTGATTTAGAGTAAATTGCTCTTTACGTAAATTCTTTTACAGTTATAGAAAGAATTGTTCTTTTTCTTTTCTTTTATTTTCTTTTCTTTTCAATTTATTTCATAAATTTAGAACTTATAGGAGTGAATTATAAATTGTTAATAATTTTATTAATGAGTCGCAATTAAAAAAAATTAATTATTATTATTAAAATAATTAATTTTATCAAATACAACATTCAATAATTAATTTGTTAATAATAGACTCCAACTTCTATTATCCAGACACTTTAAAAAATTCAATATATCGATGAGACCGTCGATCTAAGTCTTGATATTTTCGGGGGTTACGTCACGCATGCATCAGCGTCATAGCTCTTGTTGAATTTGATATGCCCTTCTGTTGCCATCTGTAATTGACAGAGAAAGAAGGCTTTCCCACTAAATGCATTCTTATTGGTTTTGATGGTTTCATTAATCATTTTATATTGAAAAAGGAGAATTGTAATTAAATTAAAAGAATTTATATTTTTAGAAACTGACAAGGAGATTTTTTTTTAATTTTAATTTCACTAATACTTTAATTTTTTTAATATATAAAAAAATAAAAATTGTCAAATTTAACACAACCACAATAGTACTAAAGTCGAAAAAATTACAAATAGAAATTTCTAAAGTCGAATAATAAATTGAATGCATATTAATTTCTTTAACTATACTATTATAGCATTATTTATAATTAAATGGCTTTAAATTCGTTAAAAATATTGAATTAATAACAAATGTTAAAACCTAGAAAAATAAAAAAAATTTTGCAAGTTATCTATAAATAAAGATAAATATCATGTATGAAATTATTGATATTGAAATCATGATATGTGAAACATTAGACATGTAAATTTTTTTTTTTTTTTCTAAATCACCGGTATTTGGATTCTATCACCAAAGATCACTTAATTCGGATCAAGGTTTAGTCGCAGTTAAAGTTTTTCACCTTTCTTTATAAGTGTGTTTCGTAGAGATCGAAACCGATAGTTCTTCCACATGCCTAATCTGCAGTACTAACTGAGCCACAACTCGTTAGTGTACAATGTAATTTTTTTACTTTTGTCTCATTGTATATGAGAGTATAATACCAAAAGAATAAAAACAATTACATGATTAATAAATTGAAAAAGGCTAAGAATTAAATGAAATTATTATATATATCATTTGCAATGTAAACAACACTACTAATAAAAATGGCTAAAACACATGAATTCATCTATGTTTTTTTTTTTTTTTACGGAAAAATTTCATAACATCCTAAATTTTCTTACAATAGATCCATTGTATCACTAAAGTTATAAATTTTAATAATATTACATATCTCCCTCTTTGATATTAACAATAATTTTTAAAATTTTTGTCCTGCATATGTAAAATATTAATTTAATATTTATATAATACAACTCTTGAACAATAATTTTCACATTTTTAACTGTTTAAAATGTGTTTAATAAATCTAATTTGATAAATTGCAATATCAAATATAATGATAATTTTATTTTATAAGTTGAAGTATTTTGTAGTTAAACTGTTTAATAAATTAAAATAAAAATTGAAGTGAATTTGTACATTTGGAAGATAAAAAAAGGTGATGTGAAATTAGTACCACAAAACTCCTTTTTTTCTTGAGAATTACTCCTCAATTACTCTCGTTGTCTTGTTTTTTCATTATTTTATTTTAAAATATAAATCGTTTTGAATATTTTAAAGAGTAATTTTTTTTTAATATTATCTTTATTTATATTAAATATAATAACTATCATTGGCTTTGAAATAAAAAATAATTTAATTAAATTATTATTGATTTTATTATAATTTAAAAAATTAATGTTTTTATTAATTTCCGTGAAAATCATTAAAATACTTTATATGTTGTGACATACGTAATACTTTACAATGTCTTGGATTTGGTGTTTATATAATCCCAATAAGTTACTCCTACTTGCATCATATTCATAGCTCTCTGACTTTATCTGTTTCAGAAGTTACAACATCAAATCAAATAATAATAATAATATCTGAACATTTTATTACCTCTACACAAGCAGCACAGCAACATAGAGATCTTCAAACCCAATTTGATTTTTATGCAACTAATGATATTGTTTGCTATGTTCATTTTATTTAAATTTAATATTTATAAATATTTTATTAATCAAAACATTTAGAAAATAATAAAATTTGTTACAAAAGCTGCAAAATAAATTTTCTAAAAATAAACTATTTTATATGAAAGATTATGGATCTAATTATATTAAAAAAGGAAATCAAAGGTGGAAAGAAACCCTAAAAGGGAATTTCAAATAAATTTGACAATTTAGAAAATAATAAACACTAATAAAGACTATACATATTATAGTCATTTAGAAAATAATAATAGGTTTTTTTTTTTTTTATAATTCAAATTAAACTTACATTTAATAAACTCAGCCTTGAGGAATTTTCATTTTTAGTCTCACAATTTCCGTTCATTAGAACTGACGGGGAATTGGGGATTAAACTTATAGTGGTTAAAGGGCACTAGTTGAATATTTGGGCCACCGTAAATTGAACTTGGGATTTTGGCCCATCCCAAAAACTTCTCTTAAGCCCAGTTTGGATCTTTTTAGGTCTTTCAGGCTTTAAACAGGCCTTGCCCAAATAGCTTGCATATGAGCTTGAGTATGTGTAATGCAAGTTAAAATAAAATTTTAAATCATATAAGAGATATGACATTTAAAATCAATAAACAAACATTTAATTTATTCCTTGAAATTTAATTTTTCGAATGATAAATATAATATGTTTATAATTTTTTAGTAAATATAATATTTGAAATATTAATTTTTCTATTTAATTAATTATCATTTTCGATTATTTTTTGAACCGATTAAATTCAACTCATTCATATTGAGATAAACTAAAAGTTAAGATGAATTAAATTGGTATAATCAACGGTGGAGATTCTTCTCATTATAATAAGAGAATCAAAAGTTCAAATATCACTATTATAATTTTTCTTTAAAACATATTTCTAATTCTAATAAATCACAATTAAAATTATTTTAAAGTTCAATAGAAAATATCGATTCAAAAATACAAATAGAATGGCTTTTAATCCTATGCCGTTTACATGTATATATAGAAAAATTATAGGAAGACCTTCTAACCCCTAGCACTCCAGAAGCCCAATAAGGAAAGGGAAGGGTGTTGTCGTAATTTAATCCTTGTGGCACTGATGTAATTATAGTGTGATGTAAGGGTACCCATATAGTACAACCACTATAAATAAAAACCTAATCCTCCCTTCAGCTCATCCTCCGTTTTTTCTCTCTCCTAATCCTTCAAAACTTCTCTTGCCTGCCTTTGTTTCTTCTGCTTCTGTAAATCTCCTCTCTTTTTTAATTTTTAATTTTTTTTACCCTTAATTTATATTTTTAAATTTTATTTTTTTGGGTTTCCGTTGATGACGTGGCATGCATCGATACCTTAAAAATGAATACTAAAACGATGCGTTTACCTCCTCGTCGTGTTTTGACGTCAAATAAACGGAAAGAGAGGGAGGGTTTTGATTCCCTGAAACCGTCTCCACCGTCACCACCAACAACAAAAATACCCAAGCCGAATGCACCTGAAGCCGGGTCAGGAAATCTCGCTGAGCCAATTTCATCTAATCAGCTTCTAGCCGGATATTTAGCGTATGAATACCTTACAAAAGGCACACTCTATGGTCAACCTTGGGAGCGGGCTGGAGCTGAGCCGGTAGTCGGCATGGAGTCGAAGAACGTTGAGCCGAATCAGGAGGTGGAGGAAGCCGAGCCGAATAAGGGAAATTATCAGACGTACATGGAAGTATCGAGTTTGTTGAAGGCAGACGGGGCCCACTTACCTGGCGTTGTCAATCCAAGCCAGCTCTCTCGTGTCTTGAAGATGTAAATGTATGACACGTGTAGAAATTTCATTGGTTAGAAAAGAATCATTGTCTTTTGGTTAATTTGAATACTATATTATTATTATTATTATTATTATTACTAGTATTTCATCGGGGCAGGTTGAGGCAGCGGCATGCAATGCATTATGCATGTAGATTTAGATCTCATTACACATTTAATGCTGGAGCTAAATAAATAAAATTATACATGAAATTAGTATTTTAGGTTGTTGAATTAAAATTCCTGAAAAGTTTAAATTATTATGACACCCTTCACATATGTTGTAATTAGAAATTTAGTCCTTCTCTTTTTTACATTTAACCTTCAAGCTTTTTTTTTTTAATGATTGAGCGAAAATTACTAACATTTTGAGAGATGAAACTGCCTTTATACAATAGAATTACTTCATCTAGTCATAAGTAATTGTCAGATCTATACTTTTTTTTTTTTTCTTTCTTTAAGAAAGTTATTTAATTTGTCTAATTTATAATAAATTTTTAAATAAATTAATTATATTATCTTTAATTATAATAAATTATTGAGAATTTTGAAAATTATTGCCATTAATATTTGTCATTTGCAAAAGGTAAACATAAAAAAAATTTTATTATTTTTTAAAATTCACAAATGTAATACTTATTTATGGGCATAGTATTTTCATAAATTTGACAATTATTGTTGAACAGAGAAGGTACGAAATATTCAACCGGGACAAGCCTAAGAAAGGGATTTCAAAAGAAGAGATTATTATTCTAAGAGTGTATAAAAACTCATCAAAAGTCGTTCCAGACGACAACGCTTTCTGGCAATCTAAAAATAAACGACAAAACTCACAATTCACAATTAGCGGTCCAAATTAGCTAAAAGCCACGTCAATAAATATCTCATATTAGTTTGTGACCTTTATATGATTGATTGAAATGATATTAATAGTCCATAAATTGATCTACTTAATGGTTTCCATTAAGTATATTCATCTTTACAAAGTAATTACGACTAATATCATCAACAAATAAATAAATAAATAAATAATTTAACCGATTTTTTTATTTATTGTATATTAAATATTATTTGAGCGCTCCTAACGAGTATTTATTCCATTCATGAGAATTAAACTCTAGAACTCACTCATTTCAGCATTCATTGGTAGAGTGAATTTAGTAAATATATACATCTATCATAAGATTAAAATGGATTTCAAAATTAAAGAGCACTATTTATTTTTCTAATTTTATTTTTATCTTTGTTAAACATAATAACTATGTTCTACATTTTTTTAAAACACATATTATTATCTTCCCATTTGTTTCTCTTAATTATAGTGATATATCAATGGAGAAAATTTATTGAAAATAAAGTAATTGGGTGAAATAAAAGATAATTTAATCAAGTTTAGAAATATTTAATATAATTTAAGCGATTTTTTTATTTGTATTAACCATAATATAAAAACTTTAGACTACAAATAAAGAAAGACTTTTTTTGTATACAATGATGCACTAAATAATTCATCTGTTAAAGCTCAAATCCATTTCACATGTAACATTCATATGTTGAAGGTACTTAAGGATTTTTTTTTTTTTTTTGGTCAAAATTGATAGGTTAAACTATGTATTCCGCTGATATATATAGATACCACCCTTGAAAAATTGGAGATACATCATACATACATGTCACGATGGTTTGGCTAGACAATTTCAAATATGGAATTTATCAAAATCAAATAATTTTGGTCCTTTGTTAGTATATTAACTAACTATAATATAAGCTTAGAGCCCAGTTTATTGCTCTGAATGGGCAATCATTCTTGATTTTACTCATGGATAAGGATAAGAATGATTGATTGGCATTGTTTTGTTGTGGTTGATATTATAGAATTTGATGACGACGATGAAGATCGTTTGGAAATTGGTTATAACCTAAAAACACCAGTAATATTATAACCTAAAAGGTTATGCTTTAGATTATATGATTATTTTTATGTAAGTTATACAGAACGAGTTTGAATAGTTCAAAATCATTTCTCATTCCCAATTATGAAAATTGAAAAAAAAAAAAAAAAAAAAAACTGATTTTGAATTGAATGCTTTCCAATAATAATTAAAAATTATTACTCTTATTCATACGTCATCCACCACTTCCAACTGAGCTCCACCTCATAATCATACAACACCAAAAACATTCTTGGTAGTCCACAATTGACAATCCATTAAAAAATATGAACTCAAAAACTGTACAAAATAGATGAAGCTTGCACCAACCATAAGAAAGATTAAAGAAGAACCAGATACAATATTCAGTTAACTGATGCACTGGTTCAGTTCTGAACAGGAACACAGCAAATCTCCTGAAGAACACTTGTTGGTTCTTTACCATAAGCGGGTCCCTCGGACCCTTGAAGATACATCGAGCATCTTCAAAAAAATAGTTCAGTTTCAGGGATAGATCCAGTTACTTTATGGCTTATGACCTAGAGAGGGAGTACGAACCTTTTGCGGTAGTCATAATTTTACAAAGTCTCATATCATGAATAAATAATAATTGAATCCTAGCTTACAAAGTAGGTGAATTTGCAAGGAAAGTATCTAGGTCCTAGGTAAGGGGTGAACCAAGATCCTCTTCTACCTTATTCTCTTGACATCTTTTAAGAAGATAGAGTTGACGGCGTAAATGCAATACCTGCCAAATCAAGAAAATAGGATAAATCAACAGAATTATTAAACAGCAAATGGCAACTAGCAGCAGCCATCACAACAACTAGACAATATATCACAAGAAGACATGTCATGAACAATGTGTTTCGATATATCACAAGCACATGAGTAGAGCATACAGATGATATTGTGCATCAATGCCGACTTCAATCTACTTTCCTCTCTCATTCTAAACAAGGCAAATTGTAAACATGCTTATTTGCTCTCATGCCTATCAGCCCTTTTTTCAGAATGAATAAGTTTCTTCCAACATCCACAATGCCTCTTTTTCAAAATACTAATATTTTTATGTCAGGCTTCTGATTTCTTCATAGGGATAACAATACAAGGATTCAGTAACATACTTTGAACAGATTCAACAATAGCAACACCCTAAGGGATATACTAATGAATAAATCATATTGCAAGTGAAGCCAAAAGCACATGCAGCACATGAAGAGAATATAATACCTCTTCCTGAAGCAAAACTGGAAGATTCTGAGTTGAAACAAGACTCGCTATTTCTTGTGAAAGTTTCCCTTCTTTGATACCTGACCATGTTTTAGGAGGCAAAGCCAGTAGAAGAGCTGTTATTACATCATTGCCAGCTGGATACATCCTAATGCAACTACTTGGACCATGGCCACAGCAGCTTGGTTTTGTTTGGGATGAAGGAACCAACACATCTAGCCCCTGCTCACTCCTACCATTTACAACCGTACCAGACACCAAAGTAACAGACTTCTCTTCAGTGGCCTCCAAGCATTTCACACATGTTTCCCTACAACAGTAACCTCCAGAAGAACTGGACTTTCCTGCCAAAATCTCTGCCCCTTGGCAACAAACACTTGCAGCAATTTGAGGAAGATCATCTTTTTGACTAACAATTGGCATGTTTTTGCAACATGAGTTTGCTGAATACAGAAATTCTGCCACATGTTTAAAAAGTCCAGTCTCCTGCACCTGTTTTAGCACCTCTCCCTGCAAAAACAACATTGATTTTGAAAAGAATTGCATACAAACATCAAGCACATTAAGAGAAAGGTCCAAAAGGATGGTGAAGCATTGTAACACCTTCACAGCAAGCCTTCCTTTCTCCTCTTGGCTTAGACTTTTGCCACCATCATCTTGTCTCCTCACTTCTGCAACCCACTTAATAAATTCACCAAAATCTGATGGGAGTGACGAGAAAATGACAGAGAGCAATGCATGAACATCTTTCAGATCTTCTGACTTTAAGAGAAGAGGAACATCATCCACCAAATACTTTGCAATGCCAAGCCAACTCTCGTGCCTACAGCTCTGTATAAACTGTCTAAGTAAGATTACAATATTACAAGCACCGTAAGTCATTCAATGTTCCAACCATCTCCAATTTTCTCAAATCACATATGGTGGGATGATGAAAAAGGCAACAATATAACATCAAGATGCATAAGAATCAAGACATGACTACTGCAGTTGCTGTCAAAAGGAGCACTTGTTTTTTTTAAGGCCAGAAGCTAATGCTAAAGTTCAGATGTATAAACATTTTGAAAGGTGTGATTTGCAGGCATATTTTCTATTATGAACCTTGATGGCAGTACACTACAGCTCTGAAATGGTGCAACCAGAAAAAAACCGAGGAAATGACAAAGAAAATGGAGCTAACTTCCTAAGCCAAGTTACTCATTTACTGGAATATAGAGATCAAAATACAGATATCGAATAAGATGTACTTTAGGTAAAACTATGTTGTAAAAACATATTACATAAAAGGTATAGAAGGTGAAATTATATATGCAATTAAATAAAATCATACCAAGGTATAAAGCATTCCAGGCTCTGTATGCGGCCTCGATATAAGCATGAACCTGCAGCATAATCAACCTTCACGGGTAAATAAAGGAACAATATTTTGATGCAAACTAGGCATCAACAAAACAAACATACAATATGGAAACATTTAAGTTGGAATAAATAAACACACTAAGAAAATAGTCATTAAGCTCCAGAAGGGAGTAAAAAGGAAGATTCAGTTACTTTGGTTTAGATCCCAGTTATAAGAGGAAGACATTCTGGCTGACTGTGCAGCTCTCACATCAGAGAGCATCAACAGGATAATTGCCTCACCCAACTTCTTATGACTCTTCTTTGTTGCATTTACATTTTCTGTATCTTGCTTAACAATTTAATGAGAATAAAGATCAATGTGTGTGTAATATGCAAATGAAAACAAAAACTAAAATGAGATAAATTTACTTTTGCAATTACAAGTTGAGATTTTTGAACCAGAGATCACACCTACAAAAAGTTTCATCACTGGACCTAGTTAATCAATTGCAAGCTTCGATGTGCATATGTTGAAACTAAATTCACACAGACAAGTGAGAAAGTATGTTGTATGAACTGAAAATAGAAAAATTCATGATAAGATGGTCATTTTGTCGGTCACACAACTGTAACTGTTCATATTTGAGAATTCAAGAAATTCCAGTATTTCAGTGCCTTGAATTGATTGTCACTCCATTAACCACATCTAGGCATCTCATAAACTCAGTGGTATACATCCATTACAGAAAAATGCCTACCCTCTGTGTTGCCCAGTTGCCTCATCAATACTATCCATGGCTTCCCAAAGAAGAGTTAATGGAACCCAATGCGGTGGATACTTAAATCGTGCAACATCCAAAATCAATGCCATGTCCCTTTCAGCATGATAACCACCAATAGGTGAAAAATGGCCAGTTCCTGTCTGCAACAAAGAAAGACAAACATTGATTTTTAAACTACTGATGCTCCCATCGCTCTATGGTACATAAAGGAAGTAGCTGGACCAACTTATTTGTAGACCCTTGTAAGCAATAGAGTCCAGGAAGAGTCAATGGGTGGATGGTACCTTCTTTTTTTTTTTTTTCAAAACACGAAAATTGAAATCACAAATTCACTACATCCTGGCACTCTTTAAGGACAAAATCAGAATTTTGTTTAGTATGACTACAAGAGTACATTAAACCTTTTGGGTTTGTTGTGTCTTCAATAACAAGAGTGACTCGCTGTTTAAAATTAATATACAATGCATAAGTAGCACTAGCATTCAAATTTTATTCATAACATATAACATCTAATTCCAATGGATGACATTTGCACACAGTTTTTTCACATCATGGACTTTGCAACAACAACTTGCAAATTTCATAGAATCAATGGTAGCCAACAACCATTGCATGGTCCACTTTTTGAATGATTAAAAGTTTATCGTCCAACTATTAGATAGCATATTGCACGAAAAGGAATTATTAGAGAACATCAGAAACTAGACACATAGGAAAAAAGATCAAAGACAGATACCTGTTTAAAAGTTCCTCTATGATATGATGATATCATATGACAATCATCAGAAGTGGAACATCTCACTAGATGCTTACGGAAGTCATCAATGTTGCAGTGATTTGTACGGTATGCTTCAACTTTTGCCCCAGCGCAGTGAGCCAAACACACAACCTTCCCAAATGAGATGCCTTTAGCTTTAACCTTTTCTAATGGTTCACAGCAATCTAACATGGATTCATCAAACCACCTCCAAGGTCCTGCAAGAAAAATGATACCGCTTAAAATGGAGTTTATGATAACAGAATAACTGATTCAATTCAAGGTCAACACAGGAATGTCTTAGAAAAAGTTGGGATATAGATGCAGTTCAAGCCATTTTAAGAGTTATTTGTATCATAATAATGAATATTCCAACAATAGCTTAACTCATGATTATAACAATATGAAAATTGGATTTTCTAATCAGACAAATCAGTATGCCTTTGTCACCCTATATACCATTGAGATTGATACACGTTTCAACCAGAAAAAATTGGGATCCACCTACTTCACAAACCTGCCAGGGCAAATGCACTTAATCTATGATGTATGGCAGTACACAATGCTGCATTGACACTAAACACCCTACCTGGTTCCAGACTCAAGCGCATGGCCAAGGAGTACAAAATGCAAATGAAGCAACACCTAGCATAAATCTAAAAGACACATCCGGTTGTCCCAGGTGCATGTAGGTGTTACCTTTCCATTTTCTTCCAGGATCAATGGCAAGGGAATTCAAGACCATAGAAAGGCTAGCCAAACCACAATATGCAGGTTCTGACTGCGTCTGAAAATAAGAAATCAACCTATAGAAACCTTCCATGGTTCCGTTCTGAATGGCTTCAACGAAAAGTTGCTGCAATACCAAAACCACACTTAACCAACAGTAGAAATCACTAAAGATAAGGGCTATCATCATCACAAGTGCACAGAACATAATTACACACTGCGATGATTGCACATAAAATTGACCAAAAGAGAAGGTATTGCAAAACAGCTTCCATTGGCCAAGTTGAAGTGACAAAGCTAACAGCACTAATCACAGTCCAAAAAAGAAATCAGTATTTTACTAAGATTAATCAAGTTAAATGCAGCAAAAACAACTGTTGAACGATCCTGTTACACTTACTCAACACAAAACTTAAATGGCAAAATTTATTTTCTATTTAAGATGCTTTTTAGAATTCTAAAATCAAAATACTATTCACAGATTGATCACATCATCCATCACTAAATCAGCACTATTTCGATCACCTCTAAACCATAAACCCTCATTTCAGTTAATTTTAATTCTTAAAACCAAAAAATAGCATAAATTAAGAATAAAATTGATCAGACTTCAACTTCAAAAATTACCTTCCCTTCAGGGGACGCAAAATCGATAGCAGGAGGAGAAGGGAGGAGTCGGCGGTAGAATCCAGCCATAGCCATTTTTAAAAAGATCTATGGAGTTCTGAGTTTTTTCTTTCTCCCTTACATAAAGGAAAGCGTATGTTTCGCGCGATTAATGGAGATGCGACGGGTATGTTTATTCTCCTTCTTTCGATAGGTTTGAATTAGTGTAAATTGTAGAATATTGACTGTAAAGTCGTCGTTATTTTCTTTGTTCAGAAAACGCCGTTATGCCCCCGCGAAAATTCCACGGTTTCAAAATGGGTCTATGGTTTCCGTTTGCTATGGACCTATGGTTCCCAGTTTCGAGTTTTGCAAGTTACTATTGTATACCCACACTTACCCTCCCTTTGGTGCGTATGTCGTTCTAAGTTTGCATTTATAAATAAGGAGTAAATTGGAAACCAAGTAGGGCTGACGGCTGAGCACGATTTGAACAAACCAAATTGGTTCGATTTGATTTGATATTTTCACATACTACTAACTCGATTTATAATACTTGTCACATTTGAGAAAATCTTGTCACATTTAGTAGCTTATTTCAAAATACTTGTCGTATTTGTGGTTTCAAAAAATAATTATTATATATTTTTTTCATGTTTACCCTTTATATATGACTAATAATTATTACTTCAATTTAATGATTTTTTTTATAAAATTGGTATTAAATTAAGATTAATATTGTCAATTTATTTAATAATTTATTGTAACTTAAACAAATTTAATAGTTTTTTTAAGGGATGTGAAATTTCAAATGTGACAAGTATTATGGAACTGAGGTAGTTACCTCTGTTTCATAATAATTGTCACGTTTGAGAATATAGTTTGTTCCAAAATATTTATCACATTTGTGGTTTCAAGGACTAATAACCACTTTTTAATAATGTTCACCCTTTGTATATGATCAATAATTATTATTTCAGTTTAATGATTTTCTTAGAGAATTATTAAATTAAGGGTAATATAATCAATTTACTCAATAGTTTATTATAATTTAGACAAATTTAATGATTTTTTTAAGAAACATGAAATTCAAATGTGACAAATATTATGGAACAGAGGTAGTAGTTTCATTTCAGTTTTAGTAGGAAGAACACATACTTTTTTGATTTGATTCGGTTTTTATTAGACCAAAGATATAAATTCAAATCCATTAAATATAATAATAAAATTGAATCAAATAAATTGGATTCATATAGTACATATTTTATTTCATTTTATATTAAAAAAAAGTTTTATTCTATTAGCATTAAGTGAATTTAGTGTGAAGAGATAATTTCAGTAAAAATATACTCATTCCATTCCATTTTATTTGCTTGTTATTCATTTTTTAGATGTCTCAAAATATTTGCAAGATTTTCAAATTTAGATATCTAAACAATTATTTTTTTTATAATAACCTTAAATTTAGATATCTAAACAATTATTTTTTTTATAATAATCTTTATAATTGTTCATCAAATGAAAAAATTTTATTAATATATCAATGAGTTAAGGGTACAAAATGATAAAATATTTTTTATTGACTAAATTTTTAATATGCATCATGTTTTATCAAATCATGCAAATAAAATGGAAGGGAGCGAGTATAATTGTATTTAAAGGAGGAATTAAATATCAACTCACCCTCTCCAATAATATAAATATATTTTTGATAATTTTAAACTTGGTTTTCAATCACCACGTTCCAAGCTTATAATGTTATTCCGTTAGTAGTGGAACCATTGGTAGAATTACAACCTCGTCTACAAAATATTATGATAATTATACCATAAAATATCTTAATAAATTTAATTTAATAATAAAAAGTGAGACCATTAATCATTACAAATAATTAAAATTGAATGATTAAGTAGTTATCCGCTATTACTACAAATTAGAGTATAAGAATCAGTTGGCATTATTGGACAAAAATAAAAAGAAATTAATAAATTCCACCAACCACACTGTTTGCTTGATGCCAATTTACCAAGCATCTTTCAAGTTTCAAGAGAAAGAAAAGGCAAAATTGTCTCCCAAACTTCCGAGTTCCCAACACGCAGCCTCGCCTGCAAATGCTTCCTCTCCAAGAAGCAGCAAAAGGTCAAAACCCAAAAGCAAAAGCCGAAAAGCTTCCCTAGATGGACTTCACTGCAACGCGGGCCCCACTCCTAACGTTACTACAATTCTAATTGGAATCGGAAACGAACGACCCGCACTGTAATTGGTATTCTCTGTCATTTCCAGAAATGAACGGCCGTACGAATCCGCGTGTCAAAAAACTAGCCATTCTGACACCAATGCGTGTCCTTAAGAATTGCCTCGTTTGGACCAGTTACACGTCCCTTTCATGGGACACCGCAGACAGTAAGTCGGCGGCTGCGGCGCGTCGTTGTCGGCTTCCTCCGGCTACCTTCGTCCGTAGGTTTTGCTGTCGGCTAACGCTGGTTACTTTTCCACTCTTCACAGAAACCATAACTAGCCTTTTGGGGCTTTTGGAGTTAAACTTTGATTGGTTTCATCGACTTTTGCGAAGCGAGACGCTGAATATTAACCGTTGATTCTTACGCAAAGCAAGAGATGTGTTCGAGGTTTATGAGGCTTTTGAACATTGGTTAAATGTGGTATCTGTTATCGTCTGATCATGAGCTCTGAACCCGACACTTGTGTTTAGTTTTTACATGCGAATTGTGAAGGGATGTGATCGGAGATTGAAAGTCTATAATGCCCCTATCATTGTCCTGAATCGCTTAGCTATCTATCCCTTCTTTGCATTTCTGCCTAGTTTTCTGATTTTTCTCTGGATAGGCCACAAATACGTATGATTGGCAAGTTAGGTAGCATTTGGATTAGTTGGACGCGGACAAAATTAAATCGGAGTAAATAGAAAATTTTTGAAATTAAAAATCAAAATTCAAGAGAAAATTAAGTTAAATCGATCCCTTTTTAATTTTTTTTGGAAGGAATTGGTTTTTACTTTTTTTTTAAATGATTTTAAGCTTTTTTTTTTTTTGTTTCATCGACATATAAAAATCAGATTAACTTTTAGAAAATGTGAAATCAAAATGTCTTTATTGATAATTATATTGTAGAAACTAAAGCAAATCAAATTGATTCTATTGTCGAAGTATGATTAGTCATATTGATAATTATTAAATTTTAATTTTTGGCGAAGAATTATATATCAGTAATATTCTTACTGCTTTATTTAAGAATTGTAATATCATCAAATTATAACTATATAGTTGAACATTAAATATTCATATTTGTGAATTTGACCAATCAAGTATAGCTATGCTAATAAAACAGAATCCTAATTTGTTAATTGAATAAAAATTTACTTAGTATAAGTAAATTTTTTAAAAATAAAAATAATATTAGTTAAATATCATTAATCATTGAAAAATTTTAAAATTTTATAAAATAAATTATTATTGGAATCAAATTAGAAATATAAATAGCTCTTTACAAGCCCCACAACACTGACTGCTAACTAGAATAATATGATTAAAAAAATGATGAAATGAAACGACAATAAAGAAAACAAAGGAGGAGGCAGTATCAAGACCATCATTTCTACTTCTGAAAACTGATAAAGTTGATTAGATTAATCATATAATAGCTTTATGGTCCATGGGTATTTTCCACTCCAAAACGAGTCTCCCAGAAAAGAAAAGGCTACTTTAGTAATTACACACTCTCTGCAACAAAACCATATAGCAAGCAACAGACTGATGTGTAGTACAATGACCTCCAACCAACTACCCACCAGTACCACTCTCTATACTCAATATCCTTCTCTCTCGCACATACCCATTTGCCTCTTACCTTCAATGGCTAAATTATCTTCTTTCTCCACTTTCCTTTTCTTTATAACTCTTGTTTATTTTCTTGCCGTTTCGCACCAGCAACCTCTTCTCAACTCGGCCGAACAAGAATCAGTGTATGAAGTTCTCTCCTCCATCAACTCCGCCATTCCTTGGCGTACTCTCTTTCCAGATGACCTCTGCCTCTCGGCTCCACATGGTGTCGTTTGTGACTACTTTGTTGAACAACAAAACTCTAGAAACGTTTCTTCTTCTACCGATCCTGTTGAAACTGCTCATATCACAGAGCTTAGTTTTGGATATGTCTCTGATTATACACCAAACCCACCTTGTTCTCCTAACTCTACTCTTAACCCTCTTCTTTTCACCTCCTTTAAGTTTCTTCGCAAGCTGTTTTTCTACAAGTGCTTCACAGAAACTCCGGTTTCGGTACCGAACGTTTCTTTGTCGAGTTTTGGGGCTACTCTTGAGGAGCTTGTGTTTATTGAAAACCCCGCATTCATTGGGTCTCTTAGTGGCATTATTGGTAATTTTACTAATTTAAGGAGACTGGTTTTGACTGGAAATGGGGTTTATGGTAATATTCCTGACGTGATTGGTGATTTGTTGAGTATGGAAGAGATTACACTTTCAAGAAACCAGTTGGCTGGTGGAGTTCCATCTAGTTTAGCAAAGTTGAAGAAACTGAGAGTTTTAGATTTGAGTCAAAACCATTTTGACGGAACTGTCCCTGAGTCCATAGGCAATTTGTCTCAGATTTTGAAGCTTGATTTGAGCTCTAATGGGTTTTTTGGTAAAATTCCACACAGTTTGGTTAACTTACAGAGCTTGGAGTTTTTAGACTTGAGTTTTAACCACTTTGGTAATGTTGGAGTTCCTCTGTTCTTAGGTGAGATGCCAAGATTGAGAGAAATTTATCTGAGTGGGAATTTACTAGGAGGGCATATACCAGAAATATGGGAAAAGCTTGGGGGTATTTCTGGAATAGGGTTTTCCAACATGGGTCTGGTTGGGAAAATCCCATCTTCTATGGGGGTACATTTGAGGAATTTGTGCTATCTAAGGCTTGATAACAACAATCTTGAAGGGAAAGTGCCAGAGGAATTAGGGTTTTTGGAGTTTGTGAATGAAATCAATTTGGAGAACAACAATTTGAGTGGTAAAATTCCATTTACTGCTAATTTTACCGCTAAGATAGGTGAAAAGCTGAAATTAAAGGGTAATTCAAGACTTTGTGTTGATCAAGATCTTGGCAACTTGGGCCAATTACACTTTTGCAACAAATCAAAAATTGCCAATTCTGCCCTTTTCAAACAAAGTAATACCAATTCTGCCTCTTCTTTGTCACCAGTATTGCAGGTGCTATCATCTTTTTCATATGGGTTGCTTATTTTAGGTTCTTACTTTTGTTTGCTTTGGTGATTTGATAAAAAAAAAAAACGTTGAACAGTGGCTAACAGAAACAACAGGTTTTATATACTCTTTTGTAACTCTGGATAGGAATTTTTTGGGGTTTAGATCGGAAAATGGTGGGATTGGGTTGAATATGTAATTATTTAGGGCTTTTCCGGATGAAATTGAAAAATCATACATTGTGAACTTTATTGCTGCTTTTTGATTTTTAATCTAAATTGGATTTCTGAAGTTAAATTGAGAGGAGGTAATGGTGGTTTCTTGATATTCTTTTTCATTTTTTTTTTAATTCTGTATTCCAAGTCTACTGGCTTTAACTTATCCGAATTTGGCGCCAGGTAGACCCACAGGTAAAAACATTGCCTTCCCGAGTGCTCTTTTTTTTTTTTTTTTTTTTTTGAGTGCAAATTCTTTGTTCTTCACACTTATTCACATGATGCAAACACAGGTAAAGATATTTATAATACATTTTTCTATGATAATGAAAAGATCACATTTACATGTTAATAGAATGACTTTCAATACTTCTAAGCTGAAATATGGTAAGATTATACCATATAAGACTCTTCTTTACAAGGGAAAAAAAAGGGAAAAAAAAAAGATTTGGTACCAACAGGTTTGTGTACCATAAGACAGTTTTCCATGAAGAGGAAAAAATAATGAAAAATACAAAAAAAAAAAAAAAATTGAACTCTCATTGGTTCAACTAAAAAAAGTTCTAGCTACTGGTATAACAAATTTTTAAAAATTACACGCATAGGTCTCTGTCTCTGTCTGTCTGTCTGTCTTTCTCTCTCTCTCTCTCTCTCTCTCTAAGATACTTCAGTAAATCCATTTTCTGCCTCATCTTCTTCTAAAGCACTTAAAGTGGAAGCAGTTTCACAGTTATCAATGCTAAGAGATTGGGATACAGCTTCAGATCCACAATCCACTTCTTGAGCTTGTGCTTTTGATCGAGACGATTTTCCAGATGCGTCTTTGGATTTCTTTCTCCTAGCTTTTTTGGGCAAGTCAGATGGGTTAGACGACGAGTCGCCGCCGAGACTTCCATCCTTTTGCCGGGATGACGTTTTGCCGTCGGCCAAGTCCTTTGCTCCACTTCTTGAAGATTTCCTTGATTTCTTTTCTGATTTTTCCGATTTTTCCTTGGTCGGAGAGTCACCTATTCCTCCGGTTGATGAATGCCGTCTAGCTGACTTTGGCAAGTCCGGCAAATCCCTATCCCGACCTGTTTGTGATCCCCTTGAACCTCTTTGACTACTTGCATCTACCACACATTACTCATATAAATCAAATGATTTTATTCAGGCCGAATGGTTTCATTTATAATAGAAATTAGATTATTAGAATGCAAGAAAATGGATCATCATACCTTCAGAGGACCATTTTGCTGCATCATCTCCATTGGGTTTGGCTTCCCCATTGCCTTCACCTTTAAACTCATTCATCTAAATAGAATCTCTTTCAGACTTAAATCCCGAAAAAATGAAACCATTCACAACAATTTAAAATAAAATATGAACAATTACCCAGCTTGGCGAATTCACCGAAGGCCCATCCCATCCTATGTGAGCAACATGCTTTACATCTGTAGGATATCCAATCTGCATTTCGGGCTCTTTTTCATTATCTGCAAACAAGAAATGAAATAATTCAAGAAATCTAACAGTAAGTGTATATTCCATTTTAGAAAAAAAAAAAAAAAAAAAAAAATCCAGGTTTGAATCATCGTCTCTTGATATAAGAACAACAATTAAGCCCTAGTTGCAAACTAATTGGATTGGCTAGACAAATCATTTGTTTCGGATATGTGCTTTTGATGAAATTAATATTGGCTATATGAATCTCAGTCTCTTAATACCCAAAAAACATTAATAAATAAAGGAAGCTGAATTTCATACCAAAAATTTGAGAAATGTATCTTAGACCTTTTAAAAGGCCCTTCATCTTGTTGTTTGAGGCCATTATAGAAGTGCAAAATATTATGTGCTTGGCTTTATGAATTAAGTATTTCCTGAGAAGGATTTTGTGTGAATGGAATTGATAAATTCAAGTACTTCAATTCTGAAACAGAAGAAAACAATGTTGACAGTCAGAAACATTGTTTGCAAATTCTATTTAATGATGAAAATTTTTTTAAAAGTTACAAAAGAAAACCTGCTTTGATAATGCAGAGCATGAAAATCAAACTACATTTCTTGATAATAAACGGAGCTAATTATTGTTTTTTCCCTAAAGAAAAATTGCTTTTTGGGTATTTTTTTGAAAGTGTAAAGATCAAAAACACGAAAACTGTTTTTGACAAATGTGTAAAAAGTTGGATGGTGAAGAGAAAAGGGAAGCATTAAGAGGGAAATTGCTGTTTAAAGCAAAACTAACGTCCATTAATAATTGGAAGCCAAAAATGGTTGGAAGTTTTGGGTCTGAGAATGAAAAGAGGGAATGTATAGTCTTCAATGCCTAAATTTAGGAAGCTAAGTCTTCTAATTATGAACCAAAAGGGTTTGGGTTGTTTTTGATGGCTCTGCATGCTTATGGACTCGATGGTTATTGCTTACTACTCGGATCAAAATAATGAATTTCCTATTTCAATTTCTTGGTTTTACATCTCACAATGAAGGATAAGTATGAAATGTGAAATCAGAGCATTAGAGCAATCCTCCTTGTAACCTTTTGGTGCAAGCCTCCCAGTGTGAAAACAATGGGGTTTTGTAACTGAATTTCAAATTGAGAATTCCCATATATGGGTATAGAAGGATGAGAACATACTATTTTCTTGCATTTATTATTTTATTTTTTGGTTATATATTGGGCAAAAGTACTTGGTTATATTAGCATAATGTAATTAAAATTCCACTCCAGAAATCAATTTGAAGGGTGAGCATGATACTGTAAAACTGATCGAATCGATTTTTTCAAATGTTTAGTTCGGTTCCATTTTTAATAAAAAAAAAAAAAATCATAACCTTTTCAATTCAATTTAGTTTTTAGTATATGAAATTGAAAATATTTAAACATCAAACTCATTTAATTTTAAAATTAAATCAAAATCAAATTACCAAACTGGTTTATTTTGATTTAGTTTTTATTTTTTATAAAAATATAGTAATTTATTTGGTTTTTTAGTAGCTTGCTTAATTCAATTTAAATAGAATCAATTAAATGATTACCCTTAAATATTATAGTTTCAACTTTTGTCGATAAAGAGTGTTATGTTGAAATTTTTATTAAATTTTAATATTAGAAAATGTAAAAAAAAAAAACAACTATGGAAACAAATAATAAAACAACCTTTAAAATGTTTATTTCGATATGATCGAAAGGGGAAAAATATCGATTCACCCGTCCCAATACTTTCATTTTTAACGGTAAATAGTTTTGATACCACATAATTTTTTTTTAAAAAGAATTCTGACACCGCATAATTAAATAGGGTAATGTTAAAAAACTAGCCAAACACCACATAACTTATACACATGCTATTAATCTTTTTTTTTTTAAAAAAAAAAGTTTTGTGTCAATTTATGTATTGAATGTATATTAAATTTGTTTAACATATTCATAAACGACGGTTTGAAAGTTGAAAGCTAACATACAAGACATAAATCGGTTCATTTGTGAAAAGAACATTAAAATAATACCAAGAAATTGAAATTTCATTAGTGAAATACAATTTCTTTTGACAGTCAAAGATATATGTTTGTGATATATTAATTTGGATGTAGATAAGTTTATACAATCAAAGCAAACAAATAGATGGAAGTAGAGAAGACAAAAGAAAAAGAAAGAAAAGAAAAATGAAAAAAAAAAAATTCATTCGAGCAGCACAGCAGCTTTCAAGCTTTCATTTCGTCCAGCCCAACACTAGCCTGCAATAAAAATGTAATGTACTTAATTAGATTGTTTGACAATGTAAACTGATGCTCCGTTTGTTTTCACAAAATAATTTGAAGAAAAATATTTTTTATTGTTTAGGGCGTTTAGGAAAATAAGTCAATAGAAAATATTTTCCTGTTTAAAGACAAATTAAGTTATTTTTTAAGGAAAATAACTTTTCATTATCGAGAGAGTAAAACATTTTCTGAACATTGGCAAACATTATAAATCAAACATTTTCCTGCAAATTATTTTACGGAAACAAACGGAACCCACATATAGAATAATTGTAAAATTTTTAATGTCTAAATTTTTAAAATTTTATATTTTGGTATCTGATCAGAAGATTTTACATTCAAATATCTTAACAATAAATTTTTTTTTTATCTACATATAGATTGCCGGAAAACTAAGTAGGATGCCAGGTCCACTTATGCTTTGTTAAATTGCTAAGATGCTTTGATTAATAATATATAAACTCTACAACTAGTGTCTAATTGATCTTACCAAGAACTTGTGATTCTCTTCTAGAATAGGAGAGAAGTTGATGCAGAAATTTTCCATGTCAGAACTAATATCACCTTGACTACATATTACATCCATAAATTTTTTCCTATCAGGAGCAAGCTTCATGGCAACCTGCATTTTCACATTGCAAAGAATATGTTATATGTAGCAGGACAAGACAAAGCCGAAGACATATAAAGTCAATTAGATGTGATCTGGTTGGTCTTCTTATTAGTACGAGGAGTGAGAGATCCTCTCAATCACAAAAATGTTCATCAACAGTGTTATTTCGGCCAGTGGCCTCTTAATGAATCGAAAAAAAGCCAAAAATATAGAGATGAGAAGCAATTTACTGAGAAACCTGAACTAGCAAGCCAATTATGCCATTTCTTGAGTGTTTTGTTGTATGAATCAGTGCAAACTTGTGTCATATCCCAGTCTGGATGTGCTGATAAATTCCGAAACAATTCCACCAAGAAATCCATAGCCCTAAACAAAATCCCATTAATCACCAAAATCTCCCATTCCTTTTTAATTAATTAAGCTTAAAGTGGTTAATTATTTAATTACCTTGTTAGCCAAAGCAGACCATTTGTGCAGCTTGATGAACCTTTTGCTGTTTTAGAAGCAATCTCTAACTTAACTATACTGTACAAGAGATTGAATTGTGATGGGTTTGATGAATATTTGTTCTCCAATCTCTGCACAAGCAACAAAAGGGAGATTTTAAATTCAAATTCTAATTTCCAAAATTCATAAAAATTGATGCTTTCCCTTTTCATTATCATCCAGATTTGATTCAGGATTTGAAAATTATTTAGAATTTCAACTAAAATTTTAGATTATAAATTTGCTATATCGTAAATAATTAATTTACATCTGAATGACGATTAAAATTAGAAAATATTTATTCTTTATTTCATATTATTCAATGAATGAGAGAAATCCTAGGTTTGAATCCAGATTCTATCGATCAAGCTAACCTTCGAAATTAATGTATACATAATTTTTTTTTTTTTTTTAAATAGGAAGTAAGAATGATCGTACCGATATATTACCACCAATATCAGATTTTACTATTGCCATAGAGGAGCCAAAGTTATCTGAAAACATTTAAATAAATTAACAATATTATACAAGTATCACTGTAAACAAAAATCAGAAATGAAATAGTTTTTTTTATTATTTTTTACCTAAAACAGGTAATATTGTTTTGCATAAATCCAAGAAAGGCTTCGTTAGAATTTCTCCATCTTGAGACTTAACCTTTTGCATCCCTTCAAGAGAGGCAGTGAAAACTGTTCTTCTTTCCATTCTTGCACTGTATTGCATATAATACAAAAGAAATGTAAAGTAATTTTATGAAAGTAAAAATATTAATTTTTGAGGAGATTTAGTTTGAAATAATAAATAATTAATTAAAAATAAAATTGCAGATGGAAAATATATAAAAATAATGTGAAAATGGGAGATATATTTTAAAGGAGAAAATCTATAAAATGATAGAGGTGGGATTAACAAGAACCTGTATGTGAGATTGGAATTGCTCTCTCAGGCAGCCTTAAGAAAAGGAAAACCTTGATATGAATTGATGATAATCTTGTTCTTTTCGGATAATTGCTGATGCGGAAAGTATCGGAACGACAGCGTTTACTGTATTAATTATGTTAACTAATTAGCCAGGATTCCTCTTTGGAAGGGAGATTTAACCAAAAAAAAAAAAAAAAATGTAATTACCTATTCTATCCGACTCTTTGAGGGTTTCTTTCTTATAATTATTTGACTCAGCTTCCATAAATTAAAAAAAAATATTTAATGTGTTCTTAATTATAATAAACTAGCTAACTATTAAATTTCTTTCTAATTATTAATTATCATGTTGAAGACCTTTTTCTAATTATTAACAAAATTTCTTATTATCTTAAATTTTATTGGATTTTATTTTTCATTTGTATGCTTTTAGTATTTTGAAATAAAAATAGAAAATATATATTGAAAATTTTT
The DNA here is from genome assembly GCF_041381405.1 of Jatropha curcas. Classification (NCBI taxonomy): domain Eukaryota; kingdom Viridiplantae; phylum Streptophyta; class Magnoliopsida; order Malpighiales; family Euphorbiaceae; genus Jatropha; species Jatropha curcas. The sequence goes on along the minus strand of NC_143153.1, from coordinate 2,700,619 downwards.
CATCTGAACATCAAAATTAAAACAAACATAGAATAAGGGATGTCTCAATAAATTTTCTCACTTCAGTAGAATGTGTGATTGGGAACAAAAGTGATGTTTAAACAAGTAAAGATTAACCCTTTAGAGTAACTGCAATTTTCTTTTCATGTGAAATAAAATTCTCATATTCATCGATAAAGTTATATTTAAATTTTAAAAATTACAAAAATGTCTTTTGAAATTTCAATAATTGAAGGTCATATTATAAATTCATCTTTTATTTTTTTTTTTTGAAGAAAAAAAAAAAGAAAGTCCACAATCTTTAAGGCTAACCACGAGTCTAGTTCAAATTGAATTGAATCAAATCAATTTTAAATTAGATTAAAACCGAGGATTGAGTCTAGTTAGAATTGAAAGCAATTCAATTGAAAGCGATCCGAAATGGCCGATTTACTGAACTAAATCTTCAATTCAATGAACCAATTAGTGGCGTGTTCAACAGTAGCATTTAATGTTTTGAACTAGTCAAAAAACTATTTCTCTAAATTATTGTGTTTGGTAACTTGATATATAAAATATGTTCGGCAATTTTAGCTGTTTTAGTAGCTGTTAGTTGTTTTACTAGTGATTAACTCTGAAATATTAGCTGTTAGTAGTTAACGGATTATATAGTGGTTTAGAATAAAAGTGTTCAGTACAAATAATTGTTTAATTGGCTATTTAATATAAAACGACAAAAAAAAACGGTATGAAAGCAAGGGACAAGGTAAAAATAAGTGATGAAACGAAACTGTGCTATGGTAAATATTGTATTACAAAACACTATAATTAATGAAGACAATGTTTCAACCTTATCAAAACACTAAACATTACTTTAAACGCACTTGCTGGACAAGACCATAGTATGAAGTGTTTCTAACATTATCTTATTTAACGTTTAGCCATTTCACTTTTTTTACTAATTTTTTTTACAATTTATCCTTATACTTAATTAATATAAAATTCTTTTGTTATCACATTATTTATTTTATTATCTTTATATTTGTCTTATTTATATTTGGTAGTAAAAGAAAAAAAAAATGTTATTTATATATTTGTATTTAAACTTAAACAAATATTAAAATTAATAATGTTGAAAATATCGAAAATTTCCCATTTTATTAATAAAATAGTGATCATTTCAATATCATTTTTTGTCATTTTAAATTTATTGTCAATTAAATAGCTATTTTTATCAAATACTTTCGTTTTAAACCACTGTTTAAACAGCTAATAGCTAGCCGTTAACATCTACTAGCTAACAGCTATTAAAACAGCTAATATTACCGAACAGGTCCTAGATCTATATTGCTCTTAAATTAAAGCTGGTCCAGCAGTAGAATATTTACCTAACTCTCCTTTCGAAGTTTGCAATATGCCAAATATATGCACAACCATGTCATATCAGAAATCTTACACACATTGTATCAGCTTCAAATTTTTTACAACGAAAGAATTTGAAAAATAAATGAATAAATAATTAGAAGAGGAAAAATGAGAGACAAAGGAAGAGGTGGTACTACAACAAGGAGTATAAAAATATCATTTGGAACCTAAGACGGCCAATTTGTATGCATTGCAAACATTGGAAAATTTTTCGGTTTATTATTGTTGTTCGGTCGGCTTTTTGGCCTGCAAGCAAGAAGCAATAGTTTAACATTCTGAGTGTAATATCATAAAAAGCCAAGATATGCAAGAATGATAGAACATAGCTTTACCTTGCTCAGGTACTTTTTATGAATCTTCAGTGCCTCATCACAAACCTTTTTAGCATCCAAGTTTCCGGTAGTATCGCCCAATATCTGCAGAAAAAGTCCATCGAAGATGAATGCGACAGGATGTGCAATTATTTTTCTCTCTCCTTTTTCTTTAAAGTAATGCATATTCAAGATATATATATATATAGAGAGAGAGAGAGAGATAGAGAGAGAGAGAGAGAGAGATTACCTGGACAACATCATCTAGGCCCTTAGCTTCCTTCAAAATTTTCTTGTTTTTCGTCTCAAGAACGCTTGCAACGAGAAAAACAGCAAGTGCACTATGTTGTTCTGCACCTGCAGTCTCCACATTTTTCCTCTCAAATTTGCCACATTGCTTTAGCAGCTTCTCATCTAACTCAGGTGCGTTGGTATTATCTGTAGCATCAGTACTAGGCTCCTCATATAAGGAGAAGATATTTGGATTGTACTCCATGGCCCACATCAACTGAAACCAATCTATATTACTGTCTTAAAATAAGATCAACTATAAAGGGTTGCAAGTTAGACTTAAACAAACCAATTATAGTAGATTAAACCATAAATTTTTATCACAATGATTCCTGCATAAAGTGGCTTTCCATGGAGTCTTTTCTTTTGTCAAGATTTTGAACTCCTAATCCTTATGAATCTTAACACTATAAATCTTAGGCTTTTTATTAATGTCTAAGGACTTTAAAGTTCATCATTCTTTATTGTTTAAGAATTCAAATTCTTACTTTCTAGATTTGGAATTTCATAGTTCTTTGTATATTTGGAGTTACCTAAGAATTGGATGAGAATTAGGGATGATTAATTTACAAATTTTATAAAACAATGAGACTTTATAGGACAAACTTATTTTTTGTATAATTACAGTATACTTTATAGAAAGCAGCATTTCAAGTAAAAAGCAGCATTTAACTTAAAATTATAAGGGAAGGCATAAAAAAATCCATAAAAAACAATCAATTCCCATATTCATGCTATCTTGCCTTTCCCGATTTTTAGATTTTTATTAGATCTTCAATATTAGCATAACTCATCTAAAGAGCAACATAAATTTTACAAGTCTTGAGACTCATTAGTTCTAATCTCTAAATCCCTAGCAAAAGAGCATGCTCTTATGAATTTATGAGAGAATTTTGAATATATACAATAAAATCCTTTCTTACCTCCCAAAGGTACAATGCATCCACAAAGGTGAACTCTCTTCGAAAAAGTACCATCAACATGCGAAATGCAAACAAATATTCGCCACCATCAAGCTCCTCTGCCAAATATAAAGAGAGGTTTTGGTTTATCAAGAAGGGCCTCTTTTTAATTTGGTGCATGTGAAAACCCAAGAAACTGTGAATTTAACTCGAATTATCTCTCATCTCTATTGTGCCCTGGGCTTGTTGTTGCCACCCACTTTGATAAGTTGGTGACAATACTCTAATTGTAATTTCAGCATACTTTTCTTTATTAGAAACTCAAACACAAACTTAGAACCTAGGTGACAAAGCTACAGGAGCTAATGGGTTATGAGAAGATACAGGGTCTGTAAAGGCAATGTAGGATAGAGAGATTGAATGAGCCTTAAAGAAGAATATATTTAACAGTCTATCTCCACAGAAGCCAATGAGAGAAAAAAAAGAATAAGCTTCGATATCGTAATAGAAACCCAAGCCCAACTTTAAAATTTATAAGTCAAAATTAGAGAGGTTTATAGGTTAAAAGAAGGTCTTGAGAGTTTCACACAAGTAACATTAGATAGAGAGATTGGATAGACTTTTTAGAAGAATATTTTTAAATTCTTCAACTCAAGCTTCCAATTTTACCAAATAGATATTTTGGCTAGCTCCTTCAGATGATATATCAAAATGGTATCAGATATAACAACCAAGTCCATAACACCTTAAGTAAAACATATAGCCTCAATCCATTTAAAATTTAGGAATTAGAACAAATACCAAGGTGCTGATGAAGCTTTGGATCGACAGTTTTAATTACTTGTGAGAGTGTAGTTAGCTGAGTTTGCACCCCGATTGAAGTTGCACTGCACCTGAAGTTTTCTCTCTGTTACAAGAGTAATAAAACATAAAAAGCAAGAAGTGAAACAAATTTTGCAGATGCAACCACGAGGATTAATCATGTACTTAGCATCACTAATTTGAATTAATTTTTTTAAACATGGAAAGCAGAATTATTGTTATGAAAAAAAAAAAAGGCAACATGACGACTGAAATCTAGGTACTAACTACAAGAACTCAAAACAGTCACACAATTATAGATCCAAAATGGTGATCCATATTTCAGTATCTTCCTTACTTGAAAAGCAAACGAGTAATCCTCAACGCCTCAATATAAAATAATAATAATAATATAAAAACTAATTTAATAGAAAATATATTTAATAATAATAATACATTTAATATAAAATATAAATTTAATATAATATATAATATAAAATATATATTAATATAATTAATAATAACATTTTAATATAATATTTAATATAAGTAGATTACTTATTTATTATATTTCTTTAATCTTTATTATATTTATTTCTTTAATATATTATTATATAGTTGGTTTCTTGATTATCTAGGAACATAAGTAAATAATGCATCTGATTACGAGGAGAAGAACCATGTAAAGCATTTGCATTAAAATCCATATCAATCGCTAACATAAGCTAATTCCATGGAGAAGAACAAAGAGCCACTGGTTTACTTTCATGTCTATAATCGCTTCAACTATGTCATGATAAATTACCTACCAGTCTCCGCATCGCACGATGAAAACACCAAAAGGCATCTGCTTCATTTTCGAGAAGAATCACCATTGGAGAACAAATATCATTCATTCCTGGCAGGAAATATACATGTCTGAGCATAAATATTACTTCCGATTGACAGCAATATCATGCAATTCACTGTAATTCACCTTGGACGTAACCGATATCATTATCCAACCATGCATAAACCGCAAGAATGTCCCAAAGTTTTGCCTGGTTAGTCTCACTCTCATAAAAGATAAGTGTTCGGTCTGTGCGAACAACATCCAGACCTACAAGAAAAAAAATTCACCTAGCTACATCAAGCTCTGCCATAAATAACAAATGAATAAATAAATATTTGAGGGAGGTAAACAGAGTTCAATCCTATGTCACAAGTACACTTTCAATTTAGCAGATTTTTCATGATAGGCATTATTTTAGGCAGCAAATTTTGGCACCCTTGTTACAGCTCTGTACTTATCAGAAATGCAAGTTGTGAAGTCTCATGGTAAAAAGAATATGCCAAATTGATTTGCTCTACAAACAGTAAGTCATTATCAAGAACCAGCTTCACAAGTAGTCTACTAGCTTCCAAATTGTGGATCAAAAGGAAATTTACTCATCATAGTGGAGTGTGGTCACAATAAGGAACATGTAGCACATTACTTTCCACAAAGCCAACTAAAAGGAAACAGAAAATCAACTAAGTTATAAATCAGAGATTTTCTGCTATATACATACCAATTTGATGTAAGAAAAGCATCCATTGAATCACTTTCTTGTCTGAAACAGCATTATTTACATGCCCTCCTTGATCATTGTTTGTCGAAGGATCAATTATTGGTTGGCCATCATCAGTAATGATGGGCGTTGTAATAAACTTTCCACTACCAATAACTGGAACCATATTTTGACATTCGGTTTTCCATGAGCTGTACTGCTCCCTAAGAAGTAACGTCAATGTGATAAACTAAATCGCCTGTTCAAATTAAGAAAGAGAGGGAAAAAAATAGAGGAAAATAATTCTTTTTCACAAATGCAATTAAGATGTTTATACTTTGAACAATAGAAGTATGAATAAGGAGTAACCAGGTGACAGTGAGATTAACAAAACCCACCTGAGGCCCATGAATGGGGGAACACACAAGACAATTTAACGTTGTCTAGGAAGATATTGATCTCATAGTTAAAAAAACCATGGGCATAACTTAGAAAGAAACAGTTTCATGATTAAATTGGCCCTGAAAATTGATTTCTAGGAGACATAACAAGTGGTTTTTTGTGAGTTTGTATCGAGAAAGATAGGTTCATCATGATTTATATAAAAAAAAAAATATTGGAAGTAATAGTAATAGCAGGGATTTGACACAAAGGAAGCCAGAAGTCATGTAATGTAATTTAATTTTAGTTGAGTTTACATTTTGTTACAATAAGGTATTCATACATAATATACTTAGCTATGATGAACACATTATCATTAGGAGGATAAAAAAATTCTTAGGTAATTACATTTAATATTTGTGTAGGTTAAATTATTATGTGAATGAAAACATTACCTCCTCTTCTGTCTAAGCTGATTTCGTTCTTCAAATGTGCTATTAGGATCATAGCACCCTAACAAGAACTCCCAGACTAACCCTTTAATTGCAGGATGAACACCCTAACATGAAAAACCAATTACCAATTGAACACTCCACCTTCCATATATCAGTTCTGACTTAGAACACATAGAGAAGCAAAAAGCATTCAAAAGATGAATCACTTCAATACAGAAGTGAAGAAATGGCAGTAAGCTTAAAAATAGAAAAACAGAAAAAAGAAAGAGACATTTAAGTAATAACTGGAAAAATAGAAAATTATAACAAGAGATGTGTAGGCTAGTCACAAAAGCAGCTTTTCTATACAAATCAAAACAAGGCAATAATAAACATGAAACAGCATACCCCTCTTTGAATCCGTCTAAGCACTTTTGCAATATCCAAATGACCATCTTCGGAGAATGCAGCATGCCACCTTCTAGCACTTAGAGTTTTCCCAGCCTGTGAAAATAGATTATTTTAAATACAGAAACCGTAATTCATAAGACCACTTATCCAATCAAAGCATCTACAATGACAAAGCTATGAAAAAAGTATTAAATGCACGTGTTAACTAAAACCCAGCTGTTTAACCACAAAACGTGGTAGAACAAGACCTTATAACTTTCAAAATGATAAGTCCCAACAATTCCTCATTCAATTGATTTCTACCAGATAAGAATGCAAATAAGAGGATATTCCATCATTTTAACATAAAAGAAATGTTTTTCTCCATTCCTTTTTCTAGTTTCACGAATCAAAATTCATAAGAGTAAGTTTCAAACTTTCAATCAACATATAATCTCCAGTCAGTCGAATAAAATACAGCAAAACGTCATATGAGCAAAGTGAGCAAAAATCGTAACATAAGCAACCATAAGCAATCGGCATTGAAAAAGGAGAAGACATTAATTTGATGCATGCAGATAAATGCGTACTCTAGGCTTGAAACGGGTCTTGGGAGCTTCTTCTTGACATTCTGTTCGGATCGGATAAAATGCCCCAACCTCCTCCCCACCTTCAGGTTTTTTCATAAATACTCCGCAGCCAACCATCCAAACTAATCACTTTACTCGCTGCCAAAGCTAACAAAAACCAAAACCCATAAAGAATTCTATTAAATGGGCATTTTCCAAAAAGCAAGACGAAACAGATTCCTATCAGCTAACAAAAATCAAAAGCCATAAATAATTCCATTAAATGGGCATTTTACAAAAAGAAAAACGAAAAAATTCCTATCACCATCAACGAATAACATTCGTTTTTTTTTTTTTTCTTCTCCAATTGGAAAGGTTTTTGCAATTCTATTATCGAATAATATATAAATTACTAACAACCCAGAAATATTTTCAAACAGAAACCTTTAATCGTGAATCCAAAACGAAGGAAAAAAATTGAACAAAGATCTATCATTTCCTACAATGTGTGTCATCAAAAAACCAAAACACATGCGCGTGATTTTGTGTTTACCTTATTGAAGAAAATGATATGAGCTAATAAAAATTGCGTAAAGTTCCTTAATTCAAAAAAAGCATCAACCGATTCTATAACAAAGTTTTTCAATGGAGATTTCTTCAGAATGAGGGGAAGAATTGCAGAGATGGAGAGAAAAGCATGAGCGAGTGAAACGCGTTCGAGCTTTAATAATTATTTGATTAGATTAGACTATGGTCATGAAATGACAACGGTGAATTGTTTTTTTTGGACAGAGTTTGAAAAATTATTGAAATTTCATAATAGTATTTCTTTGTTTTCCATTCGAGACTCATACTTTGGTGTCTGAGGCGGCAATGTCCATACTTAGTTCCTCGTTCCAAATGATGCTTTTTTTTAATATATATATATATATATATATATATATATATATATATATATATGTATATATATATTATCTTTTTAAAATTAAATGAAATAATAGTTGATGAAAATAAATGTAAAAGAATATTTAATTTATTTTTCAACAAATTATTAATTCATTCAAAATTCAAGAATAAAATGATAAATTATTTTGAATTGGATTACATTTACAAATTAAATTTTATAATAAATTTATTTATGATATTTATTTCAATGGTTTGGTGATGGCAAAAAGAATTAATAATGATTAAATAAACTTAGAATAATTTGAATACCGTACTACAGATAACTAGAGCCTTAAAAAATTATTATATAAGGAAAAAGTATAAATTGATTTCTAAATTATTTTTAAATTAATATATAAAGATCTTTAATCTCAAAAAATATTTATGAGATTTAAATTATAATTTATTAAATATTTTGGTATTTTCCTTTAAAACACCTTCTCATTATTAATTAATTGAGAAAAAATAAAACATGATATAAGACATTAAGGTACAATTAATTTTTAAATTATAGTCAAATTAATATTTGAGATATTTTTATTTTAAAAAATCAAATATAAAGTCATTAATTTATAATAATATTATTATTATTGGTCTTTTACAAATTCCAAAATAAAATATTAATCTTATTATAATTTAAAAAAGAATTCAAATTAGTCCGACAAACGAATTTCGGACGTGTACAGGAGATGACTACCTAAGGAGAAAACCCTAGCTACTAACATTAGTTTTTCTAATCCCTTGTTGTGCTTATACCAAGCGTCGCCTTTCTGCTGCGATCGATCCTCACTAAATCGACCAAAAATGGTGAGACTCCATCTAACTAATCTTTGTTTGGTTTACTAGAAAATGTCTTTGTTATATTACCTAGATTCTCTCATTTTATTTTCTCGCGCTTTCTCGGCAACCTAAATCTTCTGACGGACATGCCAATCAGCTCATTCTCTTTCACTGTCAATTCGTCGCCATTTTACTAGATAATTCTTTTTGAGTAACTTATTAGTTAGCTCTTTAAGTGCAATTTTGGTGTTTGCGTATATGTGTATAGCCGTTCAAGAGGTACGTGGAGATTGGGAGAGTGGCGCTGGTTAACTACGGCAAGGAATATGGAAAGCTAGTCGTCATTGTTGATGTTATCGATCAAAACAGGGTAATTTTTATTTGTCTAGCTTGTTTTATTAATTTATTCTCTGTCAATTATTTGTTTTATTGATTTATCATCTATCCAGTATTTGTTTTGAAGTTCATTTTTTTAAATTTAAGTTCTAATTATTTGAATCCTTGATGAATGACAATAGCTATCACTATTGGCTCTTGAACGTACATCTTCATGGAAGTGTAGAGTACACTGTTTTTAGTGTGTAAGTTCAAAGTAGTATACTTGTCCTTTTCTTTTCGTGTTCCAGTTTTCAAATTGAAATAAAAATCAAGTTTGCGTAGATTTATTGTCAGGATTAAGTTGTGCATCATTCCAAGCGGTAACCTTTAAGCATACTTGATATGTAGCTATTGAGTCTTTTTGTGAAGGAATGGTTAGGTGGATAGGTTGTTCTATAATATTGTTTGCGCTTTAGAGTGCAATACATTATATACATAGCATTCTGACACTCATAACTGCCCCTTGAAAAAATGGTAAAAAAAGTCAATGTTATATATATGTTTTTCCTGATCATGTTCAGTTGTGTCGAACTTACTTTACACAATTTGGAAGTTTAGATAATTACATAGGGAAAGGCTTGATCCGCGAGACAGGAAAAGAAATGAGAGGGATAATGATTACTTTCTGTTTGGATTTCTAAAGACTAAATGATAAGAGAAGATATCAAGTTTTAAGGTTAAGATTATCTTATTAAAACATTATCATTAGTGATAAGGAATATATCTTCTTCTCTACAATTGGGAGGGAAGTAACCTGGGGTTCAATGGATAACTAATCTCTCCTTGTCTTTTCTTTTCCAAGCTTCTTAAACTCCCAAACCAGGAATAAGTCTTATACTATCTGATTTTCCTTAACTTTTTTTTTTTTTTTTCTGGTTTTTTTCTCAGCCAAAGCCTTAAACTATGATATTTGTCCTTTTACTCTTGCTTTTCCTGTATAAGATGTAATTGCAATTAGTACTCTTCCTTCTTTGGGCTGATGCATAGAGTTTCATCTGAATAGAAATTTATATTTCTTTCTCACTATGCTGTAGGCTCTAGTTGATGCTCCTGATATGGTTAGGAGCCAAATGAACTTCAAGAGACTTTCACTCACTGATATCAAGATTGACATAAAAAGAGTTCCTAAGAAGAAAACTCTAATTGACGCCATGGAGAAAGCCGGTTGGTGTTAACAAGTTAAAAACATGTCTTCTACCTTCTTTTATTAGTTCCTAGAAATCAAAATTTTAATTATTTGATGGCAGATGTGAAGAACAGGTGGGAGAACAGTTCCTGGGGCAGGAAGTTGATTGTGCAGAAGCGAAGGGCTTCACTTAATGATTTTGATAGGTTCAAGATCATGTTGGCAAAGATTAAGGTTTGCAATAATTTGAATGCTGTCACTCTTGTGCATTTCAGTTTCAAGAATCCTAATCTTTAGTACATTGCAATTAATGCTAGCTCAAGATCTTTTTGCATAAAATGCAATGCTTTTAAAGTTAAGACATTCCTCCTATTGCATCAAACAAAGCCAACTTCGCACTCATTATACAATAACCTATTGGTGACTTCAATGGGTTTTTGGGCTCAGTCAGGACTTGACTCCATTTCTGGCAGGGCAGGTTGAAGTTTTCACAGTCGTGAATAAGATCTAACTAGACTTATGGAATAAATAATATCATCTTTTCACCCACCCTTTTGGCTAAACTTACATATGAAGGCTTAACTTGAGCTAGGTGTCAGCTCTAAGTTTTTGCATTGACGTTGTGGCAAGGGTATTAAAAGCAATGGTGAACAATAAATTTGCGAATCATGCTTGCATAAGCATACGATTTTTTTTTTTTTTTTTTTTTTTTTTGAGTATCTGCATTATCTATTTGTCAATTTTAATGTGTTAATAACTGTTTGTGCAGAGAGGAGGAATCATCAGGCAGGAGCTTGCAAAACTTAAAAAGGAGGCAGCTTAAACCTTTGCTTATTTGTGAACTTGCCAATTCTTTTCATAAGCTCAAAATCTGCCTTAAGAATTTAGATCCTTTGTATTTTTCATTTTAGCTAGCTGTGGAAACCAATTATCATTGATTTTGTTGGAGGGAGTTGATATTTAATAGACCATTTTTTTTACTGTTAGTGATACTTGAAAGTTTTAAGTATGACCATAGTCTAAAGCGTATCGAGCTTATGAGCATGATTTACTACGTATCACTAACAGGATTATAAGGTCTTATTCGGGAATCAGATGGTTGCTGCTAGGAGTTGCCATTTCACGGTTTCGGAACCGGAATCCCTAGTTCGGAACTGATGGTCCGGAACTGGAACCGAAGGTCTACGGTCCAATTTTGGTTCCAACTGTTGAGGAACTGTGAATCAGCAATTTCAAGAATTGGTTAGAATCGCCAATCGGTTAGAATTGGCGGTTCCAACAGTTTGAACAGGCGGTTCCATCCACTGCCAGCAATCTTTTTTATTTTTTCAAATGCTTTTGTAAAATTTTCAAATTAACCCTCCTAACAATTATAGTATGGCTAGCTTTAAGGGTATTTATGGAAAATTGATTTTTTTTATATTTATTATATATACCCTTTTTCATTTAAAAAAAATAAGTTCAAGCCTTGTTTAAAACAAATAAATTAAATTCAAGCTTTTTTTATTTTTTCTAATAATTATTTCACAAATATTTAAAATTTAAATTTTCAACAAAAAAATATAGTTTTCCAATTTTTTATTTTATAATTATGTAAGTTGCCATAAAACTAGACAAAAAACCGGCTATAATTGTCAGTTTTGAAATCATTAAGAAATCGGAATTAAAATTAGAATTAAAACCGGCTATAATTGTCAATTTTTGATTCGGTTTTAAATGGAACCGGAAGCGTGGCGACCCCTAGTTAATGCTCTTTACTTCGTTTGCCATCCCCTATATAGTGGAAGATTTCTTACTTCATGTTTAACAAATTTGTATGGCCAGCTTAGGAATGTTTAATATCATTTTTATTTTTGATTTTGGTTTTCTATTTTAATTTTCTAAACTAAAAGTTTGTTTTCCAAAGAAATAGTGTTTTATTTTAACAAATAATAGAATTAATAAATTTAAATGACGAATTTTTCATCAAATTTAAAAACAAAAAGAAAAAATCAAAAGTAACAATAATAATAATACTACTCCTGTCCTTACTACAAGATTTACGTATTACTAGTAACTATTTAATGCATGATATCAAAGCGTAGCATAATATTTTAATAAATATAGATATATTAATTAAAATGCAAAAATTAAATAATTTCAGAAAATGCAAAAAAAATTAAAAATAACTTGTCAAATTATGTTATACACTCGAATATTCGTTCGACTATTAAAAATATTCTATTACTAGATGATAAAATATTTTGATTAAAATATGTAATATAACTTTTTATTAAAATAATAATTATTATTACAAATAATAAATAGTATTAAATTATTAGTATAACTTTATTGCATTGATTGTTGACTTGTCTCGTTAATTGCATTTTCAAACATTAGATTAAACCCGACAAGACATTTGTCCAGTCAGTCATCTTATCATCCTCAGTCTGCAACGAATCGCAGCCTTAGTGAATAAAAAATGCAGTCTGCAGTTTGTTTTTTGCACTGCACTTGTACTTTTTCCAAATACAACCTCCTCTCAGTTAAGAAAACCAACAATAACGTACATAAAACATTAAAAAGAGCGCATAAATACCAGAAGAAAGAATGAGGAAGAAGTGTCTCTATTTGAACACCAAGCTTACAGGATCAGAACATAAAAGAAAAGTTCACAGTGAGGATTGAAGTGTCTCTTTTTATTTTACCATAAAAGAAGCACAAGAAAAAGAAAACCAGCCACAAATGTAGCTAACCCAAAGAAACACTGTACTGACTTCTGTATCTGCTGATGATTAATCTCTTATAGAAACCAGCCATCTCCCATTTCAAAGGATTCTCCTAGCATCCCTGAAATTTACACCATAGAATTTTGGAATGCAGCTTAATTTGATTGCGAAAGGTCAAGCTTGTTCCCTGATGGACCAATATCACATGTCAAAAGTCATGCCCAACCTCAGACGTAAAGCTGATATTGCATATTTTGATCAGCTTCTCTGTGTAAATCTTTTCATTCCATGCCATTTGGTCAGGCGACAAGATATTTTCGTAGGGAGCTGCACAGACACAATGATCACCGGTTCACTGAAATTGTATGTGAAATACGAATGACAAGCAAGTAGAACATTGTATTCTATTCATTTTTTAATCCAATAACAATAAATTCCTGCAAAAGCTTTCAATATCAATGAAATGGAAGTCTAAATCTCCCAATTTAAAATTTTCAAACCTAAAAATTGGAAAATGGAAATCATAGTTTGGGTATCTCTCAGAGCAAGTCCACATTCATTTCTGGAACTCCAAATGAAATTTACCTCATTGACTCAAAAAGGAGCCTCAAGTGATTCTTCCCAAACATCTGCACTTCCATTTGAGACATCCTCAACATCTTCTTCCATTGAAAGTCTGATGTACTCCCTATGTGCAAATCTATCCCACTCTGTTAAGGTTGGATCCTCTCGCTCCTGCTCACACCAGAAAGATGCAAATCAGTTAAATTATAATTCCAGAGAAGAAAAACTAGCACCATTCAACCTTCAACAGGTAATTATGCCAAGAAACAAAATGCCAGCAAAACGCTCATTCTACCTGGCGAATTAGAAATGGATCGCGGCTTTCAAAAGCAATGAATTTATTGAGATTAAATAGAATATTGAAAACATTTCCTGAAAGCTTGCTTGCTTTCAGGTCCTGCAGTGTGATATAATCTTCTCTCTGCAAATAAAACCACGACACTACACATAAATATAGGACCTTTACAAGATTCCAAAGCATCAAAAGAAACAGGATTTTACTTCTGGTGCAATCATGTCAACTATTTGACACAAGATATCCTCAAATAGCACAGGCTCCTGGGCCATGCACTCCATTCGGTGCAGCTGCTCCTCATAGAAGAATTGCATTTCATTGGCTGTTAATACACCATTTCCATCCAAATCTATGCACTTGAACCTACATATAGGTAAAACACATACAGCTGAAACAATCAGAAATAACTTCAAAGACAGTATGGCATCACAAAACTTGGGTGTAGACCTCCAACCTAGATATGGTGGAATCATTTCAAACAAGTAGCTTTACTAACTTGAACCTTTGTTAAGTTTATAATTCATTTCAAATTCTAACAATTTTGGTAGATCTTGATTTGAGCAAAACAAATTCCATAAAATGAAAAATGTAGAATTCCAAATAAAATTTCGTTTATATCAAACATAAAATAAATTTCACAAAATTTCATAGAGTTGGAATTCTGACACTAAATGAAGGAGTTGACCAAGGGGAACAGCAATTCTGCTGTTGATACTTCTAAAATTGGCCGGGACTCCTAAAGGTTGAGATGGCAAAAAATGTTATGATGCTTATTCTTTCTTTATGGGTAGAACCACATCGATTCTGAGGAACCGTATCTTAACCGATCAATTGAAAGAAGTTTATCCGGGAGGAGTTGTGACTCGGCATCTTGAAATTCAAGCAATAAGCAAGAATCAAGTCAGGGTAAAACCACCTAAGTATTACTAGCCATACTGATGCAGTTTCCAAGGATCATGCGCTACATGAACATGTATATAACATCAATTAATATTTCCAGCTTATTACAAAGAAAAAGTATTGTGCTGAAACAATTTGTGAATATTTATACATGCATGGGTATAAGATGCTGTGGACTCAGGAAATGTAGTGCAGAAATCACAATACATTTTTCTAATTTCTTCTGTATTGCAAAAAGCACAAAAACACCTGTCAAATGGACTATTTCCATGAAACAAATGAATAAAATAGCTAACTAAACCCAACTCTTATAGAACTCTTATGAACTAAACATCGGTTTTCAACATATGGTCACAGATATAACAAAATGTACTCTAAAGAAATAGGCTTAGCTAATGCAGAAAGAATGATTTTATTGTAAATTATATAAAATTTCATTATCTAGTTAACCCTTACTAATTTCCAGTAAGATAAAAAATGTTAATAATGAAGATGAAAATATAGTTTACCAATATTCAAGACTAGGCTCTGAAGATTTGTCCTCTTCTGAGAGCATAAAGTACACAAAATCTTCATAGCCCATCTTCCCTTCAATATTGCTGGTGAACTTCTTTGGCACCTGAGATAAAATTACAACACAAAAACAACAGAAGTTGTGTAACTCATTTAGTAAATTGTTTCTCAAACTCTGAAAATTGAACTCAAGTTTATTCAAACTTTAAAAAGGGAGAAAATATGTGAAGTCAACAAACCTGTGAAAATATTCTATCAACAATCCTGTAGGTAAGGGCATGATTGCCATATCTAATGAGATTTTCTTTGTCAATCAAGAAATCATGGTCTGTATCCAGCTCCCAGAATTTGCAGTATACAACATAGAAATGTTCATAAGAAAAGTATCTGAAACAAAGGAAAAAGCACAAAAACTAATCCATATCAGCCATTGATAGTTGAATGAATATGTTAAACAATAAATATAAAAATATTACATCTGGAATGTAATAGAATACTTTTCGAATGCAATTATCACATTAGCATGTCCCATAATAAGTTGAGTAGTCTCAAATCAAATTACAACCAAATTATTTGTTCAGCATTCTCAAATTATTACTCTGGCAAGGATAAAAATTGGTTTCTCCTTCTTATTTAATTAGATTGAAATCAAAACGTGGTCCCCTCAACTAAATTCACATAAAATCTCAATGGTTAACATTCCTAATATAGCAATTCATGTAACGAGTTTATTGGCACACCAACCTTAGGACTTTGTTAATATCCTCTTCCTCATCTGCATGTTGCATGGCGCCAATGAGATCACTACGTTTCAGCTCTCTAAGTGTAAGTCGACCATTTCCTGATCTATTGATGTAGTAGAATATTCTGTATATGACTGTTTCAGCTGGCCATAGAAAATATTTGAGGGAAAATTAATTTATGAACAAATAAAATGACAAGAAGAGAAAATATATTTTAAAAAAAAAAAAAACTTGCAAAGCCATCTAAAAATTGATTGATTATACAATGCAAAATTCTATTATATTTAATAATTATTCTTTAATTTACACCTGAAAAGGTTTCAAAAAACCATTCACATGGAATTCCCTTTCAGTTAACCAAAATTATAATTGTCAATTAGGGTCAATAAAAGCCTTATAGTGTACTACTAGGGACCTTTTTGATTCTGAATTGGCAATTAACCATCTTAAATCATAACCTCTGTTTCAGAAATCATTCCTCAAATCAGCTTTCCTTTGTTCTTGCACAATGTACGTAATGAGTGCATGGAGAGGAAGGGAAAGTGTATGAATTAATAAACTTTGTCTTACACCTTTGTGGATGAGGCAACCATAGAGATTGGGGCAAAACAATTTTATAATTGAAATGTTAAGTATCAAACCATAGTTTGGCTGATGATAAGATAGAGCACCTATTAATTATGTGCATACCATATCTTTCTTGAAATTCAGGTGTGTTCTGTAAGAATTCCAAACCCGGATGGGTTGCCAGAAGTTCCCGAAGAACTGGTTTGAAGTCAGCCTATACAAAAAGCATGAAATAGATAGGCATAAGTCTATCTGCTGGCAAATAACCAGCAATCCAGTAATCTTGGCATCACAACCACCTGGAAGGAAAACATATAATGCCAACAAGTGTAATCACAAAGACCAGAGATTGCAAGACAGACCTGTGTAAGGTATTTGTTTTCTGACTGCTTTAGAATATGAAACATGCAAGTTGCTCTATCCATTGCAAGCATATTGATATCCACCCAATATTTAATGAATGCATCCCTGCAAATAAATGACATAACTGAGGATGTGGCACATATTAATAAAATTAGCAGATAAAACTCAGCATCATTCAGAAAAAATGGATAGCAATAAGTGAGTAATCGTTCATTCCCAAAATGTATGCAGCCTACAAGCAAGTGATATTTCCCATCCACAATCAAATAATATGCTAAGCAGTTAAAATAATTCCTAAATTATGAAGGAATAACAGTCAGTGAAACCTAAGTGACATGCCTGCTTGCTTTCAGAAAGTTCTAAAAAAGAAAATGTTTTCACTTGGCGATTTAATTCAATAAAGCTGCAGCATTGCTTTGATCAGGTCCAATCTTTGCATACTCCTAGGCTTATGCCATCTTTGGAAGGAGGAGGCTGACACTGTTTTTTTTTTTTTTTTTTGGGGGGGGGGGGGGGGGGGGGGGGGGGGGGGAGGGGAGGGGGATTGGAGTTCAATTTATGTTCTAATCCTCTTGTTTGGGAAGAATAAAAAGCAGAGTAAAGAAAAAATAAGTATAGGACCCACTTCTCATTTTCTCTCCGCATTGAAAGAAAAGTGAGAAAAATCCATTGAAAACAATGTTATCCTCAATACAATTTTTTTTATTTTAAACAATAAATATTAACATCATAAGTTACTATTCATAAAACATTTCCCCCTCCATTTTTATCTCCCCCTATCCAAACATGATAAGGAAAAGTATGAAATTACTATTCATAATTTTCTCTTCCCTATTATTTTCCTTCCATTGTTTCTTTCCTCCCTTATCTTTCATGGCCATTAAGGTATGAAATCCCTCAAAGTAAGGTATAATTCAAAATTAACCAAGAAGAAGTGCGTGAAAGATAAAATGGAAGCTAAATATTTGCAGCATAAAATGGACAAAAAAATCCAAGGTAACTTGATATAGCAATTGCCAAGCCTGCAAGTACATGTCATAGTTGCAATATACTCAATAGCAGAAAAGCTGAGTGATAATTGCTAAATGTTGAAAAACAAAAAAGAAGGACAAATAAAATATGGAGGCTTTAACTCCTACCATGAACTACACAGGAACAAACCACTGCCTACCTTGTCACTATCCCACTGCAGTCAGTATCTATTTTTCTGAAGAGAGCAGAAGAGAGGAAAGATGGAAGATTGCAAACTTCCTTCACTATAGATTTAAATTCTGCATAACGAGAAAAGAAATGTCAGTCCCTCGTAGGGTTCTGTCGCATCTTTTGCCCTCTATCTAGGCATCCGAAGAGACATAAAGCAAATCAAAAAATTGAAAGCATACAACCACAGGTAAACAAGTGAATTAGATATATAGATTGATTATGGCTACCATGTTTTTGCAACCCATCCAGATGATTACTGAAAAAGTGATTAATTCTAGACAGACATTGGTCTTTCAGTTCATTTGCTGGTGGACGACCATTTTGAAAATAGAACTGCAAGTATATGAATATGTAAACATTGTGAGAATTTAATAATTAGCCTTGAGCAGAGATAAAAATTTTAAATTTTCAATTCAATAATGGAATCTCAATTATGACAGTATCTTACAACAGAAGCTGTCAGGAGTAGGTGAAACCTGAGGTATGACTTCTCGTACTGGTTCACTAACAAATTTTAATGGAGAACCCAAAGAAGACGGGCTTGTCTTCTGCTTGGACATGCGTGGAGAACCAGATGAACTTCTTGGTGAAAGTGGAGGTGTACTGCCAGCAGGAAACATGGAAGGCAATGAAGTCCCTCCACCAGAACTTGCACTGGCGAAGTTCCCAAATACATTAATAGGATTTCCAACTTTTGCATCATCAATTAAAGATTTCACCTACAGCCAAAGTGTAAACAACTTAGAACACTATCAGATAGAGCAGACCAACACATTTGCAAAGCAGAGGTGAAATTAAGTGGATGCCAAAAAAGGGTGTGAAAATTTGCAATTTAATACAATGAATAGTAATAGCTAGAAAATATCTATCAATTTATTCTATACATCAAAGGAAAACTATAATAGGTTAGCAGATAAGTAGTAGAATAGAGGTTAGGAAGGAAAACCAATAGGGATGAGTTAATAAACAATATCATTGCACCACCTGGCATTGCAACTGCAAACCTAGGTAAGAGGTGTGAGGCAGGGATCACAGTAATCAGGGGTTGAATAGAAGTGGGGGCTGGGACAGGGAAACAAACACAACAAAACCACTTAAGAATAATGCTGAAGAAGATCACATTGTAGCAGAAAAAAATAACAGCGGAAGCAAAAAAGAAATGAAAATTTAAAAAAATAGTCCCCATCTCTACTAAATAATTATGTCCTTCACAACAAACTTTACAAGTCAAGAATAGTTTGATACTCTAGACTACCTACCAATACCAAATTAAATTGGTCACAGGTCAGGACATCATAACTTAAATTCAGACCCCATTTCATTACTTAAGCATCAATTGACTACAATTAACAAGTCAATTAAGTTATAAACAATTTCAGAAACAAGAAAATTACCAGTCGATTAGTATCTGGAAGTGAAAGCCACTGAGAGAACAACTCCTCAGCTATCTGAGGACTGGCTTTGAGTACAAATGGAGACACTTCTGAAAGCTGCAACAACTCGGGATCCAAATAGGAAGCATCCCCAACACCACCTACCGTATCAATATCCATAACATACAACTACCCTTAACAACTATTTCCAGAAAAACTGACCCAGCACAGGATTAGTCACCTCCAAAACCCTAGCTCTTCACTTCCTCCAAAATCATCTATCACAAGTGACACCAGTATTCCCAAACACAAACTATTTTCTCCCACTCAAAGAAACACCAGGAGTAAGGCAAGTTCTAGAACAATAACCAGATTCTGCTGCCTAAACCCCAAGTAAACTGTACTAGAGATACTTTCTTGAGTGAAACTTCAACCATAAAACTTGAAAATTATCAAGCACAAGCAAAACGAACACTCCAATCTGAAGTAAACAGCTCAAATATTTCTTGCTCCAAAACCCTAGAAATTCTTACAAAATTTATCCTCAGAAGATACTGTAACTTCGCAAAAAACCACAGAATCGGAAAGGAAAAAAAGAAAAAACACTTCGTTGAGAGGACTTTTTGGCTAAGTTGTTGTCTCAGAAACCGGAAAATCAAGAAAAAGAGTGTAGAATTCGAGACGTTAAACGCAGAGGAGCAGAGAAGCGGTTAGTAGTTTCTTGTTGCTACAGTGAATTGGGAAAAAGAGAGACAAGTAGCCGTGAAAGGGGAAGCAGAACATCAAAAAAGGAGACGACGCGGTTTTGGTTAAACAGAAACCGCCCTCGGACAATGCAGAGACACTTCACAGTCGAAACATGAAACTCTGAGATTTCTCCGTATCTTGTACGAATTTTATACGTGGGTTATATACGCTGCCAGCAGGAAATAGGGCTTAAGCTTATGGCTCAGATTTTTTTTGTAATTCTCTCTCTTTTTTATTTTAAAATGTGTATTTAAATTTAAGTTTTAAAGATTGAAACTGTATTAATTTAAATAAATATATATATATATATATTAATGTTATACTAGCTCGAGAATTTGCAATCAGAAGAACAACATGAAAAAGAAAGCGGAAATGTGAAATTTATATATATAATTGAAAATTTATGTATTTCAATTTTCAACGGCATTGAGTGGAAATATAATATATATTTTATTTCTATTGTTACAGAAAGAAGTTATGACTATTTATCAATTATTTTATTATTATCTGTTCTTACATCTAAATAGACAATAAATATTAAATAAATTAATTTATTTTATTTCTCTTATTCTTCCATATATTTTTAAATCAAAGTTTGCATAAAGTCTTCGAGAAGCAATTTTTAGAATATGGCTTCTTTTATTTCTAAATAATAATTTATTGTTAAAAAATATTTTCCAAACTATCTATAAGTTTAAAATATCAAAGATATAATTTATACGACTATAACCATGTTTAAAATGTAACCACACATGTATATAAATAGTTTGCAGAAGTGGAAAATCTCTGGTTCATTTAGCTAATAAAGGAAAATGTTACATTTAATGTATAGTTCAAAATATTGTTTTTAGCCTATTGAGCTTTTTCTTTTTTTAATTCATTGAGGCTTTTATGGGCTGAAATAATATTACAGGCTACACAACATGGGTAATCCTCCCTTTGACTCATCAAATTGATGAAAACACCTATACTCGAAATAACTCAAACTCGAGACTTTTCACTATTTACATAAGTGAGAAAATCAATCAGATCATCACTTGATTGGCACCTATTGAGCTTTAACGGAGGAATATATATTGAAAATTAATCATTAGTTACCAGTAATTAGTTGGTTTCTACATTTCTTTCAAAAGATCAAAGATTTCATAACGTTAAATACGCATTTACACTGGTCCTTGATTAGTAATTAATTACCTAATATATACAATATATAAAAGCAGATAAGTCTGTCATAAATAACAGTCAAGTGTAAATATTTGAGATTGTCACGTCTAATGAGAGTTAGCACAATTGTAAGAAGATAAGACACAATTGTAAGAAGATATATTGTTTTATATTTTCAGATGATATTTTATTAAAATAATATATATAAAAAATATTATCTCTAGCATTAATATATCAATATAAATTTATTTTTTATTACAAAACAATTAATGAGTAATCTACACACTTAAAAAATATGAATAAATAATATATTACTATTAAATAAATAATATATAAATAATTTAAAAATATAAATTATACCGCACGGATACGAAAATTTTTAAAAAGTATGATATTCACGCGCTTAAAACACACTATACTAAATAAGTGATATATTAATATTTCAAATCAATATACAATCATTTATAATAAATTATAAACATAAAATAAAAAAATTAATTTCTTATTTCAAGGATAAAATAAATTTAAAAAAAAAACACTTCATTTTTTATTAGTAAAACCTTCATTGATTAGCTTAATGTATGGAGTAGTCTCATATGCCAGAGTTAGGTTGCACGGATAAGGCATACGAGATACGAAAACGTATAGGATATAACAATTTTTTAAAAAATAGGACATTCACACACTACACCGAATAAGTAATATATTAATATTTCAAATAAATAAACAATCATTTTTAATATATTAGAAACATAAAATATAAAAAAAAAATTAATTTTTTATTTTAATGACATAAAGATAAATTTGCGAAATAATGCTTTATTTTTTATTGATAATTAAAAAAAAAACATTGGTTGATTAACTTGGTGTATGAAGTAGTCTCATATACCAGGAACTATGTTGCACGGACACAGGACATGGAATATAAGAATATATATGATACAATAATTTTTAAATAGGTATGACATCCACATGCTACATACTATACTAAATAAGTAATACATTAATATTTCAAATAAATAAACAATTATTTATAATAAATCATAACATAAAAATAAAAATAAAAACTTAATTTCTTATTTCAATATAATTAGTTAAAATTTCAAAATTATTATTACTATTGAAAAATACATTAATGGTGTGTGTGAATTTTTTGATATAGGTCATATGTACACGACTTTTACTATTATTAGTAAAACGCTTCGCAGAATACTTGAGAAAACATATCTTAGTTAGGGATGGCAATTTTACTTGATCTGATGGGTAACCAATTAGATCCGATCTGATTTTAGTGGGTTTGGATAGTGAATAAACAGGTTTAGAACGGGTTTGGATTACTACCCGTATCAAATTCGGGTTGGGTTCAAGGACTCGGGTCCCCACTACCTGTTTAATTAATATTTCAAAAATATTTAAAATAATTATTTTTCTAAAGAAAATTATATTTATATATAGATACACACACCTTTTTAATTATAGCTAATGCTATAATTATATTTAATATTTATATTAAAATTTTTTTATTAAATCAAAATAATAATTTATAATTTTTACTTATTTTTTATTTTTGAAAAATAAAAAAATATTTTTAATATAAAAGGGTATTTAAACTGGTTCGGGTATTTAAACAGGTAATTATAATCGGGTTCGAAACGGATTCGGATATTAAAAGTGAATTTCTAAATGGGTTCGAAT
The DNA here is from genome assembly GCF_041381405.1 of Jatropha curcas. Lineage (NCBI taxonomy): Eukaryota > Viridiplantae > Streptophyta > Magnoliopsida > Malpighiales > Euphorbiaceae > Jatropha > Jatropha curcas. The sequence goes on along the minus strand of NC_143153.1, from coordinate 2,677,543 downwards.
ATCTAATTTCTAATCGGATATTTAAACGGGTTCAGGTATTTATAATGCCTTTCACGATCATTTTGTTATATAATTTTTTTGAATGATGTTATAAAATATTATTTCATCTTTTAATACTGTTCCGCGCATCGCGCGCCGGTACTAACACTAGTTAATATTAAAACTAAAGTTGCACAAATTATTTTTAATTATATATGTGTCAATTATTTTAAAAATGTGTTATTTTATCAAATTTAGACATTCAATTATAATTCTAGAATAATTATATTTTAGACATTTATTGTCACGCGTATATATACTGAGTAGTAGCCATGAGCTGCATTAGTTTTCATGTTGTTGTAAATTAGTTTAGGGTTTTGATTAAAATTAGAGTAATATAAATCTAGAATTGGGATGTCCGAAATATGGATACACTAGCAATATATCCGTGCTATATACGCGGTTAAAAAAAAGTAAAATAAAGTAAAATTGAGGGAATATATATATAATTTTTAGATTTTTGAATGAAATTTATTTTATTATGCTATTAAAAAATATTATAAAGACATATCAATAGTAAAAAAATAATATAGCGTGATTTCATATTATTAAATTTTTTATTATTAAAGTAAAAATTAGTAGATAGGCATGTGTTTAGAAATATAGATTAAAAATATTGAAATTTACAAAGACAAATAAGAAAAAGCAAAATGAAAAGTGGTAAAATGATTTAATTTATTTTAAAATTAATGTAAAAAATAATTAACTCGTTATTTCTTTAAAATCTATGAATAAATAATTTATTTTAAATAATTAAGAGTTGTATAAATCTTCAACTTATCATATTATTAATACTATAATTTATTATTTATATTTAACATAATTTAATTTAATACAAAAATTTTTAATTTTTTAATATAAAAATAGTAACCGTGGTCTCATTAAAATTTATAAATTATGTAATTTATTTATATCATTAAAAGTTATATAAATGGTAACTTAAAACACTATTAATTCTCTAACATTATATAATCAATTATATTTAAGGCGGTTTAATTCAATCATAAATTAATTTATTTTCAAATAAATATAAAAACAAACGATTAAGTCATATACATTTTAAAATTATATATATATATATAGTTTACGGCTAAAAAATATGTTAAATAATTTTTAAAAAGGAAACAAAAAAAAAAGTTTGAGTAAAAATTACTAACCCCATTAGCGAAAATAGTTAAAATGTAGAAAATTTTAAACTTAAAAAAATAATAATATATTTAAAAGCAAGAACCAATACACATTTGCTAAGAATACAGAATAATACATCGATACAACTTATATATAGCATTTCTAAAAAAGTTAAAGTGTTTCTTAAGGGTAAATAATTTAAAAAAAATGCATTATTTTAAAAAAATAAATGAAAAACATTTAGATAGAAAACGTTAAAGTACGTTAAAAGTTGTTAGAGAAAATATTTGTTACTTCACAAATTTGAGAGTAAACATTTGTTACAAAGCAATTCAATAATACATTAATACATTAATTGAATAATTCATTATTATTAAACTTTATCATTTTTTAAAACTAATAATTAATAATAATTACTTAAAGTCATTAATATATTAAATAATCAAATCAAACCAAACCAAAAATACTAATTCAAAATAAATCCAAACTAAACCAATATATTAATACATTAAATAATCAAATCAAACCAAATCAAAATAACTCAAAATAAATCCAATATTAATATATTGAATAATCAAATCAATTCAAATCAATTAAAATCAAATTAAAAACATTAATTCAAAATAAACCCAAACCAAACCAAACCAAACAAAGTCAATAAATTAATACATTAAATAATCAAATCAAATCTTGTCAAGTGGAAGTCTAATTGGAGAAATATGCCACGTGTTAAATTAAAATGCCAAATAGATAAGTCACATGTCAATTTTCTAAGGAAAAAATGCTTGCATATATATATATATATATATATATATATATGTGTGTATATATATATATTGACATTGATTGATTTAAGGTGTAATTATTTATTTTTGAATTGTTATATGATTATTTTTTTCTCAATTGTATTTTTTATTGCAGGGTGGACTAATCTTGTGTCCCGTAGCCGGTAGCCGTGCAACCTAGATTACTACACCAAGTAAAACAAAAACAAAAAAACCGCAAAAAATTCTTGGCAATTTCTTCTCATTTTCGAGCCAAAAGAAACAATCTTTTCCTATCTCCGCCTCTCTTCGTCTCCGTTAAGGCCTCTGGATTTCAACTGTGTATCGTACAAAACATAATTCGAGCTAAACAAAAATGAACCTCTTCAACAAGAAACCGAATCCCAAAGGTTTGATTATCCAAAGTTCGATTCTAAATCACATTATATAAATTTGTTCATGATGGCTGCTCGAATATTTATCATTTTAGCGTTCATTCGAGCAATTGGGTTTATAGATCTCTTTGATTTACTTGGAGATTTTCTTTTTGTTAATTTTGATTTCAGAGGTTCTTCGAGAGAGCAAAAGAGAAATGCAAAATGCTACTAGAGGTACCCTTTTTTTTGAATTGAAAATTTTTTTTGGATAATTTGCGCTTCAGTTCAGTATTAGACTTACGAAACTCTTGATCATTATATTTAACTCTCCGGGTTGTGCAGTTTTAAATTCTGTTATTGTTGTCTTCTTACTTGTTATGTTTGAACATTATCATCTACAAATTTTAAAATTTTATCAAACGTATATACCATATATATAGAAGTATATTTAATTCAATGATTTGTGGTGATATACAATTTATGGAAATGATTTTATGATATGAGGAAAATTCAAATGCTTTTCCACGGGGAAAAGTATCAGCTGGAGTGGTTAGATTTGAGGACCAGTTATTACATTGGCTCTTATTCTGAAATATGTAAACTGGGTTTGAACCTAAAGGAACAGAATTGGAAGAGGTGCATGAGTTAAGTAATACTGCTGCCTTGAGGAATTACTAATTCCAAGTAAGGTTATGTCGGTGCCTCATACACATGAAGAAACCCTTGCGGGGGCAGGGATGTGATCACTTCAAGATGGAGCTATCTATTTCGTAGAACAACTATGTATTCAGTCACAATTACATATGTAAAACCCAGTTCATTTTTTATTATTCCTTTTTTCTAATGTATTAGTATGTGCGAAGAAGATAGTCTTTGTTCCCATCTAAGAAATTTGGACTCTTTTAAGGTTGAACCATGTCCTTGCTTTCTCTCACTCCCTAGTGAGTCATGTTAGACTTGTCAAACTTACACAATAATATGGACAAGGTAACACTTGTCAGGTCAGGATCCAAATTTTAGTATTGCGCATTTTCGAACTCATAGGTTGAGTCTCCTTGGAGCTCTTATCTTGTTAATCTGGATTGTCTTATGTGGAGGGCTCGTTTCTTGATTCTGGACTCTTACTCGACTACTTAGTGATTGTCCAAGTTATATTATGGTCCTTTTTGTCTGTTGGGTTTAAAATCGAAGCAAAAGTTTGATATTCTTATTGATGTTTTTATTGTCTTTTCACACGATTCAGGTATAGAGAAGGAAATTGGAGCCTTGCAATTAGAGGTAAGCCAATAGTTTTAGTGACAACTTATTTTGAACTTTTGCTGTTAGATCTAACAGATTTATCATCTCATCAGGAAAAGAAGCTTGTCGCTGAGATAAAAAGAACTGCTAAGACAGGAAACGAGGTACTTTATAGGTTTTGATTTGAGTCAGATTCTTCAACTCCAGGAAACTTGTTGCTTTGGCTGATAACTGTTCTTGAATTTTCAAGCACTTTTTTCTTTTTACGGTTGAAAAGAACCACAGTTAGTGATTTTGAGGACCATTTGATAGCATTAAGTATATCTAGTCCTAATAGATTCTCATATTTATGTGAATTTGCAGCAAGGTCACTGCTTTCCAATTTTTGGAGTTGAGTATGTTTCATAATTTCTTTATTAATTGGTAACAAGCTTAGTTGCTGACTAGGTTTTTTGTTTATTGAGTAATTGTTTTATTGTTCATGACTATTGAGTTTTTCTCTTTAGCTTGTTTTAAAGTTCAACAAAGTAAACCTTTTCATTCTTTTCTTCTTAATCCTATTTAGGAGTCCAAGCCTAACAAAGATTAGGAGGACCTATAATCCTGTAGTATAGTATTATGCCTTCAATTTTATAGAGATCTATTTTGCCTTAATGTTTCAGAAGCTTTGAAGCTTACATGAGGATTTGATTGTTTTATTATCCTAGGAACCCTAGGTGCAACTGGATAGGCTTCCTTTTGCCCCTTTTCTTTTTCTACATTCAGGTAGAATTCCTGATAGGATTTTGCAGTTTAGTCATCATGCATCCTTCTGAACTAACCATTTTGACGCTGATTTTATTCCTAAATAATAATTCAGCAATTCCTAGTTCCCCAATTAAATGATAAAACTCAAATCCTCTGACTACATTAGATTTCCCGCCCTTGTCTTGCAATGATACCTTCTGATATATCTATTTCTTTCTGTTCTTTCATTGTTTTCTCCTTTTTGTATGCATTTTACAGGCAGCAACTAAAGTCCTAGCCAGGCAACTTATCAGGCTTAGGCAACAAATAGCTAACTTACAAGGTAGTCGTGCTCAAATGAGAGGCATAGCAACTCATACACAGGTAGGGTATCTGATCATGCATGTTTTATAAAGACAGACTATCTCCTCTTCTTTTTCTCTATTGAGGAATGCATGCACAATGTGCTCTTATTAGTGTTTACACCCTTATGCAGGCAATGTATGCCCAATCTTCTGTTGCTAATGGTTTGAAAGGTGCCACGAAGGCGATGTCATCTATGAATAAGGTATGTATATAGTATAGATTGGATATCAGATGAATACTTGTATATTTCACTATGCAAGAGTGATTGCTTGCTTTACTATAAAAGCAGCTTCTTGATGTTAGTGCCTCACCTTTTCTTAAATTAATATTTATTTTGTTACCATATGGAACTAAAATTCAAAATATTTTTATTGCTATTTTGGTGTGGCTGTTATGTTTTATTTGCAGCAAATGGCTCCTGCAAAGCAAGGAAAGGTTATAAGAGAATTTCAGAAACAGTCAGCATTGATGGATATGACTGTAAGATCATAGTTCTAACTTCTAATTTAGAATAATTTAACATGAAAGGAGGTTTGTACCTTGTCTCTTGGTTGATATTTGCGGTGTTTACTGGTCACCTTGTGCATGTAGACGGAAATGATGTCAGAAACCATTGATGATGCCTTGGATGATGACGATGCTGAAGAGGAGACTGAAGAGTTGACAAATCAAGTGAGCTACTTTTGACTGCTTCTTTTCTCCTTTTACTTTGTTATTATTATTATTATTATTATTATATGATGTGAAGCTTTCCACACATGAAATACCATCATCCTCAAACAACAGATTAAATCTGTCTACTATTCAATGGGTTTGCAGTTGTAATGACTTAACTATATCCAGATCTCTTGTTATAGTGTTAAACTTTTTTAAGCTGGTAGCAAAGGGGAACATTGGTAGAAACCATTGCCTGTGCTTCACTTTTGTGAATTTTAGTGCAGAAAGTGATGACATTTTTTTTTTCTCTTTAAACTCTTATGACAGGTACTAGATGAAATTGGTGTTGATGTTGCCTCCCAGGTTGGTGTCAGTAGTAATTTCGTTTCAGAACTTTGTTTTCAATTTATTAGGCTTTTCTTTCTTTCCTTTATTTTTTCGGTTTAATGCTGACTTGAGTTGAAACCTGGCAGTTGTCAACGGCACCAAAAGGTAAAATTGCCGGGAAGAATAAAGAGGATGTGGGCAGGTATTATTCTTTCTTATATTTTTAATTTTCTGATAAGAAGTTAAAAACATATTTTCAACGACAACAAATTCATAACTGGTCTAGAAGCCACAGTCTGTTCCTCTCTCTCTCTCTCTTTATCTGCATCCATGATCTTGGTAGCAAGGGGTATAAGGCTTCATTTGGGATTGAGTTTGGAGCTGCCCTTTTTTTTTTTTGAGAAAAAAAAAATATAATTGTTCCCAAACCATAGTTTGTTAAGCCTTGTATATTGCGGACACAAATTGCCAAATGCGAACCAAGTATAATGGTACAACATTTCCAACTGAGACTAGAATAATTGAAGAATCATATGAAGAACAGGAATCTAATCCTTCTATTGCTCGGTAGCTCATCTTTGGCTCTCTTCTTGCAGTTCCGGCATTGATGAACTTGAGAAGAGGTTGGCTGCTTTGAGGAATCCTTAAAACAATGACAAGAAGTTCCATGTTTTTATCCTATCGATCAGAGCTTCACCACATAAGCTGATTCTTCAAAGTGATTTGTTCTGTATATATCATCTTCTTCGTATCCATGGTTCTCTGGAAGATGTTTAGCTTGTAATTTGGTGCTTGTGAAAATACTATTTCATCAGATCATCTGTTTCACAATGCCCTCTCGGCTCAAATCAAGAATCAGAGTTAACTCAAAATCTAATAATCTTTTTTAGTAGATAAATGTATTTTTGGTGATCGCAAAATATTAACTTCGGCATTGATATAGAACCAGCCAATATGAAAAATTGGGAAATAATGTTTGATTTATTTATTTAGGCCAAATGCATAAATATGCTCAACTCTAACTTTAATCGAGATGGCAACAAAAATATAATGCCTGCATCGAAGTTTGTGGTGCTATCCAATTAAAGTTGTAATTTTGAGAGTGTATTTATGTATTTAGCCTTGTATTTCATCCTGTATTTAGGCTTGTATTTGGTCGGAAATACCGAATAAAAATTGTTAAGTAGGACCGTTTTATATTTATATTTATTTTTGATTCAATTCATGTATACAAACATGAATAGGTTACAAACTTGAATCAGTATAAACGCTTTCGTTGACAAACAAAAATGTTACTATTTGATTACTTTAATAAATTTGTATGACCTGCTTCAATATGGCTGTACAATGCAACATATAACATGAAGGACGCCTTCAAGGATATAAAGTAGAATATGAATAAGCTTAAGTAAACACAATCTGAGTCCTATATGTATATATAAGGGGAAAATTGTTCCATACATAGTTTTCTTCTTGGAAGTTTTTAGAACACATTACAAGAATTGGAAACTTCCGAGGAAAAAAATTAGAAAAGGAAAGGCAGCAGGAACATGACAGGTAATGTTGTTCTTAAGGTGATATTGTCAGTGATGGCAGTGATCAAGTGGAATCCCATATACAATGGCAAGATTATGAATTCCAAGATTGCTCGACATTTAAGAGTATGTATTAGTATGATGCTTAAGCATCTTCTAACATCAAATTCTCTCATCACTTCCGGATTGAGAGGAGCTCAAAGCTCCGAAAAGTGTCCTCACGAGCGCCTTTAGAAGCCACACCACGAGTATGAGATGATTTGGGCTCATATCCAGGTTGGATTCTTTGTGACGAAGTCAGACGGCTACTGCTAGACTGTAATCTGCTAGAACGACATTCACTAGGTTCACATGAGGAACTTGGCCTACTACTTGAGATGACAGCTTTTCTCGAGTTGCTACCATATCGAGAAGAACTGCGCCCTTTCTCCTGCTCGGGTTGCTGCACATAACAGTGGAAAAAGGTCTTTGGTAAGAAATTTTTTTGGGGGAAAGGAAAGGAAGTTAAAGAACAATATTGCTATGACTTGAATATAAAGATTCAAGTAGAGCACATAGATACAAAGAGCAGACCATACTACTGTGCAATAACCAAAAGCAAATGAGACAAGACATAACAGGTGTCAAGTTTGGTTCAAATATCAATTTCATATATCCACTAAATTAAACTTGTCTTGGGTCGGAAAGTCCCCTTTGTTACATTTCCCTTCTTCTGACTTCCACTTGCTCTTTTCAGCAGCAGAAAGAATGGAGTCCTTAAATTCAAAACTAATTTCAGAATCAAAGCCTTGGCTACCCAAAAAATGGAAAACTAATAAAACAACACATAAGGAGGGAATGAGAAAAGCTTTTATGTAGAATCTTCTTGGGTTTAAAACCAATGGAACATTAGAAAAATAGGGTGTCAAGCCTAAACAAATGCAAGCAATACCATAAGATAGGCTATTTACTCCCCTTATTCTCGTGTTATGACTATCATTTCCTGTTTTACTTTCATACTGGAAATAATATCATTTACTATAGACTCCATATGGTGGAATAACTTAATCCTATTAACCAATTACTAATTTTCAAAGTTCCTTAAAAAAGACAAGAATACAAATCAGCTTGCCATGAGAATTTTAATAAGATTGGGCAAAAGTAGTTTCTCTAACAGTTAACTGCATTAAGATGAGCTTACAATGTCTGAAGATCTGTTCCTGGAAATGTCATGTGGACTGGAACCAGAGACCTTTCTTGTAGAAAATGCTTCAACTGCACCTGACAATCTATCTCGAATCTCTTTCCCAACTGGATGGAAGTATCATATGACAGGTATTAATCATTGAGAGAATTTTGAGAAACAAACAAGGCAGGCAAAAGAAGTGACTGTTTGTGCATGATACTATCTAAAAGCATATTCCATAACATGCTGTCCATCTGTGTGATATGCATATTGGGTTTTAAACTAGAAAGAATGCCATCTTGTCCCCCATCCAAGCTTTATAACACAGTTGCATAAACTTGACACCAAATTTGAAATCCAGTTCTGTTTAGAGAAATACCTGAGACCTTTTCTGTGGGTCTTTCTGCAGACGGTCCTGCATGACCAGGTTTCACACCGGAAGTCTGAAAGAGTCAAAGCATAAAGTAAGTAACATATTGTGGAGGTGGAGGGGCAGAAACCTAGGCCTATCTAACAGTTCACAAGCACTTACCCGTCCTCTAGAACTAGAACTAATCTGAGGGTACTTCAAAACCGTCCAGTCAAAAACATAATCAAACTGATAGCCTGCAGAAGCAACCATGCCAAAACCCAAAAAACTAATAAAAAACGTACATAGGGTAAATATTTAATTAACCCAGAAAAAGTTTAAAAAGAAAGAGCAGGAGTATCAGAAATGTTAAATATAAACATACTTTAAAAACTTAAATAAGATAGTCCTGATAGTTCACCTTCTCGAATAAATAAATCACGAAATAGCCTCTTCAAATATGAATAGTCTGGTTTGTCCTCAAACCGCAATGACCGGCAGTAGTGGAAGTATGATACAAACTCAGATGGGTATGATTTACAAAGCACCTGTTGTATATGTGCACTTATGTTAAACAAGAACAATAAGTACAAACTAGGTCCTTGGAAAACAAGAAATGGAACAATGCTGCATTGAATTCCCACAATGTTAGGTCATGATTCAGAGCCAGGATATAATATGCAGACCAATGAAAAAGGAAAAAAGCATTCACATAGTCTACCAAAACTGCATACAAATTTATATAATATAGCAGGTCATTTGCTAAAACCCACTGAGGTTTGCCATAATATACATTTTGCTCCCTGCTGTTTCAGTATTAGCAATTTGAGTCTTTATACTACCATTGGTAAAAAGTGTAAGATTTGAAAGACTAAACTGCTTTATAATATAAAAATATAGGGATTAAAGTGCAATAAATTTTAAAATTGTCCATCTGGATAAACAGGTACATAAGAGCAACAGCATTGAACTTTGGATCTAGTGCACAATCAAGTTTTTGAAGTCCTCCTATTCAATAAAATTGTGTTAATGATCTTACCTCTATGGGAGTTGAAACTTTCTTTTCACTGATCTTGTCATATTTTTGCTTTTTTGTGCCAGCTTTTAGTCCTTGCCAGGGAAGACTGAAGCAAAGAAAGTGTACAAATGAATTAAGTTAAAATGACATGGACTCTCTAACATTAACTAGAAAATACCAACCAAAAAAGAACAAGACAGGGAGAGAAGTGAATTAATTGCATAGCTAATGCATAACCTACCTTCCCCTTAGGAAATACATAAGCACATAGCCCAGAGACTCCAGATCATCTCTTCGGCTTTGTTCTGCCAAAGAGATAAGACCATTAAATGATATATGATAAATCTAAAGTATGAAGTAGCTATTTTCACAGTTGGAAACTCATCATCACATGTAATATCACTCACCAACTCCAAGGTGAGTGTTGACACTTGCATAGCGAGCTGTGCCAGTGAGATTCTTGTTTTCTCTGCAACCAAAAGTCATACCAGTTTCAATAACAAAAAATGAAGGCATCATGCTGGCAGGAAATTTTGGGGAAAAAGGAAAGAAAAGAAAAGACATGAGATGGGAGCAAAAATGCGAAAGTACTTGTGCATACATGAGGGAGAGGAGTAAGGATCAAAAAAAGTGGTAAAAGGAGGATGAACATTATCAGATTAGATCACAGTTCAAAGAGAGAAGAACTTAAAAGGCATGAATATTTTTTGTCAAATAACCTATAAGATTTTATTTTATTTTTTTTTTAAAATGATGCATGAGAAAATAAAAGCAAAACTTAAGTGATAGAGATCTCCATTAGATTCACATGGTCAAATTATATATCACTAAAGAAGGTCTGCATGGTTATAACAAACATAAATTATTGGGAAAGATGAAATGTATTCCAAGAAAGGAAGACAAATAATGTACATAGATTCTAAAGTTGGGAGTTTTTCATGTCAATATTTTATATATGTTCCATCATTATTTCTATAAAAGTGTATATGGACATGTATAGCCACATGAATATTATTAATGCACACACCTAATACTTTGTTTCCTCCTTTACTTGTCAGTTATCAAATATAATTTTTTAAAGTGGTGCTAATACGATCTTTCTCAAAGTGGACAAATCTTACACTTAAATCAAGCCTTTGGCCTCCCCTAGTGAAGGCAATTGTTATTTCATAAGAAGAAAGAATAATAAAGATCATAAAATTATATACCATATTGCATTTACTGTACTGTTTATGCATAGTGAATTACCTGTATGGAATATGTTTGTGAGTCTGAAGATCCCTGTACTTCTTTGCAAGTCCAAAATCAATGACATATACCTGTGACAGAATGTTTCAAACATATGTAAAGTGGGAACAAATTAGACACACATCAAATTCTCTGAATGGGTCATTCATCATACAGAGATTGACTGGGGAGAGTGCCAAATCAATACTGTGATGCACTAACTGATTTCATGTACCAACACCACATACCACAAAACAAATTGAATAGCTATGATGTATTCACAATCGATTTTAATACAAAGATAAATATAATTTATGTACATCATTTCTATTTAAAGTGTACAATACCTTTCCTATGAAGAATATTTGCCAGATTTCAGCTGAATATTGGATCACTAAAATGATAAAATAAAACTTGTCATAACAACAAGCATGATACACTCTAGTTTACTGAGATAATAGCATGGGAACAAGTACCTGATTTGCTTTGCGTCCTAAGCCCATTAAAAAGTTGTCAGGCTTTATGTCACGATGAAGAAAGCCCCTTGAATGCATGTATTCTATTCTATTAATCTGAAGAGATTAAAAAGAGAGCAAAGTTACTTTTACAGTTTAAGGAATACTCTTTAACATGGATTTATCATGTGCACTTACAAGTTGATCTGCAAGCATCAAAACTGTTTTCAACGTAAATTTCCTGTTGCAATAGTTGAATAAATCTTCCAAGCTTGGTCCAAGAAGGTCGATAACCATGACATTGTAG